>NW_024104991.1:0-76191 GCF_003945595.2 Pipra filicauda | reverse complement strand
GAGTGGAAACGCTATGAAGCGTGGAGAAAAATCTATAACCCCTAACTGGACTTAGAAATACCGGACTGGACAAATAATACTTATTATGACACCCACCGATTACGCCTGTTGTACCCCAGTTACTCCCCAGTTTATTGTTGTGATGTTATACAGTTTTATGTACCCCAGTTGTTGTTTTAAAAAATTGTCCTCCATGTTGTCCCCTTCTTCTTCCCTCAGTTTTCCCGCCTTTTCCCTGCTTTCCCGCTCCTCTGCCTGCCATTGGCTAGGTTTTGGTGCAGTGCAGAGGCAGCTCCCATTGGTCCTTTCCCCCGGAGATGTCCAAACCCCTCCTCTCCTGACCCAGCTGCCCAATCACCATACTTCCCTGGTTGTCAATCCCATGCTCCTCCCTAGCCTAAGTTCCACCCCTTATCCAACCTTATATAAGTTGTTACCCACCTAATAAAGTTGGCATTGCTTCCCTCACCTTCAATCGTGTGAGAACCCTTATTGCAGTGCTGTGACCCTATCCTTTATCCCTGCGGGTTGCGGCAAGTGGCGCCCAACGTGGGGCACGGTTGAAGGTCCCTTGTATCAAGGGAACTCCCGTGCTATCACCTGGGCTCAGGCGGCGTCAAGAGGGACGACTGCTCCGCCAACCCTCCTTCGAGCAGCAGACGGCTACAGACCCCGACGGTCGTGTGGGCCGCGCACCAGACAGGTGAGCCTCGAGGGACATCCCTAACACCTACCCTTCACTCATACCCCATATTTTATTTTTTAAGAGAGGAGTAACATCGGAGAGTGTCCCTGTAAAACACCATGGGTTTGACACTCTCCACCTCTCAAAAGTTTGTCTACAGACGCCTCAAAGACTTTGTCATTGAGCACGGCCACCCGCTCGATAAAAAATCAGCTAAGGCGTTAGCGAGGTGGCTGGACCGCCAGGGCTTTGCCATCCATGACAACATCTCCTTAGAAAAATGGCAAGCCCTAGGTTACAACTTGTGGCGGGACTCTGACAGAGGCGGAAAAATAGCCAAGGAAGCACTAATTGCTTGGAGGCTCATTCTGATGGTGCTACAGCACCAAATGATGAATGCGAACACCAGCCTCACTCAAGACACAACCAAGGACATGGACACTAAAATGGACTCTAATGATACTCAAAATGGCGGGGAGGACACACATACGGACACCACCTTAGAAGATGGCGGGAGGGAGCGCGGCAGAAGGAAAGCGTCGATCACAAAATGGCGGCGAGGAGGGACCCCAGCGTCACCAAGAGAGAAGGGGGGAGGGTGAAGAGCGCGGGAAATCAGCGCGGGAAAAGAAGAGGCGGGCCCCCGTAGCTCCACCCCGTGGTCCGCCTCCCTCTCCTCCCACTCGTGGCGCGAGAAGTCCCTCCCCCGACGCGTCTTCCGACACGCCCACTTCCGCCACCCCAGTCTCCTCCCCGGACGCGTCCCCTGCACGTCACCGGCAGGAAGTAGTGGGCGGGGCCAGGGCAAAGGCCAAGCCGGTTTTCCGGAAAGATGGCCGCGCCCATAGGCCCCATGGCACCAGGGCCTACCCCGCTCACCGGGACTCTGATTATGATGATGGGTGGGCGCCGCGTTCCCCGGAAAGGCAGTCTTCCGTTCCGGACATTTGGGAGGCCTTCCGGGAGGAAGCGGCGCGAGCCCAGGACGTTGAATTCCTAAGGGCATTTCCGGTCTATTACGAGGAGGGGAAACCCCCCGAGTGGAGACCGGTGTCCTACCCCATGTTGAAGGACATAAAAAAGGCAATCGTGGAATATGGGTTGGGGGCCCCGTTCACCATAGGCCTCTTGGAATCCTTCTTCCTCGCATATACGCTAATCCCCTATGATATTCGGGCCGTCATAGGAGGTCTTTTCACAACCGTTCAAGCCTCGGTTTTCGAGGCTGAATGGAAAAAAAGAATCGTTGCCTTTGTCAACGAAAAGATGGAGAGAAGGGGGATTCCAACCAGGCAGGCCATTGACATGCTCTATGGCGAGGGAAATTATTCCAACAGGGGGGATCAGACTCGTTTAGACCCCAAATTATTGAACACCACCAAAGAATTGGCCTTAGAAGCGGTTAAAAGAGTGGCGGATGCCTATGTGCAAGCGCCCTCTTTTACCCTGATAAATCAAGGAACCAAGGAGCCTTTTGTTGACTTTATTACAAGGCTCAAAGAGGCAATTGCTCGGCAGGTCCAACAGAAAGAATCCCAAGAAATTTTATTTAATCGGCTAGTGATTGAAAAAGCAAACGAGGACTGCCAGAGAGTTTTGAAAATGCTTAAAGATCCCACTCTGTTGGAAATGATAGAGGCGTGTAAAAACGTCTACTCCAACGCCAATAAAGCACGGGTAATGGCTGCTGCTTTCTCGGGGCCCCAGCATTGCTTTGAATGCGGGGAAAAAGGGCACTTTAGAAAACACTGCCCAAAATACCGGTCGGAGCCCAACTTACCAAACACACTATGTCGGAGGTGTGGGAAGGGGCGCCATTGGACTGCCAATTGCAGGTCCAAAACCAATGTTAATGGTGAACCTCTTTCCCCAAAACCATCTCCCAAGCTCCGTAAAAAGGTGACTTTCTCGTCTATGCCCAACCTAAGTCACTGTCCCTGCGAGCAGTCGGGAAACGGGGAGCCGAGCGCCCGGGGGGGCGCGATGACACAAGTTGCCCCCCATTCCATCTTGCGCCAGCCACGCCCAGCTACCCCGTAACTCGACTGCCCCCAGCAGACCCTGTTCCTACTCGGGAACAGTGTAAAACCCTCCCATGGATTGTCCTACATGCCATACATCCATCGACACACTTAAGTTCTTATGAACAGCTTGCAAGGGTCATACCATCTGGCCCTGTTGACCCCGACCTAACTTATTTAATAACGTCACACTTTTCAGCAGTTAGCAAGGGAATTGTAGTTGTTCCCACTCTCCTGACGGGCTTGACAAATAACAACATTGCCGTTTGTCTAACTGTGCATCTTCCCCCCGTACAGCTGGAGGACCGCTTCCCCGTGGCGAAGATGGTCTCCACTGAAGACCTGCTGTGTGTCTTGTCGGCGGATGAGGAGAAGAGGCAGGAAGCAGAAAGGGAGGTCCTATGGACCACCACTGTAAAATCATCTCGCCCACTCCTAACATGCTTTATTTACTATCCGCAGCCCAAAAGACCACAGCGAGTCAAGGTGGAGGGCCTCCTCGACACGGGGGCGGACGTGACCATCATTGCCTCCAGAGACTGGCCACATGCGTGGCCAGCTCAGACAGCCTACGTCCGTGTGAGCGGTGTGGGGGGAACGCAGCACCCCGTCAGGAGTCGGGAAGTTTTGACCATCTACGGGCCAGAGGGTAGACCAGCGTCCCTCCAACCGTATGTGTTGAATATTCCAGTCACTTTGTGGGGACGGGACGCCATGGAACAGTGGGAGCTCAAATTGGGCACCCTGACTCCAGAGGAAAATTTTTAGGAGGGGTCACTGAAGTGAAGCAGCTCCCCAGACTGAGCTGGAAGACAGACATGCCAGTCTGGGTTGATCAGTGGCCCCTACAGTCAAAAAAGCTGCAAATTCTGAATAATTTAGTTGATCAGGAATTGGAAAAAGGACACTTGGAGTCTTCCACCAGTCCCTGGAACACTCCAGTGTTCGTAATTCAAAAGTCCTCAGGTTCCTGGAGATTTCTCCAGGACCTGCGCAAAGTAAATGAAGTCCTAGAGCCAATGGGAGCCCTCCAGCAGGGAATGCCTTCACCATCCATGCTCCCTGCTGAATGGCCCCTAGTGGTGATTGATATAAAGGACTGCTTTTTTCACATATTCCTTAATCCGGCTGATTCGGTCCGTTTCGCTTTTTCTGTCCCTGCCATCAACTCTTGTGAACCTCACCGCAGGTTCCAGTGGCGTGTGCTTCCCCAGGGGATGAAAAATTCCCCAACTCTCTGTCAGATGTTTGTGGCAGAGGTGTTGAGGCCAATTCGGTCGCAATATCCGCAGTCAATCATCTTCCATTATATGGACGATGTATTGATCTGCGCCAAAAATCAATTGGCAGTTGATGAAACCTTAAATTCCACAATCGCGGCATTAAAAAATAATGGATTGGAGATCTCCCCTGAGAAAGTGCAAAGGGAAGCACCTTGGAGGTATCTCGGACTCCAAATTAATGTCAAAAATATCAGACCTCAATCCGTAACGATTGACAAAAATGTCCGAACTTTGAACGACCTCCAAAAGCTACTGGGTGCGATCAATTGGATCCGACCTGTGTTGGGGATCACAACAGGAGATCTGCACCCCCTTTTCGAGCTGCTGCGAGGTGACGCTGATCTGTCCTCCCCACGTTATTTAACATCTGAAGCCCTTGACTCCCTTGCTACTGTTGAAAAGAAAATCTCCGAAAGACAATCATGCAGGAGGATGGAGGGACTGCCATCCTCCTTGGTAGTCATAAAAGAACAAAGACAACCGTTAGCCCTCCTGGGGCAATTCACCGGCGACTACAAAGACTTTTGCTTGTGGGAGTGGATGTTCCTCCCTCATCAATTCGGTAAAACCATCACCACTTTAATTGAAATGATTGGGAAAATAATATCAAAAGGTCGCACTAGGTGCTTAGAACTTAGTGGGGAAGAGCCAGGTTTCATTTACCTCCCACTAACTTCTGAACACCTAGACCAACTGCTGCAGACCTCCACTGATTTTCAAATAGCCATCGGGGGCTACCCGGGAGAGATTCGGTTACATCTCCCGGCGTGCCCATTTATTCAGAGATTAATGCATCTTCCAATTCGGCTCAAAATTATGCAATCTGAAAATCCAATTCCAAATGCAAAAACTATTTTTACCGATGGCTCGGGGAGAACCGGGAACGCCGTAATAGTGTGGAGAGAAAACGGTGATTGGCGTCAAAATATCCACAAAGTTCAAGGTTCTCCTCAGATTGTGGAACTCTCGGCAGTTGTACGCGCCTTCCAAATTTTCAGTGGTGAGCCAATAAACATCGTGTCTGATTCGGCCTATGTAGTGGGTGTGGTAAGGAGAATTGAAAACTCCTATTTAAAAGATGTTACTAACCAGAATTTGTTCCAGTTATTAACCAAATTATTGTTCCTAGTAGAACGACGCGAATTTGGCTATTATATCGTCCACACCCGCTCGCACACCACTCTACCTGGTCCTGTGGCGGAGGGGAATCAACTTGCTGACCATCTGGCAGGTATGGTTGTAACCCCCAATTTATATCAACAGGCGAAACTCTCACACGAATTTTTCCACCAGAATGCGCGATCGCTGCAAAAACAATTCGGACTCAAATTATCTCAAGCAAAGGAAATTTTAAAGGCTTGCGCTGACTGCCAAACACTTACACCGGTCGTCCCGGAGGGGACAAACCCAAGGGGTTTGTCGCCCCTGGAGATCTGGCAGTCAGACGTAACCCATGTGGCCGAATTTGGGAAGCTAAAATATGTACATGTGTCTATTGACACATTCTCTAAAATGATTGTGGCCACCGCGCATCCTGGAGAGAGGAGTAGTCACGTCAAAAAACACTTCCTGTCTGCATTCGCAAGGATGGGAGTTCCAAAGCAGATCAAGACCGATAATGGACCCTCCTATGTGTCTGCAGACACGAAGAAGTTTTTTGAACAGTGGGGAATACAACATACCACAGGGATTCCCCACAACCCCACAGGGCAAGGTATTGTGGAACGTGCGCACCAAAATGTTAAGAACATGCTTAAAAAACAGAAAGGGGGGAGTATTGGCCTCTCCCCCCAGGAAAAATTAGAGAAAGTTATGTATGTTCTTAACTTTCTCAACATGATGGAGGATACGGAAACTCGCGCAGGCAAAAGTCCTGTAGATCGCCATTTCAGAGCCACAACATCGGCTCTGACTGATCAGAAAGCCAAAGTGTTATTTCGGGACCCACTAACAGAGAAATGGACGGGCCCTTTCCCCTTAATCACCTGGGGGAAGGGCTACGCTTGCGTTGCAGGTCCTGACGGGCCAAAGTGGGTCCCTGCCCGACGAGTAAAGATCTTCAGAGAATCGACGACAACCACCACTTAAGAAGAGACCATGCTTCGAACACTACTTCTTCTGCGGATCCTCCTTATGACTGCGATCGTCCATCCCGCGACAACCATCCCGCTTCAAGGGTGGATGAATCAGCCCGATCAAAATCTCTGGGTAACGCTGGCCAAGGCTACGGGCACCGATACCCTGTGCCTAGCCTCGACCAGCGCAGACAGCCCTTTCAAAACATGTTTGATTGGGATCCCTGTCACTCCATCCGAATGGCCCGCGTTTGTGACACAGACGCGGACCCAGGGACCCCTAGAACTAAACTCCCCTAATATGGCGCAAGCCATATCATCACTTACCTTCGCAGATGTTCCTTTTCAGGAAATCGATCTTTTAGGTTCACTCCCTTCCACTGCATGCATTATTTTCCATCGGTACACCCAACCTGTTTTGTTTACCCCTCTTAATGTCACTGCATATAAGCCCATCTATAAAGGGACACATTCCCCGTGGTGCAATGGCTCGGTGGCCACCACCATACCCACCGAGCACATCCCACGTAATATGAGGCTCCCCAAGGGATTTTTCCTACTGTGCGGGGATCGGGCATGGCCTGGAATTAGGGCCTACCCGGAGGGAGGTCCTTGCACAGTAGGAAAACTCGCTTTGTTTAATCCGGCTAAATTCTATTTTGAGAATCAATTGGTACACCCAAAACAAAGAGCCAAAAGGTCCCTTTCATTTTCTATGGGCGCCCCTCTTCGTTTTCCTAAACCTGTTGCTCCCAAACCCGCTGCTTCCAAACCAGTAGTTATTTCTAAAACCCTCCCTGAGCCAGAACAGATTCGGATGCAAAATTCTCTCCCTGCACCTCATATGAATCTTGGAAGGCCACAGTATTGGCCAACTCCTCTGCCCTTCCCCGAGGACTGTGATTCCAACATCCATATTTGGTCCAGGGTGAAGAACTTCTGGGCGTCTTTTCCTATCCCCGGGATAGGGACAGCGCATGCCCTCTCTCTCCTCACGCACCTTGGCTGCTGGTTGACCAAGGAGGCGAACGCTACCACCCAGGCGATAGAGGGCCTGCTTGAGGACACCCAGAAGCTAAAAGAGGTATCTTTGCAAAATCGAGCCGCCATTGACTTCCTTCTCCTGGCACACGGTCACGGGTGTCAGGAATTTGAGGGAATGTGCTGTATGAATTTCTCGGACCATTCCGAATCCATACATCAAAGTATCAACCAGCTCAAGGGATTGGTCCGGGAGATTCATCAGGACAGAGGAGGCGGGCTCGACAGCCTCTTTGATTGGATTCAGATGCCAAATTTTCCCTCATGGACAAAGAAACTCGTCATGTTAGCTGTTCTGTTTCTTTTTGGTTCGGTGTCTGTTTGTGTTTTATTACCCTGTCTAGTGGTCTGTCTGCGGAGGATGTTGGTGAAAACCATCGAGGCCAACCTAACAACCGCCCAAAGAAATAAAGAAGGGGGAGATGTTGGAGACAAGGAGGAGTGGAAACGCTATGAAGCGTGGAGAAAAATCTATAACCCCTAACTGGACTTAGAAATACCGGACTGGACAAATAATACTTATTATGACACCCACCGATTACGCCTGTTGTACCCCAGTTACTCCCCAGTTTATTGTTGTGATGTCATACAGTTTTATGTACCCCAGTTGTTGTTTTAAAAAATTGTCCTCCATGTTGTCCCCTTCTTCTTCCCTCAGTTTTCCCGCCTTTTCCCTGCTTTCCCGCTCCTCTGCCTGCCATTGGCTAGGTTTTGGTGCAGTGCAGAGGTAGCTCCCATTGGTCCTTTCCCCCGGAGATGTCCAAACCCCTCCTCTCCTGACCCAGCTGCCCAATCACCATACTTCCCTGGTTGTCAATCCCATGCTCCTCCCTAGCCTAAGTTCCACCCCTTATCCAATCCTATATAAGTTGTTACCCACCTAATAAAGTCGGCATTGCTTCCCTCACCTTCAATCGTGTGAGAACCCTTACTGCAGTGCTCAACCCTATCCTTTATCCCTGCGGGTTGCGGCAAGCCATGATCTAATACTGCAAATTATTTTTCTCTTTTACACTGGGGAACTACTGTGTTAAAAGCTAGCTTCCTTTCCTAGCTCCAGGAGAGTGAGGCACAGACAGGTGTAGCTCATTTGATTGCACTGAAACCAGTCTCAAGGCCCTCCACAGTCAATGCTTCAGTGCATAAGCATGAAGGAGAACGAGTATATTTTTCCTTACTCTCCATTTTTAAACCATGGCCTAATCAGCAGCTTCACAAAAGTGTCTTGGCTTGTGAATAATTTTTTTTTCTCTGTTTGAATACAAAGCTGAATACATGGGAAATTATGGCACTGAAAGAATCATGTAATTTTTACCTAGTTGCTGTCTGTCATTCCTGACATGATCTGGAGCTTGAAATTCAAGAAATACAAATGATGTTAAAAAAATCAGACTTCAATACAGGCTAAAATTAAGCAAAAGTACTTGATCTTGGGCTTTTTTGCTGTAAAAGATGAATATGCTCTCTGGATTTTTGCTAACACATCCCCTCCTCCCCAGGCAAAGAAGAGGGAAAGGATGTGGAAAAAAGAGGTTCATCCATGGAAAATACTGTGAGAACAGGTGAGAAACATGGAAGCAGTGTTATCTGTAATGTGGAAAAATAAATTTCCTATTTTATTATATTGGCCCCAGGTTTTCATGCTATCTTCATGCCAGTTCACTTTAAGCTGGTGATTACAGCTGAGCAGCTGACAATTCTCCATTTCTCAATGTAGTCCTGCTGCTGGTCCTGTTGCTTTTCCGAACAACGCTCAACACTTTCACTGCAAAGAGTTTACCAGATTGTAATATAATGCCTGATATTTATTAGGTACTTTTCCTCTCTATAAACTTAAATGATCCTCTAAGGCCTCTGCAACATACACTTCTCTATGCTAGAAGCCTGTCAGCTCTCAAGAGACAAGCAGAGTTGACCAGATTCAGATGGTGGCTGACTGGGATAATTCCTTCAGTTCCATGGCAGGGGGGACCTTGCTATTGGATAGCGGAATCTGTTCTTGTAACTGTGTCCCTGAGCCCTTCCCCTGGTGTGATACAGTGTTGGAGGTAATATACATTTCTGCAGGGTGATGACAAAAGATATCATTGATGCTTTATTCCAGTTTTGTGATGGAATAAATGACATCATGAAAAGAGACGCTGTGAAGAATCACCTCCTAATATCTTACAAAATAGATGCATAGCTTGATTCCTTTAGCAGCTGAAGATCTTCTGCCTGAGAGTAGAGTTGAAAACTAGCTTTGACGAAATGTTCTTTACTTTCTGCTCTCCCCACCAGTATGCTCTGATATCTGTCACTTCCCTACTATCATTAGTGTGTTTCTGCAATGATGAAGTAAACTGAGCCACAGGTTACCCTACTGTGCCCTTCTCACCAAACTCTATCATTAAAATCCATCCCCCAATCAGACAAGATGCAAAACTCGGTTTCAGAAGCCAGATTTTGTCCATGTTTTGACCTCTAAAACTCTCTGTCACTTCTGTCCCTTATTCTGGTCTTCTTCACCTCCATATTGGGAAGCACTCCTTTCCGTCTGGATGATAGCATGTAGGTTTTTTGTACTGATCGTAGTGAGAGCTTGAGACCATGCACCCATACCTGAGTTGTTAACAGAAGAACAGATGTTCTTCTGTACAGCTGGCTTCTACAAAAAAGTGCTTATGAAGAATTTCTGGATGTTTTCAAGTTAAGGGAACTGGCCTATACCTTCCTTTACTGGTGATATTTAGCAGTATACGGTTATGAACAGTATATGCTTTCACATAAAGTGTCAAATTAAAAAAAGGAATTATACAACACAAAAAAAGTTGCAATCTTTAACGCAGGCCAAAAAAAGGTGGAAACCTCCTACAGTAGTGTCATACTTACCCAGTGTGATCATAAAGAGTGTTTGTTTCCACGATATCTCACATGGTTTCCAAGGTCCGTGCAGAGGTTTCTGGTGAGATTTTTAAATGAGCAGTTGTCCGACTCTCATGCAGTGACTGGCTTGAACCATTTTGCCCATCAGCCAGTGTGGCCCTTTCCTCTGACACACGGGTTTTCCCACTCTTTCTTCATTTTCAGCTTGGCTGTGCAAACAGTATTTTTGCCTGGTATATTTGCCTATAGAATTTCCCCCAAAATATTTCAGACAAAAAACAAACTAATGAATTAATGTTTAATTAGAATCAGAACATATGCCAGACAACTCCTAATAAAAATGACAGAAGAATTTAAAAGTCTCTTTAATAGATATTTATGCAGAGATTATTTTTAAAAAATATCCTAGCTGCATAAGATAGACTAAGCAAATGCTAGATTCCATAGTCACCTGACATGTAAATGTACTGCAAAGGTATAGTATTGGGTTTAGATCATCTTTCTAGCTGCACCTTATAAACACTTTCTAAGCCTCATATTTTCTATTTATAGGTTTTTTTTAAAAAAAAGTTTAAATAGTTAAATTTATATATAAATAAGATCCAAGCCATAATACAAAATTAGTGATAATTCTTGGTATTTACAGGTCCAGAAGTTTCAGATATTTCTTATGTATACAAAAGGACTATATGTACCATCACTCTGTTGAACAAGCATTTTATATATGGGAAAACTGAGAAAGGATTTCTTATCGTCACTTTAACTACCTGCTAACATAAACCCACTCACCCTTAAAGTGTGGTTTAGACTAGTAGGTTCTTTGGCTTAAAGTCTTGCTTTCTCTCTACTTGATTCAACACATTGTTTTACATTTAATTTTGAGCATCATGAGTTTATCTTTTCCCTCAATAACTGAAAATTTTTGTCCAGAAATTCTTGCAACCCCTTGTTCTCAAATCTAATTGTTGTTGCTGTTGTTGTTGATGATGATGATGATGTGTAGTATTAGTGATTGCAAACTGAGAAAAAGAGGTCTAGTGCCAAATGGAAGACTGTCAGCTCTGCCATCGTATTTTTTCAGATTCATTTTTCAACAACTTTCACATTATTTAAATCACAGAATTACAGAATGGGTAAAGTTGGAAGAGACCACAGTGGGTCATCTGGTCCAATCTCCCTGATCAAGCCGGGTCTTCCTAGAGAACATTGCACAGAGTTACACCTAGATGGTTCTTGAATATCTCCAGTGAGGGAGACTCCACAACCTCTCTTGGCAAAGTGTTCCAGTGCACAGTCCCCTGCACAGTAAAGAAGTTCTACATATTCAGGTGGAACTTCCTGTGTGTCAGTTTCTGTCCCGTCTTATGCTTTACACCACCAAGAAGAGCCTGGTCCCATCTTCTTGACACTCTCCCTTCAGATACTTATGCACATTGAAGAGATCCCCTCTTAGTCTTCTCTTCTTGAGTCTGAACAGGCCCAGCTGTCTCAGCTTATCCTCATAAGAGAGATGATCCAGTCCCCTAATCATCTTTGTAGCCCTCAGCTGGACCTGACCTCAGACATGAGCTCCACGTCTCTTGCACTGAGGAGCCCAGAACTGGACACAGCACTCCAGATTTGCCTCACTAGGGCTGAGTAGCGGGGGAGGATTACCTCCCTCAACCTATTGGAAATGGTATTCCTAATGCTCCCCAGGATACCACTGTCCATCTTGACCATAAGGGCATATTGCTGGCTCATGGACAGCTTGTTTTCCACCAGAATTCCCAGGTTCTTCTCCTCAGAGCTGCTTCCCAGTGGGTCAGCCCCCAGCCTGTACAGGTGCCCAGGGCTACTCATCTCCAGGTGCAGGACCCTATATTTGCCTTTGTTGAATTTCAGACTGTTTTTCTCTGTCCAGCTCTCCAATGTGTCAAGGTCCTTCTGAAGGGCTGCACAGCCCTCTGGGGTATCGACCACTCCTCCCATCTTTGTGTCATCAGTGAACTTGCTAAGGAGGCCTCTGTCACTTCATCCAAGTCATTGACGAACATGTTAAACAATACCGGGCCCAGTATCGAGTCCTGGGGGACACCACTAGTGACCAGCCTCACACTAGAACCCGTGCCACTGATTTCGACCCTCTGGGATCTGCTGTTCAGTCAGTCTCAATCCACCTCACTGTCCACTCATCCAGTCCACACTTCCTGAGTTTGCCTATGAGGATGTTGTGAGAGACAGTGTCAAAAGCCTTGCTGAAGTCAAGACATACAATATCCACTGCTCTCTCCTCATCCATTCAGGTAGTTGTTTCATCGTAGAAGACAATCAGGTTCGTTAAGCATGATTTAGCTTCAGTGAATCCATGCTGACTACTCCTGATCACCATCTTGTCATTCATGTGGATAGAGATTGCCTCTAGAATGAGACACTCTATCAGCTTTCCAGGGATTGATAGCTAGCATTGATATTGGGCCAGCACTGTACCAAAAAACCTCCAATTTTCCTGATGAAAATAAATCAAAATTGTTTCAAGCAAAGTCTGCCTTTTTCTCCTGCTAGTATCTGCCTATTTCACAGCTTCAACCCTTGCTGTTCATATCTCAGAGTGGTCACAAACCAGGCATTTCTTGGATGCATGAGAGTCTGGTAGGACAGAGAAACCATTCTGAATGTCTCTCTCCCAGCTGAAAAATGTTTAATTCAAACTGCTACTGCTTTATAGCCATCATAGGCACTCGTTCAGCTATTAGGAATGCCATGAATGCTCGTAGTCATACTGGCATTGTCTATAATGCAGAAGAATATTTTTTACCATGGGAGAATTATTTACAAAAGTAATTTTTTCAAGTATATATTTTTTTCATCAGAATAGCTTCTTGTTTGGGGATGGGGTTTTGTTTGGTTGGTTTTTTGTTTTTTGTCTGTCTTTGGTTACTTTTTTTTTTCTTTTACTGAAGAATTTCAAATTGGAAACAATGCATTTTGGTCTTCAGAAAGAACATTTTAAAGAACTCATTCTTTTTTATTTAGTTAGGAAACCAACCATGGAATACCATCTCCCTCTTCAAGCAAGAAAACACAGTGCAGTATGGAAAATGTCATGGTTTCCATGGTATGCTCCTGCTGATTGATCCTCTGAGAACAAAGACACTTTAGCCAAACTATAAATAAAACCAAACAATATACAATGTAAATATTTTATTTTTTTCTATTTCAGAAGAAAACAGATGATTTTCCACTTAAAAAAAGTTTGAGATCTAATTTTCTCTCAGATACTAAAGTCAATGGCAAATAATTCATACATTATTCCTGTTTTTAATTTATTCCAATCTTGCACTAGATATTCCACTTAATTTTTAAACTTCTAGGTCAATTCTGGAACAGGAGGAAGATGCTTTTAAGAAATGTAGTCCTACCAGCTCATAAGAAGTGGATTCTCTCTTCTTATAATATTATGCCTTCTGGCCTACTTCACTTGAAATATCTTGGAAACAGTGTCAAATTTGATATATTTATGGATACTGACAGGTGGTAGGCGCCAGGGCAGTAAATACTTCCTCCAGGCTATGTCTACTGCAGAACACTCCTCAAGCCACCAAGGCAGAGGCACAAGCCATGGTGCCATGTACAAGGAGCAGCCAGAAGAACAATAATTCATAACCAGGATCTGTCCTTCCTAGGAATGATAGCTTGTATCTAGATTTTTATGAAGTCCAGTAGTTACCAGCCTGGAATGCCCTTCGAAAATAAGTAGACTTTCGTCATTCTTGTGAATAGTTCAGAATAGGGGCATTCTGCAGTCCTCATACAATATCTCTATTCTATTTCTTTAAATTTAGGGGGGAAAAAAAAGAGAGACCTCTCTTTTTTCTTTCATTTTCCCAAGCTTTTGTCAGTGCTTTCAGAATGCATCAGCACTCTAAGGCAACACCCTGTCCTCATTTCTACACATTGTTTGTGTACCAGGCTCAGAACTGCCATTTCAAATCACAGTACATTGATTTTTAATGTTCTTTTAATTTAGGCTAAAGATGCAGAAATCTTAGCTCAGTCAGGCTGTATGCTGACCTGCATTTGAACTTCTTGCCAGCTGCTTTTAGGTCTCTGACAACAATTCTTTTTTTAAAGCCACAATTAAAAAAAATTAAATTATAGACTGTTTTTAATTATGTTTCAACATTATTTTTGTTCAGTGACTAACAAATATGTGCTTTCAAAATGGTTGTAAGGGACACAGGATTTAAACAGATGTAATAATCTCACTTACTTCTGTCTCATTCGCTCTTTAGATCTATTGCTATTATCTGATTTACTAAGACATAGCAGCTGGTATCACCTTTTTGAGCTTGCTTTGCAAGATTAAATTCTACCACCCCGACCTAGCATAAATATTGAGAAGTGGCACAGCCCAAGTTCATCATGGGATCTGGTGCATGAAATTAATGCTCTAAAGTAGGATAACAGAATGACACTGACAGGGATATGTTGGTCTGGATAATCCTGGAGTTCTAGAAGAGGAGAAAAGTTCAGTAAGACAGCTTTACCTTACTGAATAGTGAAAAAGAAAATAATGTGTTCCCACATAAGCTGTTTCAGGTAGAGAGGAGTAGCAGGAATAATATATTACCATATTTAAAAATTATTTATATACTCTGAAAAAGGACACTTAGGAAGCTTCTGCAGTCCTTTTTTCACCTTAATGCTACAGTTTGCACTTAGCAGTTAGCAAAAGAAAATAAATGCTCCTGAAAAAGCTGGGACAGTGAAACTGGAAACTAGTCCTGCAATATCAATAAATGAAGCTCACTGGATATTTTAAGCAAGGATAGACTGCAGAAATAACTCAATCTTTTTTTTTTTAAACAGAAAGTATGACTAAAGATGAGGGTATTTTTAGTATACTTTTATTATTCTTTCAGAGCCAATTTTAGTTTAACCTTCTCTTTCTAAGGCATGTTGGAAAGCTGCAAAACCTGTTGTATTCCTGGTTTCATTCCCAACGGCATACTGGCATACTACTTTCACAAGACTGCCTTGAGCAGTATTCTGTAAACTAAATGATGATTATGCGTATATGAACACTGGGCCAATAAAGTGGAGAATTTGCTATTCACTTTTATAACTGCTGTGTGGCATCTCTTTCTGTTAAGGCAAGGAAAGCTTCCTTATACATTAACATGCTGAAGAAAATAAAAATCGACTTGAAAACCTCCGTGTAAGAATATGCACACAAACAGAGTTTAAATTAATCATATATTCTTTGGTGGATGCAAGCAAAAAGGAATGATTTGGCTGGTTTGGTATTATAAATTTTAAGGTACTAATTTATTTTCAAACTGGAATTTTTCTGTTTGTTCAAACTAGACACTGAAGCTCCTAATAAAATAATAATTTGGTCTGCAGTAAATGTCATTCTGTAGTACTGTTGAAAGCGTAGGCTTCTAAAGGGCAAAATCGACTCAATTTTAAAAAAGAAAATTTACAAAAAAACCCCACCTATAACAGATGCTCTAGCATATGGCTAGGTTTTAAGTGAGTGCATAGTTGAGCACAGAAAATAAATAAGGGCATGACAAGACCCCCCCTCCTTCTTTTGCCCCATAGATACACTAATCACATGGTCACCAGATGGTATATGCAGAACTCTGAATGCTGTACAATATTTATAGCCACAAATTTGCAGCCTTAAAGTCAGAATATTAAACTGTTTGTTTCATATGGCAGAAAAGAGGCACTTTAATGCTGTTTATTTTTGTTGTCATTACTATTCAGAGCCCAGGAAAGAATTGGTTTGTGCAACTGAAGTTGGGCAACCATGCCTTGAAACTGTCTTGGTGGTCTTGTGGTCTTGGTGAAGATAGAGAAGCCAGTTGTGAAGCCATTAGTCTGGCAACCTCTACCACCTTGAGTAGAAAAACATTAGACTTGATTTTGAAAGCTGAGGAAAGTTGATCAGCTCCCCACAGTGCCATAGGATCCCTATCGGCAAGTATGGCAAGGTGACTTTGCTCCTGACCCCGCCATCACCATTATCCCCCTCTCCCTCTCCAGTGGAGGGGATCGCATTGCACAGATGCCCCTCCAGTGCCAAGGTAACTTCTGGATCCTATGGCACTTTCCCCTGAAGTCTGGTTTTCTCCTTAATTATTATAGGAGCAACAGTCGTGCTGGATGTCAAAACAATATCTTTTTTGCTCTTACTATCAGAGGCCACAAGAGGGAGAAGAAGATAACAAAGCCACAGCATGAGCGGTTGCGTGCTCCAAATCATCTTTCAGCTTCACAAAGTCAGTCTGCTCTTCCAGTTTCCTGGGTTCAAGTAAATAATCATTAAGCTTTCAAAAGCTGAACATCCAAAAATCACAACTGAAAGGCAAATGAAAATGACACTGGAGGAAGGTTCGCATTCCATACCCTGACCAACAAGGACTGAATATTTCTACGAGAAATGATACTAAATACCTCGTAGAAAAAAAAAAATTAAATCCTTTATTGCAAATAGAAATTCAATTAACCAGAACACATTTTCTACCTTGAACACATTGACAGCAAAATAATGTGTAAGTTTTTCCTTGATGGAAGATACTGCAGAAGCTTGCAATCACTTTGGAGGTTTTGATCATTTATTAATTGAAAGATAAATATTCATCTTCATTTTTGGATGTTCTTTTATCTCTCAAGAAACTGATGCATACTCTGACTATTTTAAAGAAAATAATTTCCGTTACAAAAAAAATTTCTTAGATGCAGTTGTATTAAAAAAAATACAATATTGTTCTAAATATATAAACTAGAGAACACAAAATGTGGGAAATAGTGTTTCTACTAGACATTAAATCAACACCGCTAGTATTAAAAATTCCAAAATTATACAGATGTATTATCATCTTTGAGAGTGTTTTTGTAACCATTCTCATGAGTTCACACTGTCACTCAGGGACCTTTAATGAACACACTAGTAGTGAACACACGGTAGTTTAACAACACTACTGAAGAAAGTATGTGAAGATGATCAATAAAATATATTGTCCTGGGCTATAAAATACCCTTTTCCCTTCTTCCTTTATTATTTGAATGCTTTTTTTTAACATTGTTTGAAGACCACCAGGGGCTGTGGCAATTCATAATGTTACAATACTGAAAATAATGTGTTTGATTTATTTTTAATGTGAATACAGTACTGATTTTGTTTGTCAGAAGCCATGGGGAACAAAGTTGAATATTATAAATTATCAGCTTCCACTTAATGCAATAGAAAATGTAATTAGATCACAAGCAGAGATATGATTTAAAAATGCACTCTTTTATGTTTAGTGAAACGACATTAAAATGTTCTGCTGTTATAAACAGAATGTACATTTCTAGTAAAATTGTAAAGCTCCTATTACAAAAAAATAAAAAAAGATTATGGAGAAGAGAGACAATAAAAATTAGCTTAAACTACATTTTTTCACAGTAAATTTTATTCTCTTTCTGAATTGATTTTTTTTGTTTTGATTAATTTATTTTCTCCACTTTATTTTTATGATCTAAAAAGAATAAGTGGTAAAAAAGAAGAGAAAATAAATGGACAGAATAGTTTAAAGATTTCAAAAGTTGTGTCTGATCTTGTGCAAGTACTCATGAGAGATTAATTAAATTATATATGCAAATCTTTGCTACAGGAAACCCAGCCAGTTTAGTATTTAGTTGTGAATGATAGCACGCTCTTAAACTATAACTTTTTTCCTCTTCTTTCTGTTTTTGTTTTATTTTCTCTTTGAAAAATTAATTTTAAGTTACAAATTCTATGTATGACTTACAGAAGAGAAAATATATACTTTCATCATAAAACAGTAGGGTTTTTTTCACCTCTCGTTGTGTCAATCCCATACTTTTCCTGTCATGTCTCCAGTGCAGTGGCTTAAAAGTTAGACAGTCAATCTCAAGAAAACAAGATAAAAATAATCTTGTTTTAATGCAACCAAAGTAGTAATTTTGTTTAAATTTGCTTGGACTTTGGGGTTTTTTTCTAAGTACATTTTTGCTATTTGCTTTTTAAATTCAGACATCTTTTACAGATCTAGGAATTAAAGTTTTCAAACTCAGACATCACATTTTATAATTAGCTAGTAAGGTAAACAAAAAAAGAGTCTTCTTCCCTTCAGTTTTCCCATTTCTGATATCTGTAGGTCATGGTGTAGTTCACCATTTTCTTGTAGCCGTTATTTCAGCTTTCTCATTAGCCTGATCATGGTGAGACTTACTTACTCAAAAATTATACAGAGCAGGTGTACAGAAATGTGCCTTTTGTTGATGTTGTGGTTGTGGTTTTGGTTTTGGGTTTGGTTTTTTTTTTGGTTGGTTTGGTTTGGTTTTGGTGGGTTTGGTTTGTTTGTTTTGCTATTTGTTTTGCTTTGTTTTGTGTTGTTCTTTTTACTGCAGGGGTTACAAAATATGCTGGAAACTCTAAACCAATCCCAGGATACAAAAAACAGTAAGAGTCACCACTTACCGACTGACAGATGCCTCACTGTTGTGTGGACCACCTGGAAGACTAGAGACCACCACTAACTTGCAAGCCACTGTCATAAAATATTCTTGATTTACCATCTGCTTTTATGAAATATTCCTGAAATTAAATATCTTAACGGAAGCATGGAATGAGGTGGTTCAGTTTGAAACTTTGTCTATTTGTGAGTTCAGTGAAGGAATAAACCACAGCTCCACTGTGTATGTTGTGCTGTTATGGTTTTTAAAACCTGTACTCTACCTTTTTGCCTGTAATAAATCCAGTTTACAGTGGATTTCAGCTTTTATAGTAACATGATGCATTTTTATGTACTATTATTTTTTTCTTGACAAAATAGGTTTTAGCTCTCAGAAATTACAAATATATTGCCCAAAATGTTAGGCTTTATATAATGTCAAATAACACAATTTTATTATATAAATTTGCAGGAAAATAAGCTATTAATTTGAGTACAGACATGTATATGTTTCCTAGATCAGATTTATATTACTGTAATAGATTTCAGTATACTGTAGTAGATTTCAGTATATAGACCTTGCTCTATATGGATTTATAGAGAGAGTTGTTTACATGCAAGTCTTCTTCTGTAAGGAAGAGTTATGTAGCAGAAGCTTAAATTAATAAAATATATTTCCAGAGAATTCTTAAATGAACAAGAAAGAAGTTGGCAAGAATACTTTTATGCATATGGCATTACTAAAAGTTTTTAAATAATGTAAGGGAAATATTTGCTTTTTTATTAAATTTTGTAATTTATAAACTTCATGGATTTGTTCTATGACCAAGAAAATGTGTTTGATTCATAATATACATGATAGGATTTTCCTAAGAGTACTCATGTGAATGAAGATTTGAAAGACAGCAGTGAATAGATGTGCTGCGTGCTGAGGGTGGCAAGAGAGATGTGAACATTGCAGTACCTGTAACTGCAACATGTGTAGGTGAGGTCTGTTTTTATGCATCATCTGAGCTTGTCCCTCATCTTTATAGACACAGATAAAATTTGGAAAATTTTTTATGAAAGTCTTTCCATTCTATCTGTTTGTGGGATTTGTGGTTGTTTGTTTTTCTTGTGTTTTCTGTTTTTTTGTTTTAGTTTGTTTTTTTTGGGGTGGTAGGTTTTTTTTCCTATTTTTTCTTTTTTTTTTTTTAAACATCTAAATTCAATGCAAATAGATATACAATGTTTTGTATATGTATTTGTGTGAGCATTAATGGAGAATTTCTACATGCAGTGGATGAAGCAGGATTTGTAGGGAGAAACAGCTGATGATCAAAAAATTCATTTGCAAAGAATACTGGCTGGAAGTAGTTCCCAGTCTGATGTGCTTGAGCTGGTTGAAGGCTGGAAAAGCAGAGATGCTCTTGCTAGAGTTCAGCAGCAAACACAGATCCACATCCAAAAGGCATACACAGGAGTTGAAAAGTTCAGGGTAGACCTTAAGCATTCCAGTATTTTAGGAGAGGAAAGATTTCTAGTTTATTAGTGTAAAAAAGTCACTGTAAAAAATATGACTGCTGTGGAGTATATAATGACAAAGGATGCTGATTTTCCTTTCTCAGTTGTTTTTTTTGCTTCTTGGATTTTTAATTCTATTCCAAGTTCATTCATATAATGTAGTTAGGGAAAGACATACACTTTTAAAAACCACAGTTTGCTTGGGTTGTGGAAACTGGAAGGAAAGTGGTATAGCTTTGTGTCTGTGTGAGATATAAGACTATTTCTTGCACAATCACAATGAGAAATAAGGTAAATTTTCATTTTCTTTATAGAATAGCTTTTTTTTGTAAACTATCACAGCGAATGTCACACAGAAATATTCTTTCAATTATTAAATGAAAGGTTTCATAACATTATATACAATATCATTTAATGCTTTTTATTTTAATTCAATTCTTAAGTGGTGATAACAGCAATGCCTTTTTCCTGCTTCAGTTTGTAAGAGAATATTAAACTCATGACATGGCTACCTAATTTTATGTGTGGTTTTTTCCCTTTTCCATTTAATAATTTATCTTTTTAAAAATAATTCCTATTATTATAAAGCTTTATAGAAAGTTTTTTTTTCCATTAATATTTTGTGTGCTAGACATTTATGTAGGTAAAAATGCTTCAAATCTTTACCCTCAATAACATCTTATTAAGGAATAGATGGAGGGTTGTGTTTGTGAGTGTATCAGAACTAAGCCCAAAGCTGGCACAACTTCTAAATGCCATTCAGTGTCATTTTAAAACAACATTTTACAAGTGTGATGATGTGAGAATACATGGCTGAATATGAGTGAAAAAGAAAAAAAACCAAAACAGTAAAAACTTGTAATTGCTAGCACAATAGGAACAAACTGTGCTTTTGTTTATGGTTTCTCCAAAACAAAAACTAACAACTGGAAGTTATTCACAGTTACATCCCTGATTCCTGTGAAAATGGAAAGCATTCTGTAGGGTAAAAAACGCCTGTTATTACATACATATCAACAGACTCAAGTATATACATTTAAAGAAACTTTGATTCAGACCTCCCATTCTTCAAATAAACCAAATTTAAAAATAATATTCTCTTTCTTGAGTCAGTGACAATAATGAATCAATTTAAATATGGTAACGGTATAAATTATAAGAAGTGATATATTTAGTCCCATCATGGAGACTGACATTCAGTACAAAATAGAGGGGGAAAAGCAGTATTGCGTTTTGCCAACATTTTTCCAACAAAATTTTGCATGAAAAGTTCTACATAAGACTAAGTTATCTTTCCCTACATGTAAAACCAACTTCTCTATTTCAGAAAGAAATATTCACCTCTGAGACCACTGTGGTCACAAAGAGTGCAACAGGGGCTAGGCAGAACATGAACTTATTAGGGGAACAGGAAAGAGCCTTGGTCTTTCTTTTTCATAGGTCTTGACATGTTTAGCAAAGTCCCATGTTATGTAACATAGACACACATGCATATCTAATTAGATATTTAATAGACTCATCTACAGGCTTGACTCTGTAGGCTCAAAGTTCATAAGCAGTTTTTTTTTTTCCCAGCTCATTTTGTGGCTCTCACCTACAATATGTTTTTAGTCGGTTGACGGCCCTTGAACAACCATCTGAATCATGTCCGTACAAGTGGAATTTTGATGAGATGATGGTGTAGAAATTAGATGGATCATTTTTTATTTCTAAAGTGGTCTGCAAATATTAAAGGTCATTAAAATGAAATAAAAATAAATTTGTCTTTACAGATTGCAGCTCCTTTATATCCAAGTCTTGTGAACAGCTGCATGTAGGCAGACAATTTTGGTTAAATACAGATTGTTTGCTGACTTCTTGCAAGATTATAGATTTCAACAATGTGAAAATGTCAATACACAGATCCTGCTTTTGCCTTGGAAATGATTTTTTTTTTAGTCAAAGCAATTATTTGCTTTTTTTTAACAGAAGTGTAAAACTGACTCTGTGCTCTTGAGTGGAGTTGTCAAATTATGCTACTTACTTCAGTGAAACTTCTCCATGTAGAGAAAGACATATGAAGAACTCCTCAAGAGAGAAGGGTAATTTCTTTCTGGTGAGTGTTATAGGTGGAGTCAGAGGACACTGTACCAGATCAGTTTTATCTCTACTGTTGTTTTCAGTGAAAAAATGCAGAAATATTTCACTATTCACTTTTTGCTTTATTCAAGGAAGACAAGGGGAAAAATGAAGTATTTTACTACAGCATTCTTAAGAGAACCTTTTATGGTTTGAAATTATTTGTGGCTATATCATTCTTAAAAAAATTTCTGTTCAATACTCATCATCTGAACCCACTCATAAATAGGATAAAGATCCATAATACTCCCTGATACCTCTCTGATTTCAGTAGTTCCAGGGCCCACAGAAATATTTGTTTTTTATAAGTTTGGTAGATATAAATGGCTGAAATTTTCTTTCTCACTGCCTACTGTCAATAATATTTTGTAAAAGTTTCATAGATTTTCTTTTTGCATATTTATACTGCTATGAATGAGAAGCAGAATATATATAGTCTTTAAATATAAGGAGGGAGATAAAGTTCATTGTCTGCATATAATTAAAATTAAGTTTATTTTTGCTCAAATATTTCCATCCCAAGGAAAAGAAATTTTTTTTTATTAGGTGACGTTTATAATTTAAAGCAGTTTATTAGGAAGTGAGTATAGGAGAGAGAAGGAGACAGAGGAGAGATAACACACTGATATATTTTTCGATATATTTTGATATATATCCATATACAAATATATACATTGATATATTTGACTCAGCAGAAACTCAGCCTGTTATTCCAAACAAGAAACAGTTCAATTTTTTGTATGACGAATGAGTTTACTTATCTGAATGGCAGGCACTCCAAGTAGTGCCAAAGGTTTGAGGCGAACACTTGTGTTTTCTCCCATTAGTGAATGTTGACATTTTTAATGGCAATGTCCTATCATTTCTGTTCAACAGGGAGTACTTTAATACCTCCTCTCCAGTGCTAACAGCCCTCAGCAACTGCTCAGTATTTGTGTGTGAAAATAGTCTCTGTCCTCTTCCCATGAGCAGAAAGGAAAGCACTGAAAGCGAGCCTTATAAATCATCCACTGTTTAGCCTATTAACACCCATGATGGTGTAATACTATATGTTAATTATATACAGTAAATTCTATTTAAAATTTATTTACCAAATCTCTTAAAATAATTTCTAATGGTGTTTATGGCAGCACTTCAGACCCTCCCTTGCTAGGAAACCCATAGGTTTTACCAGTATAATATCCTTCGATTCCTGACTGTACTCTTCAGCACCTTTCTTTTGTTTTGTTTCTTTATGTTTTACAGAGCTGGCAGAACATAGAAATAGTTCAGATTAATCAAAGAAACTTAATGCATCTCTATGGCTTAAAAGAATGTTTAAGACTCCAACACTTTCCTTCTTATGTTTAGGAAATTAAGACATATTTGTTTTTCTTTAAAAGTTAGATGAAGTTCTTCAGTTTCTGACCTGGTTTTGCAGATAGGGTTTTTTGTTTGTTTGTTTGTTACCTTTCTGAAGCATAGTGAAATCTAGCCCTTAGAAATTAGTCTCTTTCTCACAGTCTTCTACACAGAGTATATTTTGTTTTAAAAATCTGACTTTACTATTTATTCCTGTAAGTAGAGGTTTATCTCCACACTTTCAATTGAATAAAATGAGTTTTAAAAGAAATTGGTTTTTATAATTCTATTTCTGGAGGAGATATACAAAACCATAATGACAATTTGTGTTACATATGTTCAATTGTGCTATGACAGAAATATTTATTTTATGTCTGCGGAAGCTTTAGAAATGTACAGTAGCGTGTTAAGTCTTTAAAAGGCTACTTTAGTCCAACCCATTCAATTAACAAAACGGATTCTCTTTAAATTTAAACTCTTAAGAACTAAAAAAAAAAATGAAATTAATTGTTGGTACTTTTCCAAACTTTCCAAATGGGAACTTTTTTATAGTTTTCATACTGAATCTCATTCTCTGTAGATAGTCATGAGTTTTCAGGGAAATAAATGCATACCATTCTTGAGACTCATCAAATTTTTTTTTCTCCTTCACCATCCCAGGTTCCAAAAATGTTTTAGAGGCATGTATCACATTATTTCCACTTCCAATTACATAGTAATTTTGGTTTCTATTGTTGTTATTTCTGAAATTATCAGAAGAAATCAGTCAGTAGCCTGGTCTAAAATGTTTTTAAAAAGTAGAAAATCTTGCAGTTTCTGCAAACAGTTTTGAAACAAACCAAGACTGAATGTTTTTGTCTTTTGGAATTTAATTTAACTGTATGTACTTCTTGTCTCTTTTCCATTTAATTTCAACTTGTCTATGTAGGTTTTTTATATGAAAAATAGAGATAGAAATTGCTGGAACAGTATTCAGTAGCTGTTGTCTTTTGAGTGAGTTATCCTTAAAAAAACCCAAACAATACAATGAAACAACCTTAACAATTATTAACAGTTATTTAATGTTTAATGTTAATGTTTAGAAGTAAATGGTATACTGCTGGTATTGGAGGAAGTCAGGGAATGCTATGGCATTCACTCCCATAGTTATTAGGAACAATAAGGATACTACCACTGAGTAAAAGGACCAATGATCCAAGCTGTTGTCCTCTCTCACTTTCTTTTGTGTCCAAGTGATTTTTGAACTCTAGGGCACAGTTAAATTGTTTCTACAATAATCTGTTATATAAACTCTTATACTTCATATTCTTATTGCATCGCATTCAAATGATCTTTTGCACCTTGATTTTTAATTTGATAAGCCATGACTAGAAGGAAGATTTTTTACTGTGTTTAAAGACGTTTGCCCCCTCTTAACATGATTAAGAATAAGACATTTTGCCTTTGCCCTCTCCAAGTTGTGCTGGAAGCAGACGTTAATATTTTATGTACAATTTTGTTTAACCCATAATTGGCAATAAAGACAAAATAATGTTATGTTTCAAGATTCCTCAGTATTAACTAATTAAACCAGCAGCAGGCCTTGAGCATGGGACAATGGCAAACTTTCAGATGAATTAATTTTATGGAAGACCAGCTGAGTAATTGGACTCCAATTACAGGCTGTTTAGCTCCCTCATCACCTTCACATATAATTAAATTCAATTGGTTGATACAGCTTCTATTTTTATGAGGCCACTTACAAGCTTTTTGAACCCCACTGTGACTTTGGATCTAGGCCAATCAATTATTACTCATTTCTCTTTCAAATGGAAATTCTCTAGATTAGTCATATCTTCTGTAATGCATTGCTCGCATTTAAAAGGTACATTGCAGCTGGGACATGGATGAAAAGAAATTTATAGATATTTTGTTCTACAGAAATATGTAGTATGCAACTGTATGTTTGTCATGGGTATTGATGAACGGAGGTCATGTGTTTTTATGACTTGTCTTAAGAGCTCTAATGCTGTACACAGTGGGGTTTATTTACTGTTGTACACAGTGGGGTTTATTTACTGTATCATTATATTTGCAAATGCCATGCTTATTCATGTTAAAAATTATCACTGAAAATTGCTTATGAGACCCAAAATTGTCTTTCTTAACATGTGAAAAGTAAGTCATCATGTATAGCTAGCTAAGGATTCCTTAGTTGTCCAGTTTTCCTTCTTTAAATTATTTTCAAATTAAATTAAATCATTGTTACCAATTAAAAAAACCAGCAAAACAACTAAACCCCCTAAATTACTGTTTATTGAGAGAAAAAAATAACAGCCCCTGACCTTTGAACAGATTCATAGGTTAAGTAGTTTGAACTAAAATAAACAAAATATATTTTTATTTTGAGAATGCTAGAACAGTTTATATATTAAAGTACTTGGCTTTGCATTAGTACATTTTCAAGCACAAACAGATAATGAATACATTAGTGTGATTTTAACATTTCACACATAACTAGTCTATAAGGAGATTAAACAGATTACTAGAACTAATATGACATTTTGGCCTGTTTTTAGTATATTGGTTCCAGTGTATTTATTTCCAAAGAAAGCAATATATCACTGTTGATGAAAGAGGAAGCAGAGAAGCAGTAGTGAAATCAGTGATCTTTCCCAGCTCTACTGAGTGATCAATAAAGAAAAAGGCATTGTCAAATATGAAATATTACTTTTCTTTAGACCTTTCAATTAGGGAAATATCAAACCTATTTGTTTGATCCTTAAACTCTTGAATTTGAATGCAGGCCATTGATTAGCTATGTAAAAAGATGACATTGAGACATAACCAAATTACAAAAAAGTTTCAATGAAACTGTATTACTACTGATTGACTAGCAAAACAAAACATTAATGATTAATGGTGTCATAATAAATACCAGAAAAGTAGTGTTCACTATCTTCTATTTTGGAGTACCGCCATCACAGAATGAAGATAGTATACATGAGAAGATGGTTACTTCAGATTGTCACTGGTAAATTCTGGCTTTTTTCATTTATGTTCTGTAATTGAAAAAAAAAAATCCATATACTAAACAAACCCCCTCACCTTTTCTGTAGGCACATAAAATACAGGGGAAAAAAATAATATAAAAGATTCCGGAGGAAAATGCCTCTTATTGTTTTACATGTGATGATCATATTAGATGTTATCAAAATACATTATTGATACTAGTTTTTATTATTTTAGAATAAAATAAAGGTGATTGAAATGTCTAAACCATGTGAAGTCCAGGTTTGTAGTTTGTTTGTTTGTTTGATTGATTGTTTTTATAGCTTGCTTGCTTTTCGTTCTGAATATTACGAAATAACTTGAAAAGAAACTAAGGAAGTCATATTTTGACTTTTCTTATAAGAATAATAGTTAAATTTCTACCACTAATAATCTTGTAAAGGAAGGATAGAAAACAAATTTTTCATAAATACCTCCTGTTTCAGGTCACAGATGCTTTCATTCAGATTAAAGAGGCTATGATGATATATTTGGTTCCCTGAGTCTAACATGTACGTCATCCATTAATACAGTTGCTCCCCTTGATGTCATCACATTTATTAATACTCACTTATTGCTAAGAAGACACAGCATTTATGCTATAAACAGCATAACTAATAAGATAGCACAAACCATTGCACTTCCAGGGGAGTGAAGAAAATTAGCAGTGCCATCACAGACCTAATATCAACTCAGTTGAGGAGGCAGTCAGGAAAGAAAACCCTCTAGGTATGATTTTTTTCCGAAGGTTAGATGCTTTAAATCACAGTGCTCATTAGACTTTGTCATCATTTCATCGTTTTGCTTCATCAAGCCTCTAGTGCCACATGTGTTTTGAAGTCTTTTTTTCTCCCTAGACAGGTTCTGAGATCAAAATGCACAACTGGCATTTCTTGTAGAGACGTAGTCAGAACTGATTTGGCTTAGAAGACAAACTGCACAGAGGGAAAGAAAGGAAAGACCTCATTCAGGGTATAATTTTACAGGATTTGTTATTCACAAGTGAACAGCCACATTTCATGGATTTCTTTCTGAATAATGACAAGAATTAAAAATGAGTAAGTTGGTTCACCAGTTTTACACCTACTCAGAAAGTATAAACAGGTATTAGAGTTTTAATGAAAATACCATCAATCCCACTAGGAGAGAAGGAAGAAAAAAAGAAAAGAAAAACTCAAGAATTTTCCACTATTTTTAGAAATTAGTTTTCTGCTCTTGTGTGAAATGCAACCCAAAATGTTCATGATCAGTCTCTGGCATGTATTGGCCAAACTATAACCTTGTTAGTTGTCTTCCTGCCAAACAGAATTTCTGTGTCCCATTTTTTTCCCTTCTTTCTATGACTCCTGACTGAGAGCATATGCTGCATTTTGGGAAACACCTTCAAAAACAAGACCAAAAAAGTCAAATAAGGAAGGCAAATTCCTTGCCTCCACATTTGGTTTCTTCGATGGTCAATAGGCAGGTACTTTGTTCCTTTAATAATATTGTTGATCTTAAATGTTGACTCCTGTGATATATAGCTTTGAACAATGCTAAATAGAGAAAACTTAAAGGGTAAGAAAAGAAAATCAACAAGTGACTGAAACATGCACAATCTGTGTATTTAGAAGCAAGTCACTTTCTGTTACGTAAATAAAATATACTTAGGTATGAGGGAAAAATGACCTTTTGTGCAGAATAGCTTTTAAGTCTAATCCCTGCAATACAGTGTGTTGGCAATGCAGCATGTTGCTTCTATGGCTTCGAAGACAGTTAAACTCCTAATCATTGATACTATCAGTGTTCCCCTCCAAAAACATTCCTCAGATACAGTACAACAAAGAACAGTGTGTGCCCATGGCCTGAGCTTAACAAAGTGTATTGAGAAAGACGGCTTCCTGGGCAGAAAAGCACATCAATAACACAGTGGGAAGTGGCACCAACAGAAGGTAAACACGGGTCAGTCAGGGAAGGCTTAGTAGGTGGTGGGGCACAGATCTTCACATACAATGAAGGGAATGACATCAGAGAGATTCATCTTTGTGCTTGAATTCTCTGTTATTAACTAAGGCATAACATCATACAGGACAACAAAGGCACAGAATCAGCCAGTTTTTGACTGCCTCACAGATGGCACTTAAATGTAGATTTCAGTGCTGCTGAGAGAATGACTGTGGCAATTGTGTTAGCTGAACTGTTCAGCTCTGGGAAAACAAAACAAAACAAAAAAGTGATGCATTAATGTTCTGGTTAAGTAAATATTATTCAGACATGTAAGCCACTAGGCTTACCCAGTTCTCTGTCATTATTTATTAGGTATATGTGAATGGTGTATAAGAGTTTCAAATTTCCAAACATAATTTTTCTGTCAAGAACTGGCAAAAAAATAATAAAAAATAGCTGTTCCATGTATGTAGCTCTTATATTTTTTAACTGAGCAGGAAATCTTTTTGTTTGTTTGTTTTTATTTTAGCTACATTTAGCAAGAGATGAGTCTTCATTACAAAAGTGGCTTTTCTTCTCCATGCTGCATTAAAGTGTATTAATCTCTAACCCTTTTTATTTCTGGTCTTTTTCCTAGTAGGAAAATAATTAAGGAATAGAGAAGAATTTAAATGCTACTCATATCAGACAGGAAGATGATTTTTACAAACTCTGGATTATGAAGAGTGTTTATTTATGGAATTGTTCACAGATTTTCAACACACTATCTTGATTAGTACTTTATATTTTATTGCAGTTGTTAATCTGGCTCATAAAATTTAGACAAGAGATTTCTATACATGAAACTTTTTGTACTTTTAAAACTTAGAATGGTTTTGTAAATGCCATGGATTCTTTATTTCAGTGGTCTCTAAACTTTTTTGACTATTTAACCCTATCAATAAAAAAATTACCAGTATACATTCCCAAATATGGACATTTATGTTTTTTTTTATAATTTGTATACATGAACTACTATACTAGCATATTATGTACATTATAAAGCATGCATAAAATTGAGTGCACACACATCGCTTTGGAGACCACTTCTTTATTAACAATTTACCATCTAATAATTATCAGTTATAAAAATCTAAAACTCACTGTAGAAGGAATATCTTAGGACAAAATATGTAGAAGCTTTATAATTTTTAACTATATTTAAGTATTTTTCCATTTTTTAAAGTACTAGTTAAGTAAAAATTACTGCAAAACTTAGTTGACTTTGCAATGAGACCTTTGGCCAAGTCAGGTATCCATAACTGCAAAAGGCTATGATTTTACAGGAATGGAAGAGTAACATAGAAGAAATGGGGAAGTACATGCCAGAAAATGTGTTACTTAATTCTCAGCTTTGTTATAGTTCCAGTAATGTAGTAAAAAGAGAAGTCAAAGTAGATTTCCAGACCTGGATTATAAATCTGAAATTAGGCTACCTACGTAAGAAATCATAGCTAGCTAGAACATCAGTTAGTCCTTTGCTCAGACAAGCAATATATGCTTTTCAAAGTGCCTTCACTTATCAAAATAAATTCGTTTGTTTATCCAAAAAGAGTTCAGGAAACTAATTGTTTTATTTTATATGGATTTTCAGATTACCACAATCTGGGACTGAAGCTGGAGATCTTAGATATTTGATGAAGCAGACAAATGGGTAGAAATCTACTTCATAACTGCCTTCGTGGAGTCTGTTATCCACTGTAGTGATGGCCTTTGCCAAATGAACAAAGTCCATGACTGAGTGTTTTTGAAAAAGAACTGCATTTATCAAAAGTTTTCTTTAAAAAAGGAGAATACAATCCTGTTGGTATTTATATTTATTTTGTATATCTATTAAACATGTATGACTATTATTTGAATAAACAAGCAAAATGACTCCATACAGAGAGGGTGCAATGAGAAACCACCACAAAAAAAGTTCCTTGCTGAATCTGTGGGCTTGTGAGAAGAGAGTCCCATAAGTAGATGCGCCAATTTGCTATCTGCCAATTTTATTACATTGATTATTCTTTTTTTCCATATTTTTATTTTAAATAGTCACAGATAGAAGAGATAAAAAAACTTAGAAACCCACAAAAATTAAGGTGGGCGATAGAATTTAAAAACCTAATAGGAATTTCTGAATTTCAAAAGCTATATTGTTTATATAATCAATGGGCCTTTCCTAGAGTGATTTGGAGCATCTAAGGGTTAGAAATCAATCTGTGGAGGATCCATCAAGCAAATAAACAGCCTAATTAAGTCACCCACTCTGATATTGTCATCTCTGATTCTCATTTACCTTGACCATGATGAGCAGCTTTATAAAACTGTTGGTTTCTCATTTCTAAATACTACCTTTCCTAGAATATTTCATGATCCATGGATGGTATCCGGTCAAGGGTAAGGAGGAACTGGGATTAAAAGTAAAATGCACTGCTTAAAGAAAGCTAATGCAGTTTCCTAGTTTCCTTAACTAGGAAAGTTAAGAGGGCAGTAACTTTCGTAAAGATAGTGTGTTCTGAGCATCTCCTTTGAGAACTATATCAAAATTTTTCAGTCACTGTATTTTCATGCCTTCAGATTCAGAAGATAACTCAAAACTGGCTCACATTGGAAGCAATTTTTTTTGTTATCTACTGGTTGAGGAATTATTTCAAATGTGAAAAATAAGCCAAGAAAAGGGCCTTTTGCTGCATGTTACAGGAAATAAATCCAACAAAATTCAAGGAGAGATTAATAATATTTATCTAAATCATCCTCAGTAGCACAGGAACTGATGGCTATTCAAATACACCATTTTCTGTAACTTTTACTTGGAATGTCTATGGCAACAACATGTAGATATGCTGATTTAGCAAGGGCATAAAATGGAGACATGGAATTAGCATCTTCATGAGGTTCTGCATGAACTGCAATCAGTGAGCAACAGGCCAAAGCTACAGCATGTTCTCTTTGTCTATGCAAAGATACATATACTCCTGCTGCTGCCATCTCAAACCTCTCTTCTCCAGCTATTTTATTTTATTTATTTATTTATTTATTTATATATATATATTTTATTATATATTATTTTATCCTTATGTTTCATCTAGTCATTGTCAGCATAAAATTTCTGCAGAATGAAGACTGCTTTTTTTTTTAAACTAAAAATCTGAATTCAGCCCTGAGGGCTGAGTAGGGCCACAGGATGTTCTCGTGGTACACGCAAAAAGAAGAAAAGCACAACATGCTTTCTCAAGGTTAAGCTATAAGTTTCCATAAACGTAATTTGTGTATATAGGTGGGGACATTTTAGAATCTATTGATTTTACAAGACAGAGAGATGACTGTGGGAAACTCAAATGCCACCTAATGTTTCCATGCAAAAGCACTGCCATTATTACTAGCTTAATCACATTTCTGTCTCCTCAGGGAAGCATGTGGTATCAATGACACAAGATGAATCCTTTTGTCAAGAAAACCATGAAACATTCATACCAAAGCACAGAAAACTCACATTGGCTACATAAAATGCTGTTAAATAAAATAATATCTTATTCCTATTAAGTGGAAGATATACCTTTATGGACTAACCAGCAATTCGGCCCAAGCAAAAAATATGACTGACTGAAGAAAAAAAATGTTAATAGTTTTTTTCATTCATGAACAAAAGAATAAGGTTGCCTGGAGAAGTATAAGCCACTTGAAGAAAAATGCTGGGGTTTTTTCATTTTATATTTTCCCCTTTTTTGTTCTTCTCCCATTCTCACTCCCATCACTGGAACTTGATCATGATGAGATTGCTCAGATACTTTTCAAAGAAAGAATTTTTATTTATTAGTTTTGATAAAACTGCAAAAAATTGGATTTAAAACAACAAATATTCTTTTGTAGTCTCATCTCTCTTATTTTGCTATAAAGTTTTAACTTGTGAGAACATTTAGCAAAGTCTACTTAATGACAGAAGATTATTGAGAATAGTTGAATCTAAGTCTGACTGCAAATGGCTGTGCAAAGTTCAGATGGCACTGAATGAGGAAGTGATCAAATGAAGAGGTGATAAATTTGTAAATGCAATTACTTCCATGTGAAGTAATAAAGAAGAATAATGCTAACAGTATATGGACAATAGGAGACTATAAATTAGTTCTAATTACAGATTAGAAGGAAGTTCTGTGAGTCCTTGCAGATCTCCAAAATTGTCAGCAACAGTCAGAAAAAGACCTTGTAGAAATGTATGCAGAGGAATGGCAAGTATGATCTGCTAGGAAAGACTAAATAGATTAAGACTTTTTGTTTATACAAGAACAACCAAGGAAAGGGAGCAATGCATTAATAGCTTCTTTTAAAATTTTTGGTGAAGAACTGAAATCTGGAACTCATTGGCACAAGATGACACAAGGGATGTTAATGATAGGTAGGTGTAGGCAGTGCAGTATCAGTAGATAGATTCACTCATCTGTCCAATAAAATGCTGAGATCCATATTCAGTGTTCAATAAAATATTCAAATCTTTTACCTTTTGGGGCTAAAAGGGTCTGTTAGGGGAGCAATCATCCTATTATTTTGCCCTCTCTCTCCCTTTCTCTCTTAATTGTTTGTGGTTTTTTTTGTAATTCTTTCCTTAGGTATCTGTTACTCATCACTGACATCAGAGATATGAGGCTGCTTAGGGGGATCCTTGTTCTGACCAAGCATTTCTACTGAAATTTTTGTGTATTTTGGTTTGGATTTCTAAATATTTATAAATTTCAAAAATTATTGCTGGTTTACCATTGGTAGTAAATTTTATACAAAATATTGCAGATCCTGCAGGGGGAGAAGCAGTTTGTACAGACAAATATATTTTACTAGTACAGTTTATATCAGATATGTCTTCAGCTATCTTAAACAAAATCAGCTGAAAATATGTAAAACACATTCTCTCTACCCCACTTCATACTTAACTGCCCCTGCTATGCCTACAAAAATACTTAAGTTTATATTGACTCTCTGCATCTGCTATTTTTTGTTCAAACTTTTCTACTCAAACTGATTGCATAATCAATGTATAAATATATATGTATGCACTTTGTACAGAATATCTATATGTATGAATGTGTATTTATGGAACGTATGAATGTGTGCATGGAAAATAGATGTTCTTTTACTGTAAGTGAAATATCTCTTTAATTGACAGATAGTGCTGGTTTAAAAGTAAACCTGCAGGAGAAATGAACTCAACTGGAGAGCTTACAAGTCAGACCTACAATTTACTAAAAAGATTACAATAAATACAATGATACAGAGAACATTGGTTTTAACCCCCTAAGACAGATGTATAACCCAGGACCCCGGGACAAGAACAGAACAGTGTTCATTGGACCCTGTGCTGAGCATCATGTGGTTCCCCTGGGGGCAAAGTAAAAGGAAAAGAAAACCTGTTGGTCCGGGTGATGGTCACAGTTCTGTTGAAGTGATGATCGGAGTCCTGTCAAGAGTGGCAGTCATGGTCCTGTTGGAGTTCTGGTCCTCCTTGGAATCTGATGAGCGCTACCAGAAGTCCCAAACCCCCAGGATTATGTATGCTCAGGTTCAGGTGGGAATGCCCAGTACCTCCCCTGCCCAATTTGTAATCTGAGGTGTCGGATGTGCCCTGGGCAGCTGCTGCAAACAATCCATTATTAACAGTCCATCAGAAATGACATAGAGGGTGTAGAATACACAATTTTGGTTATACCCACATAGTGATAAACTGGTCCTGGCCTCTGTAACTTGGACACAGACACAGGAAAAAAACCCCAAACATTGATGTCATGTTTAGTCAAAATAAACCTGTAACACTTCTAAAAAAGCTCTCAATTTGAAAGGTGATCATCAGAAACTTAGACTTATGTTTATGAATAAGAATAAAACTGAGCTACAACTTCACATTCAATATTAAAAAAAAAAAATCCACGTGCCACTAATTGCATTATATTTCCAGTTAGACTTGCTGATAGTTTGCATTAAATATTTCTGGAACTCTTTGTTTAAGGAGCTCCAAAAGCAAGCCAGAAATTCTTTAGATTCAGCACATCTTATCGCAGTTCCTTTCTGGAATCTGAAACATGGTTTGACTTTAATATTTGCCGTTAACGTTTCAAATTTAGTGTCTGGAAAAATCTAAACTAGTTTTGTCTTCCAGTGAACAATGTACTTGCCTCTGAGACTTTCAGCATCTCAGAAATATTACTCTCTCCAACAGTGGTTCATTGAAGTTTCAACGAATGCAATTTTCAAAATACTAATACACCAATAGTGTAGCTTTTCAGGAAGTGCTTTCTTTTTAGAGTGATATTTCTGGAACTCCCACAGTATTTTATTGCAGTAATTGCAGGTTGAGATTGTGAGACAAGGAGGGAAGTACCATATAGAGAGAAAATATTTCACTAATAAAGAAAAATACTACAATATATTTTCCCAAAAAATTTTACCACAGGTGCATTTACTTCCAAATTAAAAACATACTATTTTCTTGCATCCATAAAATTATACTTGTTAGTCTTGGCATCTATGATCTTAAAGAAAATATGCTTCTCAGAAATACTATAGAGAATCTAGTGGTTCTGGAAAAAGTAAAACATCAAGGGAACTTTCAACTTAATATATATTGGCACCTCATGACATTCTAGTCGGTGCTGCTTATTCAAGGAAGTAAGGAGATTTTGAAAGACCATTTAGCAAAAATCAGTCTGGTGGTGGATTTATAAACAAAGTACCGTATAACTGTCTGACAGAAAGATAGAAATAATATCCCATTTGCCATCAAAGCTGCTGCAAGAAACAGAAAAGAACAATTCTCTCCGGGCATGGTCAGTTTGAATTTGACAAATTCTCAGAGTTCATCAGATTGCCTAATGACACTGAGAAAGAACAGATACACCCCCTTCCTACCCCTCCTTTCTTTTCTTGGTTCCTTAATATATTGGACGTTTTTCATCAGTCAATTACACTGCAAAACATTGTTTTCATTGGCAATGTTCTCAAAGGGAAAGATTAAACAATTTGGGTTCAGAAGCACATTGCACTGTAAAAGTCAGACTTCCATGAAGTAGTGTGTCTTTAAATATTTAGGGTGCTTGGAGGCCACTGGTGACTAAGCTCAATCATTTCATTCACTATGGACTCAGACCTAACTGGACAGACAACTTTTGCAGCATCAATTTAGAATTCTTTTTACATATAAAGTAGTTCTGGGGAAATAAAACTAATGCTTGTTGGGATCTAAGAGCTGAAATAACTATAAGTGATCTCTGTCTTCTCTTTATTGGCTAAATTTATCTAAAGTGTTACTTTTTACTTACTGTACTTTGCAATTTGATTGTCACGGACATTAGCAGAGATATCTCATCAAATCAGCATCATAGAGAAAAGCCCTATGTTCATGTGATCTTTATTTTTTCAATTCCTTTTTCCTGGAAGAAAAGACAAATTTTTTTCCATTCATTTTAATATGTTTTGTAAGCATCATCTTTCCACTGCTTTCACAAAAATAGGCAGAATTTCCTTGAAAACATAGTTGGAGCTGAGACAAATATGACAACATATTTTTATGATTTTAGAAAACTATAAATAACAACTCCATGTAATAAAATTAGAAAAATTGGGTATTAAGAGTTATATTTCCACAGACATTGCCATACATTTAATTTTGTTCCTGGTTTATTTTACAGCAGTGTTTTCCAGAACTCTTATTCAGAAGTCCACTCAAAGTTTCAGTTCATGACTTTTAATCACAAGGACTAAAAGACACAAAGACTTTAGCCAGAGTTGAAACCTGGGAGGATCTATAAGTTCAGAGTAGACTTTCAAGAGACAGTCTCCTCTGGTTGTGCCAAAATTCCTCTCCCAGCAGTGGATTTGATTATGCCCTGCTGAATAAGAGTGTCTCTTTTTATTTTCAGGTCCATGAGAAGCAGCAACAGCATTTCAAAACCAGGGAAAAAAAAGACAAGAAAGAGAAAAAAGAAGGAAGAGTCCAGGTCAGACTTCATATCCAATATTTCCAATACTTTTGCTTTTTTTTCATAATGCATTATATAATTATTTCTATTTATTTTTTATGGAATTTTTAGGAATAAATGTGAAGAAGTAAAGGGAAAATCTGTGAACAACTTAAAATCCAGGATGTAATTCATTAGTGAAACACATCTTCATTTTGCCTCGATAGAATAAGAACCAAATTCTTGTGCTAAAGAAAGCTTTATAAACTGTTAAGACGAATAACAAAATAGGAAATTTTAAAGGGATCACTGAAATGACTTCTATGTTGAGTAACACTTATATTATAGGTAATGGCATCCTTTGAGAAATTCAAGTATTGTTTTTTTATTTAACTATATTATGGGTTTTTTCTTGGTTGTTTTGGTATAGTTGAGTGGCTTTGGGAGGTTTTGTTTGTTTTTTTTACAAGGAAGCAAATTACCTTTTTTGAACTGCTCATTTATTTATATTCAGAACCTGTGTTTTCTGGATGGTTAAATGATTCAGCATCTCTTTTCAGAAGCTTTTTCTGAAATCTGCTAAAATTTTCTCTTGTATGCAAAAGAATAAAGAAGATAAATGGGGAGAGGTTTGGTAAGGGTAAATTTTTTTAAATAACTTGTAGATAACTGCTAACTTTTGCCTTAAAACCTGAGAAGGACAAAGATTTGAAATAAGTAGCATCTTCTTTTTTTTTAACCAAAGTAGCTGGTATGATTAGAAAAAATACAGTACTTCTTGGCCACATAATCCCTTGCTCAGGGAATCAGACAAATATAATTGACAATGAAACAAAAAAGATAATAGAATCTCATCCACTCATTATCATCATCATCATCACGGCTAGGCTTCACAAACGAAGATTTGGGAGGGGCTCTACCCACGTTTGTAACAAGCACACTGGTGGCTGAAAAGGCCAATGCAAGATAGACACGTCCGGTTGCAAAAGGCACAGCAGAAAGACTCCTTAGGTGGTATATTCTGCAAGGCACGATTCTTTCTGTGTTATCTTTTCTCCTCAAGAGTGATCCTGCGTGCTTTCTCAAAAGCATCAGCGTTATAGATAGTGTGTCTCCAGACCTCCCGAATGGAGGCCAGAATAGACCAGTTATGTTGATCAATATGGCCAAGGCTGAGATGTTGTTTCAGGGAGTCCTTGTGTCTTCTCTTCAAGGCTCCTCTCATGTGGCAGCCAGTGGCAAGTTCACCATAAAGCAAGATCTTAGGGAGGCGGTGGTCCTTCATCCTTGAGACGTGTCCTGCCCAACACAGCTGTGTTCTCAGCAACATGGCCTCGATAATTGAGATTGCTGCTTGTTGTAGAATAGATGTATTAGTCACATAATCTGACCAGTGGATGTTTAGGATTTTACAGAGACAGCGTTGATGGAAGCGTTCTAGGAGTTGCAGGTGGTGGCGGTAGATGACCCGTGATTCAGATACATCTCATCCACTAAAGTATAGTCAGAGAGCATATTTTGTACTTGATCATAGAACCTTAAAACAATAAACCAGGATCAATGTCCCATGGAATGTAATCTTCATTCAAAATAATTTTTCTAATGGCATGCCTGTCATATTACACTGAGCACGCCTTTCTAAACCATGTTGGTCTGGATACCTACAGTTGCAATTGCTGAAAAGCAGTAGGAAGACAAGATCACAGTCCATGTTACAATTACAGTTACATTTGTGAAGATGGATTTTTTTCTTTTAATTTTCCCATCAGTTTGATTCTATTCTGTAGTAATTTTTTTCTATATTGTCACTCTACTAAAAGGTTCTTTACTCCAATCCATGTTAGGACATAGCTAAAAAGATTGGGTGGAATTCACCCCTGAGGCAACTCCATTAATTTCAACAGATATAAATTGCGAGTTTGTCTAATGAAGATTAACTTAGCATCAGTGAATGAAACTGAAATATTTCCACAATTATAAGTGCTGTTATCTTTGAAAAAAATATTCTAAATGATACAGAAAAATCTTAATATATTTGGAAGAAAAAAACACATATAAGTAACATATGCACACATCCTTTCCAATACCCCTATATTCTTTAACTTTTACTTATATTAATTTCCATCAGCCTTTAGGATTAGTCTTGTTGCTTGTAGCTGTGTTGCTCATTAATCAGGCTAAGAGCATGGCCCCTGAGCACTAGGCCACAGTGCTAGGCTACTCAACTACTTAATACCTCCTTGCTTTTTGTCTGTTTTGGCCTGAAGAAAGCAAGGTCAGGCATTGTCCTCCGCAGACTGTGTGGGTCAGATCACTCTACTGTGAGACGAGAAAAGAGACTGCCTTCAGAAACAGAGAAAAGACTCCCTTGTCCATTTTGCATGTTAGTACCCACGTGACATTTGTGGCCACTGAGAACCACACTGGGCAGAAGCCTGGTCATCATTAGCAAAGGTCAGTTTAGTGCTGCCATGATGTTAAATAAGCCTAAATTTAAAGTCTAATGAAGTTAGAATTTTACTCTGATGATAACGTGTTTGGGAAAGTCCACAAACCTTCTCTCTCTGCCATCAGATAGAGTGTCCCATGCTGCCTCTTGCCAACTGCAGAGGTGGAAGAAGCTGGCCCCCAGGACTCAGTACAGAAATGAAGTTTCGTGCAGCATTTGTGAAACTGGAAATATTATAGAGATAAGATCTAGAGAAAATCTTGGGGTGTCTTCTTGTTAATTTTATAAAATTCTCATTCATTTTAATGAGGCTGTTCTGAGTGCTACCTACTGCTTTTTACCATTTATATTTGAATCTGAGTGGGTTTTATGATGAAGATCCCTTCAGCATAATTTTTATCATAATACTTTATTGAATGGTTTTCTTGTGTACCTGTTTGCCTGTATTTTGCAGGTTTTTCCCACTCCTTTTACTCTGGAGACAGTTTGGAAGGGAACTTTAGAGATTATCTAGATCCAACCCCCTGCCGTAGACCCTCCAGTTGTTGTTAATTATTATATTTAGGACAAGGAATCAGAACTAGAGACCTGAAATGCAGGATATAACAAAACATAAGAAGTTAGCTCTTCTGTATTTTAATTAGTTTTGTACAATTTTTCTACAAATTTTTCTACACTAGATTCTTGCAGTAAAAAATATGTACTTGAAACTGTCATATGAACAATGTCAACAGATACAGATAGAACATTTAAATTTATTTTTCATTTAATTATTTTAATATTAATTTTTATTTTTCAGTGCTTGAAGTAGCTGTAAGAATTTGGAACATATTTGAGTAGGATATCCTAAATGCTGTGAAATTCTGCCATAAGTAAAACATACCTGAAATTATGTTTTAAAAGATATTCTCTTGTATATGCTGATGGAGGTTGTGAAAACTCACTTAGCCTTTCCAGTTTGCCTTCTTTTTCCTTTCTGTTACAGAATTTTGATGGACTAGTAGCAAAGTTTGAGCTCACAGCTATTTGTTTGACTTTCTGAGAGTGATTGCCCCTTGTTTAAAAAGGAATCTTAATTGATGATAGAATACATACCTACAATATGTTCTCAGTCTGTTCATACATAACAGTGTGTATGTCCTGGAGAAATGTAAATGACAGAACCTCTGTTTCAGTGAAGTAATTACTATTTTCACAGAGACTGGTAAATGTAAAACTCTGTACAAATGATAATAGTTATTGCAACTATTATTTGCTTCCAAAGCATATATGGTATAGGTCCTTAGGTACTAACAGAGGAAGTTGTACTACGTGTTCAGATTAAGAAGTAAAATTTTCTTTTGCCTCTCTATTGACTACCCTTAAATTCAAATGTGCATTAGTAGATATTTGCTGGTTGCTTATATGTTGGCTGAAAGGGGAAGGTGGACAGGAATATGCCTGGAATTAAGATTCTACTTCTCAGCTGATATAACTGAGATGGTTTTGATCAACAAATCTCCGTATTCACTTTAAAAGGATTGAGAGGGGGAAAAAATATTGTCTCAGAAAACTACCTTCCTCTTTCAGTTGATCTACTACTTAGATTGGTTATGAACTTTTCCTAAGAAATTTTGTTTGCTGTTTAAAAAAATGTGTGAACTTTGGTGAACATCTGTTATCTTTTCTCTTTTCTTCTGTACATCTCTTATAGTTATTCTGGTCATCTAATAGTTTGTCTAAATCAGTCATCTGGTGGTGAGTGGAAATGCAGATGGGTAATGTATTTCAGGATTATATTTCTACTCTAGTGATGGAAACAAATGAGCTCTCTCAGATCTGCTCATTGAGGCACAAAGCTTTATTAAAAATTACTGTTTGCCACTCTATATCAAAAAGCTTTCCCTGTCTCTGCTCTGGTATGTTGTTGCCTCTAATTTTGTGACATTGATCTCAGAGGTGTGTGGCCCTTTTCACAGAATCATAGAATCACAGTAGAGAAAAGACTCTTAAGATCATTGAGTCCAACTGTAAGCCTTACACTGTCAAGTTCACCACTAAACCTTGTTCCTAATTTTAACTTCATTTTCCCCATTGCCCTTCCTGGAGAGGCATACCTTCTAGGACTGTTGTCATTCGTTTGTGTGCTACTGTCATGTACACAAAACAATGATCTCAAAGTTGCCATAAAAGTTGTAGTTCTATGGAAGTAAAACTAGCAATAGCAATACTTTCATAATGAAATACGTTTAATCTTTTAATCTTGCACGTCATCTATGAATTAAAATTTTGATTCCTCACTGTAGAAAGTACTGCAGTAGTTTTATATTGATAGCACTGGCAACCTCTCTCTTCTTTCAGTGATAAAGATGGTTAAAGGTAGGTGCAACAACTGCTACAGAAATTCTGTAAAATTTAATCAGATTTGACACAAAATTCTATTGCTTTACTGCACAAAACGAAACTATAGACATGATGGTTCCAGTATGATCGTGACATGGAGTTTTATACCTCTATCTCACCCCAAATAAAAAGCTGTCAAATATTTTCCTGTGTCTGGATAATTCTCAGACACAGATGAGAGCAAGCTGGCTAAGTCTCATACAATTCAGACTTAAATGATTATTGTGGGATGTGGAAAGCAACAGGAGGCTTTGGATGAGGTTATATCATCTCCTCTGCTTTGAGTGTATGTGCCTGGTTTTTGTTCATGAAGTTCTCAACATAGGGATCTGATTAGATTTGCAGTTGCTTCTAGATGATCAAACAGTACAATAGTACTAAGCCTTCTTGCTTCATCTGCATCTGGTTAAGAGCTTGTGTGATTTCCTCCCTAAGTAGAGTCCTCCTCTGGTGACTTATAATTTTACTGCCATAATTGTGGAGTACAGCAAAAAATAGGAGGACATCTTAAATTCATGCTGAGGATATAAATGACAGAATACAGATGCCCATTTGATAGAAAGGAGTAATTTATAGTGAGCACAGTGATGTTTGCATGTAAGCATATGTATGGATGGTCATTTGGCTTCTTTGTGGAATTCTGAAGTCCATTTTGACTCAAAAAATGTCCAGGTAACTTGGCAATGATCCATATGGGACACATTTTTCTCTCAGTTAAATGTGCAACCAAATGAAAGACAGAAGTACAGTCTGGAGTTCAAGGATATTTTTCCCTTGATTGACCTGAAATAATTTGATTTCTTTCTTTTCAGTTTTGCAACTAGAAAGATTGCAATACATATTTATAATCTAATACACTTGTACTTATTTTGTCTGAGATAGAGTTAATTTTTTTCCTAGGAGTTTGTATGGTGTTATATTTTGAATTCGTGATGAAAAGTGTGTTGATAACATAGGAACATTTTAGCTGTTGCTGAGTAGTGCTTACACAGAGTCAGGAGCTTTTCTGCCTCTCACCCCACCCCATCAGTGAGCAGGCTGGGGGTGCACAAGGAGTTGGGAGGCGGCACAACTGGGACAGCTGATGCCAAATGGTCAAAGGATTGTGTTCTTCATCCCATGCTGTATGGTGACATGCTCAGCATGTAACACTGGGGGAAGAAGAAGGAGAGGGGAAACATTCAGTAATTTGTCTTCCCAAGTCACCATTAGGTGTGGTGCATCCCCGCTTTCCTTGAGGTGACTGAACACATGTTCGTCCATGGGAAATGGGGAATCAATTCCTTCTTTTGCTTTGCCTCTAGCTGTCTGCAAAAGCAGCTGTTGCTTTACCTATTAAACTGTCAGCCCAAAAGTTTTCTCACTTTTACCCTTCTGATTTTTTTCCACTCCTAGCAGGGAGGAGTAAGAGAACAGTTGTGTGGGGTTGAGTTGCCAGCTGGGATTAAATCATGACAGCACTCTACGTATGATAGTAAATGTGTCACTTCTCTGGCTCCTTAAGTGTATTCACACTGTATTTTTCTAACCTGTACTACCTTATTAAGAGTGAATATAGCAGAATATAACAACTTATTTGCAATTTCCTTTGCTTTTAAGTCTGAGTGAAACTATGCTAAGTTTCCACATTACTATCTTCCTCTATGTCTTCCTCCTATGTCTGTGTTTACGATTTGATTCATATCGGAAAATGATAAATTTCTTCATAGTACCTACATATTTGATAGCAACAGATGAATCTACACTTGAGTCAGGGGGACAAGGGTATTCAAAGGCAGATTTAGGTCCATCAAATTGTGCAAACCACTGGCAAACGTAGCCAAATCTTGCCCCTAACATTGTGAGTGTTACATTATATAAGCACAAGCTTAAAAAAATAGATGACCCTTAGAGTAAATTGAATTCAGAAATGTGTCCTAGGAGATGTCCCTTAAATATCAGGTAGAGAGTAGTGCTTCTTTTATACTTACTCGCTGCACACATAGATGTTGATTTTATTTCTATGGAATTGCCAATTCTTAGAAAAGTCATACATCTACTTTTGTGTAGTCTGAAGTCCAGTGACTGTGGTATGCTGCAACACCTTTGGCTAAGGGTTAGTTAAAATATACATTTTTTAAATCATTTGGTCACTGTATCATAGCTAAACTGTGGCTCTCTCTACTCTTTTGTCCTTTTCTAAAAGATAAAACCTGTTCCAACTGCAGTTATGGAGCATCTCAATAACTGTGGCTTGCTATGCACCAGTCAAATTTGAGCACCCTTTGGAAATTATGTTACACCAAATCTTTGGGTTCTTCATTCATTATATTGGAGCCAAGTATGGATTTTCTACACTTGAGTTCAGCAATTAAACTGCAGATACATAGAGAAATTTCATGCACCTGGAAATATCCAATATGAGGGCAACTTGTATGTTACGTCTCATTCTTCTTTTGGATATGGACTTAGGCTATTTGTATTTACTTTGTTCAGCAGTTCAACACAATTTTAAGCCCATCGCATTTTGTGTTGTTGGTTTCAGTTACGTATTCTCATTAACAGGATGTTAAAATTGTGTTGGGATGATATTTCCTCTTCTTTAAGGAGTTATTTATGACTTTTCAGGGGTTTATTTTTTATTTTTATTGACCTTCTCATATAGAAAGCTAAACCAAACTTTTCTGCTTAGTAGAGCATAAAAATTGGGTCATTCTGCCATTTTCCCTACTGGTTATCAGCTGTGCACTCTCTAAGTCAGTTTGAGGATGCTACCTTGGCACTGAAAATTGCAATTTGGAACAAAAAACATTAATTATTGAAGGGTTTTATGAGAATTGCTTTTGATAACAAAGTACTTTTGGAAGTTTTGACTAACTAAGCAGCAATATAACGACATTCGTCCTTATAGGAGGCATCAGGAGCAAGCCACCCAAACCAGTAATGAATTCAGTAGTTTTATGGTTTTGTTTTGTTTTTTTCTTTCTTTTTTTTTTCCGTGCGGTAAACAGATACCTGAGAACCGGTTGCTGATTTATTTAATTTAAAGAATAATAAACATCCTGCATCAGGTATTGGAAATAAGAAATGTGTTGAAGCTGAAAATATAAGTCTGTTAGTTCACATAAGTATTGCTACTTAGACAGAAGAGTTTCTTTATGTTGGATAGAGAACAGTTTTGTTTTCATAATTTCTTGGCAAAGAGTTGAATTGTAATTGTCATCAGATGGGTGGTCTCAAGTGAGTTTAAACTAAGCAAATTTTAAGCAACGCTTTAATATTCTGACCCTCTCATTGGGAAAATTCCATTTATAGGCCCTGTTACACTCTGTATTTTAAACTACAAGATGCCCAGAGCAGTTACATTTTATTTAGGACCTTTTAAAAGCCTTTTGGTTCATTATAACCTCGAATTAGCATCCAGAGAAAGAGTCACACACTCTTCTTTAAGAGAAATTATTTGAATTTAGTGAGAAAAATAAGATATTTTGGCAAAAGGTTTTACAGGAGTAAAATACAACCAAGAAAAATACATTTCACTAGAACATTCAGCAAAAAGACCCATTACACAGAAAACACCTACTAAAAACAATCAATATACTAGCTTTAGTAAAACACAATTCATTAGTTTTAAGTTACAAGAGAAGGGAAAGACTAAAAGAAGAAAACAGATTAAAAGGCTAAACAAAGAGAGAAGTAGAGAGGGGAAAGAAAAAAATGGTTACCGTACAAGATCTGGTGGTTCACATGGTTCAGGTTGCAGGAAAGAGAAGAGACAGAGGAAAAGAGAGAGAAGAGGAATGGTTACTGGTTCACATGGTTCAGGTTGCAGAAGAGAAGACAGGAAGAAGCAGAGAGGGACTCACATGGAGTCTCATATTACATAGTTTAGTTTTCCCTCCCAGGCAGGATATCCAGTCACTGACCACTTAGTGCTTTCCAGGACAGGGTGATGGACTTCCAGGCCAATCATAGGCTGCAGGGGCGTGGTGTGGGTGGGCTACCAGGCAGGTCTGCCTTGACCTTGCATCTGCTACTCTGAAATATTTAGGGTCATCTGCAAAACAGAATTTCTATTTACCTTCTTCCTGTAATCTGTTTGTCTAGCATAGCAGCAGAGCAGAAATTGCAGTGATTTCCTTAATTCCTTCTATAGTGGATTGATACCAGTCAAAAACATCATTTCTTACTAGCATTGTCAAGTTCATTTCTTGGACTTGTGGAATAGATATGGTTTCATAAGAAAAAGGTCAATCTTTAATTATTTTAGGGAGCATAAGTTTCAAATGAACTAAAGCAACATTATCTACACATTTAAGATACCTCAGATATTTGTAACCAGCTGCCTGGCTACACAGACATTATGAATTCTTCCACACTAAATCACAGTACCAAGCAAAGAATGTAGTTCTTTACGCTAGCTAGTGGATTTGTGACTTCCTTGGAATAGCTGGAGCTGTAAACTGCTAAACAGATAACTGATGCATAATGGTAGTTTCCTCGTCTGTGCCAGATGCAATAATGGCCTGGGCATATTTTGCAGGTAATATAAGTGAAAATTTTGTCCATTCTTCTTATCCCATAAGTCTTACATTTTGGACTTTTGTGCTAGAAATAGCATGTACTCTCTGCTTTTAAAAAATTTTTAAAAAATATCTGCAATGGATATGACGAAAACCGTAAAATTCACCTTATTTATCTTCATGATAATATTAGGATCATTCTTAGTTTCAGTTTTTCTTAGCATGCTATGCATATTATTTATACTATATCCAGAGACTAAAATTCCTTTAGAAATTTCTCTAGGAGAATCCTTCTTTTGCAAAGTTTACAGTGTTTATTATGCTAACGTTTTGAGCTTTTTTATGTTTTTGCACTTAATTTATATGACAGACATATAAAGCCTTTTATCTATGACTGAAATATCTTCTGCTACTATGAAAAGAAATAGTTGTACTGCCAAGTTTGGAACGAGGACTTGAGGAAAGAGTTTTCAGTTTTCATTAGTTATTGCCTTTGAGTTACTTGTTTTCATATAACATTTCTCTTGAAATTATCAAAAATTGAAAATTATTTGCAGAGATTATTTTGTAGACTATTGTAGCCTGCTTGTTGATTTTGTTTGTTTTTTTGGTTTTGGGGGTTTTTTGACATTAAAGTAAAGGTTTATAGGTTGAAGAGGTTTCATTTCTTTAGGCAACTTAGGAGATCTTCCCAGTCACCAGACATAAATTTGTTCCTGCTTGCATCCTGATTCCATAAAGAGACAAAATCTTGATGTAGAACAACCTCTTCCCCCTACCTAGGGAAAGGAAATCCAGGGAGAAATCTGGAAAGATTTAGACTAAGTCTTGGCTGTCACAATATCCTTATTCAGTGGTCTTAATCCTTGCAGCTTGATTTGACATAAACACATTCTAACGTTTGCTTTAAAATTGACAATTATCTGGCATTGACCTTATTTGTTGCATTTGGTACAGAATGTAAGGAAAAAGATAGGTAAAATTTAATTTAACTTTAAATGCCTGTTGACATTAAACACTGTCACACACTGACTCTTTTACAGCAGAAGATACAAACAGGAGTATACCCTCATGACAGCTTCCCTCTCTTGTCTACATATAGAGACTAGCTTAGACAGTGGAGTTTATAACATATCCAAAGGGGTCTTACTTACCCAACAACTGAAAATTGTTTTACTTAAAAAAAATTGGTTTTTTTGCAAATCAGACTATTCCAATCAAATTGGTTGTTTCAATATACAATTTTTGGCATTTTAATTTCTTTCAATATACATTGAAAGAAAAAAGTAAAATTATGGTAAGAAATGGACACCTAATGGTAGAGAACGCTTGAGTACTAAAAATACTAGAGTAGCATCATCTGCTGCTGTCTGTACTTTGCTGATGCCTAGGAATCCAAACAGTCAGTTATGACCCTTCTCAGCTATGAGGTGTGAGGTAGAGCTAAAGTATTTTCTTGCCTCAGTTGAGATGACAGCCTATGCATTGAATGCATGATGAAAACACAGCACTGCAAAGAGATCATGAGACAAACATTGCTTAGCAATATAGACTATGTTTTAGTGCACCAATTCCTTAGGGGCTTTGGTTTCTTTTATGCATCATGGCCAAAAACGGTTTTAGGAAGAGAATTGATGGTGGATTACAAGATAGCTCTAGGGGGCTTTTAAAGGAGATCCTCCCAGGCGTGAAAGGCAGCATAAGAGTAAGCCCGAAATTGCTTGCTGAAAAATGTAGCAAGAGTGATGAAGGTAGGCAGGCTTGGGCTCATAGAAAACAGAAGTGTAGGTACATAGTGTGAGGATTGGCCACCAGGGTACCTGCTAATAAAGACAAATAGTGTATATTTGATGAGATAGAAAAAACAGTGGAAGGACATAAAGGGAAAAGAAATGAGCTAGGAAAATATTCCTTACAGTAGCATTCTGAATAGATTTGCATGAGGCAAGATCATCTCTCAAAGCTGAAAAATAAGACTTTCCAATAAGCAAGATATGAGATGATGAGGATCTAGGGAGAGTTTTAACTGCAGAGACAGAGAGGAGTATGGTATCTTATAGCTATTATGCAGAATGAATCAACAAAAATTAGATGTAGCTGGGTTATGAGGCTCTGGAGGGTAGGCTGAGTCAAAGATGATGCCTAGGTTATGGTCCTTGATCTTATACTGAGTCTGATAGGTTCTTTAACATTAAATTTGTTGTTCATAATATTTTTTAGAGTAATTGTAAGAATATTTCAGTAGAATAAGGAAAAGACAAATGTCTTTTTCAAAGTAGAAAGGGAAAATTGTCTAGAAATGTAGAGGGAGTAGGGGAAAACCTCCTACAATACCTGTCTTAAGTGACATATATAACCAGCTTCCACCATTTGTGACAATGGAGTTCTGGGACAACAAAGGTAAAGGAAAAGCATGAACAGTAATTCAACTTCACAAGTTCAGTTCAGAAGTATGGGGCTGAATTGCAGATCTTTGTTCTCTATCTTGTTCACTACCAGTGACATTTTATTAATTCCCTGCTCACAGTGTGCCCATCCATCCCAAGCTGGAAAGCAGCTTACCTGTTCTCAAGCACCAGTTCGCCTAGATCTCTTAGATCCTGAAATATGCAACACTACACAGAAACTTCTGTGCTTGCTTTTCGCACTGACATTTTGGAATGCCTGTGTCATAATGTCGTCACTGTAGGTCACTTTACTGGAAGGGTGATGGAAGGTTGTCATTTATGACGGTAAGGTAATTCTAATTGTGGACAAAAATGAATGCAGTTATTTTTAGATATGAGCAAACAATACCTTCTTTTTTTATTTTTTTCCCAACTCTTTTCTATCACAGTTTCATTTCTTACATTTTATTTTTATCTATGTGTCTTATTCCTCATTAATTTGATTATCTTGCTAACATGTATCTTTACACCTGGAGCCATGAATCCTCTTTCTCAATGCAGACAAATGAAAAAGGAACCCTTTTTTGATACAAATCTGGCAATATCTACACCTACTTTTCAGACTGGGTTATTTTAAAATGTTGGTGCCGATAGGGATTACCTCTCTCTTTATCCCTTAATGTTACACTACATAACTTTCATTTAACTAGAATATATGTCTATGGTAAAATTTTCTTAGGCATTTTATTAATTTATTTACTTGTAGAACTTTTCTAGGGAGCATATACCTAGCTATAACTCTGAAAATACAGGTCTAAACCATGTACCAGGTACAGATCCTTGGTCAAAAGGAGATTTTGAGTTAATAAAGTTCTCATAATGGGCTTTACATAGCCTTTTTGGGTAAAAAAAAAAGAACAAAAATGCAAAACAAAACAAACCAAAAAAGCCCAAACAAAAAATCAAAGGCATACACAGTAACCGAAATCCATTAACTGGTTTGATTTACTCACTTTGACTGGTACAGTGCACAGTTCTGTGTGCACAATATCATTCCAGATTACTTACTTCTTGATTTATTTTTCTGTAATTTTCCCTATTGTTTTGTGTTAGAAAGAAGATTACAAGGCTCACATATAAAAAGTAGTTTTCAATCAAGTATTAAAATAACAATTAAATTAAAAATCTTTTTGGATATATTAGGACCAGGTTGTGTTGTTGGTTTGTATTGTTTATTCACTGCTTATTTAAAATATTCTCAAAATGCTGCTTGTACTTACTCATGAAAATAATGAACTGTCACATGCATTTTACATGTTGGCCCTCCCATGAGGGCTTTTAGCAAGCTCTGCTCTTTGAGCAGCCTGTATAGTTTTAATGGAGATTGGGGCAGTGGAGAGAGGAAAGCTACAGGAAAAGATTATGAGTTAGGAAAAAAGGCTGTGATTAACTAGCTTGACATTCACAACCACTTTGGTACAAGGGGGAGAAAAAAATGCTTCCTGTGAAATAGCTGCAGCATTTAAAGCTGTTCATATTTGTTGTAAGCTATTAATCTTCAATTTTTTTCTATCTACTATTTTGTAGTTAATACTGCAATGCCGAATATAATTCATAACAATTTACTAATATTTTAAGTAGGAAATTATTATTTTTCTTAAGTTCTTTTAGTTGAGATAATTTCCTTCAGATTTTTTTCATTCTGTTTTTTACTATTCCAATTCTACTCCAAATAAACTTTACAAAGGAAAACTTCTCTTTTCACATACTGTGGATAGAGAAAATGACTTATCATTGAATGCAATTCACAAGGTAATCATACAGATAAATACTAAGCTAGCTGTTGTGGTGTAAATTTATAAGAAGGCTGTGATTTAAGTCACATTATTTAAATAGAGTGACATTTAATCTCCAGCTTTAAGGGAGGAACTTATTTTTAGATGTGAATCTAAATTTGTAATCTTAAATAGCCATATTTAGCACCCAACAGTTGAAGAAAATCTGACTGAAATTAAGTCTTTGACTAGTTTTTAGCAGGAACATTTAGAGGATACTCTCATTGTTGAGGATGTTCATTAACCACCAGTCCCCACATTATTAGAGCATGGAAAAACTTTCATTTTACCTGATTAACTCTAGAGACAAAAATATTAATAGAAAAAAAAAAGGTTAAACTGGTGCTTCTCTTTTCCTAAATGTGTTACTGTAATCCTAAATAATTTCTTGTTTCCTTCTCTCTATCTCTCTGGTGAGTATTGACATATTACCACAAAAATATAAGACTATCTTAATAGGACTTATGAGCATTCTGTAAATTACACTATCCATTTTAAAAGACCTCTTTGCCACCACTTACCCTTTCCCTTACTCTAGCTAAGCAAAGAAATTATTTCTGCTTTAGAAACCTGAAAATACTTGTTTTCTATGTGGTGATGTGTTGATCCTGTCAAGTATCTTAAAGTCACACAGCAGATAGCTTGCTCCCCTCTATTCCAACCGGACAAGGCAGTGAGCAGGAAGACTAAAAGTTAGAAAATTCATGGGCCAAGATGAAAACAGTTTGAAGAGTAGAGGAAAAGGAAAAAACAAACAAACAAACAAACAAGTGATGCAAAGATAATCCTTCACTACCTCCCACAAGTATGCCCAGCTAGTCTCTGAGCAATGGCTACAGCCCCACAGCTTTTAATAATGAGTTTAATTTTATGTTGTTTGGAATATCCTTTAGGTCAATTTGAGTCAACTGCCAAGGCTGTGTCCCCTCCCAACTTCTTTTGTGTCTTAAGTGTACTCATTGCACGGAGTAGGCTCTTCTTTTTTCCTAATCTTTGCCCTTTTTTCCTAACCCTTCCCCTTCCTTTTTCCTCACCTTTCCCCTTCCTTCTTTCCTTGCCCCCCTCCTTTCTCTTTCCCCTTCCCTTCCCTTCCCTTCCCATGGCATTTCACCTTTCATTTCTATTTAACTGAAAGCATTTGCTGTGGTAAAACAAACTATGATACTGATGAACACTGACATTTGCTAACACTATTAAGTAGTAAAACAAAGGCTGAGAAGACAATAGACCCAACAGGAGACTACCCACAGATTAGAAGAAAAAGAATACCATCAGCTCTTAATTGCCAATTCAGCCTACTAATCTTGGATTAAAAAATAAAAGCAAAGATCAATTTATTATTATTTTCTTTTGAATTTGGCATCTCTGGCCAAAAAAGGAGCCAGAAGAAGAGTGGCAGAAATAGCTTGGGAATTGTAAGACAGAGAGAATACATGGCCAAGCAATAGGGAACAACAGCAAGAAAGACAGCTCAATTTTAAGAAGTCCTTGATACATTACAGCTTTAAACCCTGGACTGTGCTGAAAATCAGTCATAAGTAAACTAAAAATTTTAAATTGAAAAATAAAACCCAGAATATATGGGGAAGAAAAGAATAATTTCTGTACAATTAAAATACTGCAGTCATTTTTTCCTGATCTATGCTGAGTCCTTATTTTTTCATCTGTTAACAAAAGGGGAGTAGAAGAGCTGTGTAAAACATTTGACAGCCGTTATTAAGTATAGAGCACATATGACTCTTCCAGGTCTTAAGTTTGTTTTGTATTCATAAATATCAATTTCAGCATTTTTTTAATTGAAGTTAAAAATATGGTTTCTGCATATTACTTTATAGAAAAACTGTTTTGAGCAACTAATTGATATTAACTATATTCACCATAATAGATATGTGCACCAAAAGTCTGTATGTACCCATGTGTGCACAAATACAATGGAAACAGAATGCATTTATGTGGAAAGGAATATTTTCTTTGAAATGTCAGTGACTTTTTTTAATGCACAAGATTGTATAAAAAACTCATGTGTCAAGAATTTAAAAAAAAAAAAAATCCACCAAAAAACCCAGAAAAGAATAAAAGGAGACATCCAAAAGAAAGTCTTAGAGATAAAAATATCTGTTATAGAGAGCCCAAGAAAAAAAATATTTAGTGTATTTTAAGTTTCCATTCTTCTTCTAGCTTCTTAAAATCAGCTCTCAAATTTCTATATTATGATGTTATGCTCTAGGGATCAACTGAATCTCTGTTTAAGGAGGGATGCATTTAAGTTTTATCCTTATATTGAATTCTAAGTTATTTCATAAAAAAAAGTATTTAGCATGATTGTAAGATTGCTGCAAAAGGAAATGGAAATAAATATGTAAACTCAAACATTTTCCCTAGTACTTCATTTGAAGGAAGTTTAGCTGGGAACAGTCTGAAAAACTAACAGGAGGAAACATTTTAACCTGAAATGAAACTTTATTGCTGTAGAGATATTGTGTGAAGATGCAGTGTAGATGACTAAACTAGATTATGTTGAGCTATAGATATCACAAGGAAGAGCACGTAGGAGAAAGGACACAAAAAGAGAAAGCAGAGATAATAAACATCAAGAAACAAAGAAGTTGTGCAGTTATAAGTGTGAAGACAAGAAATCTGTGTATGGGATGGAGAGGTGAGAAAAAACCTGTATGGGATGGAGAGGTGAGAAAAAACCTGGAAAGACAAAGGACCAATTGACCCAGAGCTTGAAGTCCCCAGTTGCCTTTAACACCAGTGGAGAGAGGGAGTGTCATTCTCTGTGTGACGGACACCACTTACTGAACTTACTGCTGTCTCATGTGAAGTGGCAGCTACTTTCTCTGCTGACTGTTGGGAGATGATGAGTAATGCATACCTCAGAACACAGAAAAGTGATGCATAGCCTGTTAACCAGAGCCAATGAATGGCATGAAATCCACTTGTGTAGGAAACATGGATACTGATTTTGCCATATATTATTTCAAAATATACATTCTTTATTATTCAGATGGCAAATAATCATGGAAGAAGTCAGAAAAATACATATTATGTAAGCCATCTCATGTGAACCTTTGGAAGACTTTTACATCAAATATGTTCATCTGTGGTTTTTCTTCAATGTGCTCTGAATGTAGATGCTAGGGAGCAATTATTTAATTAAGAATACTAGTGATCTTTTTCAGTCAAAGATAAAAGTGCACTTCTAGTCTAATGATCTTGAGTATTTTGAAAACCAGCATATTACACTGATTGTTGCACGATTTCAACTTTTTGATCAGTTAAACTTAACAGTTAATTACATTTAATCAGATGTCACTAGTACAGTATGTTCTTTTCTTTAGTCTTTATTCTTTTGTCTTTTATTTTCATCTGTTCTTTCTGCCGTAAAGAGGAAGTAATTGTCTAGTTGCAACAGTATTCCCATTAGGATTGGATTGGGATCCCAGTGGTCCCTTGCAATAATTTACAATTAAGCCTTCAGGATTCAATGCATTAACATACTGGACATCATAAAGAATTCACATGCATATGCCCTAACACAGTCTGATCTCTTTGTGAAAATGGACAGACTGAAGCAAAATACAATTCCTGCTTGGAACAGTGTTTCTCTGAATCTCCTTCACCTCATGCCCTAGTCATTCTTTATTGAAAACAAAACCAGTATTTCATAGATGACGAGCATTTTTATGTAATTAGTGGTGCTCACCATTTCAGTATACTATATAATTTGCAATGCTAGCTAAAATGTGTGCTTGCATAAGCAGTGCCCACATATAATTATTAGAGGTATTTACACCCTCAAGTTCTGCTAAGGCATTCAAAAACATAGTTCTTTCAAACAAAAGGAGTACAAGTTACTGTAAGAAAGATTATTATATCAAATTTGTACCTTTTTTATACATTCAGGCTGCAATGTTGTAACAGAAGAATTCCCATTATATTGCAATTTGTACCTCAGTCACTTTCACAATCACAAAGCTTCTGTGATTTCAATTTCCAGTGAAAATCCTATAATTTCCGATACATAAACAAGCCTTTAATGTGTAGAAGGTCTTCTCCCTCTCATGATTATAAATTCATATGTTCTGAATGTTGATTTGGTCTAATATTTTCCATTGTAATATACTTGTGCATTTTGGAAAATGAGTGGAAGTCATTTGGGTTAAGTAAACCACAGCCTTTTTTCCTGTTGTTTTGCTTCTGTTCTCATATCCAAGGAGCAGTAGTGCACATGTCATAATGGAGTGGGGAGACCTTGAAGAGCTGTGCTATTAAACAGTGCATTAAGCAAAGCCTCTTCAGACAGTCCATTCCGAGAAGAGGTCTGCTCCATACAAACAAAGCTCTTGAGATGCACTTTGTTGTGTTCTTACCATTCAGAAAAGCACTATTATCCTGTGCCTGTGACTCTGTGCACAATATTTCAATTGGTTCCATTTCATTGGTTTTACAGGGAACAATAAAAGAGGCCTCTTGTTCCCAACCATCCAGCATGAGAAAAGACCATGCTGAATCTCTATCATCAAGCATTTAAAAGCCTTGTAAAATATTTAATGTAGTCATTACTTTTAGAAGTCACAGACAAACAATCTTGTTCCATGAAATCAAAATTTTTTTTTTTTTAATTACAGCAGTACTGGTCATTTATTACAAACCTAAACAGAAGTTTTTAGGAATTAGTGCTCTTAAAATTACATATAAAACAGTAGAGGAAAATCTCTGATGTTTTCTCAAAGTCGTTTGTGTTGCAAGCATAAGCTGCTACTTTCTGACCAATATGAGAAATTAGGAAAATAAGTTCCTTAATCTCTTTTCAAGGAAAGCTGTCCTAACAATATGGAAAAAGCTCTCTGCTGTAATGTTAACACTCTCACTACTTTCAGTTGTAATTAGAAAAGCCAATTATTCTCATTAGTGTGATGCAAAATAATAGAAGAGTGGTTTTATTTTATAATTCCAGTGCTTTTCAGATTTCCTCATGGTCTTTAGGTTGAAAATCCCCAAGTATGTAGCATTAAGTTTGGAAAGACATGTCAAAAGTAAGCTCAGGTGATGAGGTCTGCTTTTGGTACTCAAAATGTCCTCAGTGCAATGTGGGGTGCATCTGGACAAGCATGCATTTACAGCCTGGGGTGATGGGGCAAGACTGACCTCTACAGTGCTGGCTGATCTGCTTCCTCCCACAGCTGGAGGCTGAAATTTTTCAGCGGCCTTCCTGCCGGACACATGGCTCTCTCTCAGCATGCAGAGGCACTGGAACTGCTTAAGACCCACATGCTGCTCAAAAGACACTTGTTGACTATCTTGCTTCAATGATTATCTATATTTAGCTTCAGATGTAACAGGTCCAGTCAGGAGGAAAGCTCTCTGTCTTGTTTTTCTTTTATAGACTTTTCTGCTTTTTAATGGGCAAAGGAAGTATGTTTTTAAGAGCAACAACCGTCTTTTAAAAAAAAGTAAAAATAAAAAAAAAGAGAAGAAAAAGGCAAGAAAGCAACATGTGCTGTGCCTTCTTCCATCCTCACAGTATTATCTCTCTAAACTGCTACACATTAGAACAGGTTTCCAGGGGTATGTAGGATTGTTTTATTTAGTCATTAGTATTATTGTCAATGCTTTTAAATTATGGAACATAAATATCAAATAGATCATCTAGTTTCATGTAGTTACATTGTAACTATCATACTGTTACAGAACACAATTACTTTTGGCTCTCAACAAAAGTGCAGCCTGGGCTGTTTTCACTGAGGTCTGCTAAGTGCAGTATCTAAGTTAAATGCCTGAACTTGTAATTATAGAGTTGAAACAATTTTTTTTTATATATATCTTTGCGGTTATTAGCGCTGAGAAAATCTCAACCATTTAGGAGTTTAGCTTGAATACAGATTCAAAATACCTACAGTAAGTTCGATTTTATTTTGCGAAGATCTTATTTTTCAATTCATCTCTGATCTTAAACTGCCCTGTAAAAATCCCAATCAGTAAACACCACAAGTGACAAGTCCAGTCACGTTGAAACTGTTCCAATGTCCTGAGTTCTTGTCAAGCATCCAGTGACAAGGCTAAGGGAGGTATGAGATATTGGGAAATATATTGTTTGAGGAGCGGGATTCTGTTTTGGCCTTAATTTTGTTCCACTTTAGCCACCTTCTGACTGCACAAAGTGGTTAACCTGTCATTTTTTTCAACTTCAATTAACCCCAACAGGATGTGATTCTTTAGAGATCTGGCAAAAGGCTGTATTTTAATTTGTCAAGTAAAAATGTTTTCATTATGTGGGTAGGTGATCAGGGTTAATTACTACTAGTATCTGAACAAGTTATGTCAGAAATATATATGGTGTTTATAAGAGGTGTATGTGTACCTCTTTAGACGTTATCCCTCACACAGGGAGGTGTGAGCACAGGTCTTACATGAAGAGTGCTATTCTGGACCACCACTTCTGAAGGACAAAGTAACCTCCTGGTCCCTCCTGCCAGTGACAGGGATAGTCTCTAAAGTGCTCATGTTTGTCTTCAGATTGTTCTTTCAGAGTCACAGGACTGTTTTTTGTCTATTTTTCACTGAACTTTTCTTATCAGGCAGAACCTTATGAATAAAGCAGCCTGCTTAAGCTCATCAGTGGAAAAACCAAGGGAAGGATTTATCCATCTGGATTTAGATGCATATACCCAAACTCAATATCCTCAGCTCTCTAAATTTATAGTCCAGAGATGAGATGGAAAAAAAGAATAAATTTTTAAGGTGGAGCTCTCCTCCAATCTAGTTGACAAGGATTATCCTCTAAGTATGTCCATTTGTTCCCTGACTGTAGAGGAAGCCTTGGGTGACTGTGTATTCTCTTCCCATGCAACAGAATCATTGCTGATTCTGATTTTGGAAACACAAGGACAGAGTTTATATGAAAAATACTGCTGACAGGAATACTCTTACACAGAGAACTTAAGGAACTAAAATCCTGATTACTCCTTTTACGGTGACTTTTCTCACTCGTTGGTTACACATCCCACCATCTCAATTTCCCCTCTCCCTGCCCCCCAAAAAAACACCAGTAAAATAAAAGCCCCTAACAGGAAAAGAAAGTAATTCAGTGAATTTTGTGCAATGTTACAATGCTGATAGAATTTTAAAAAAAAATATATCTTGAGTATGTTAAAAATAAACTTTTGTTTCCTCATGGAAAGATTATACCCTAAGGCATCTCCATTTTCAGCTGCTATGGTATAGGAATAAATCAACCCAGCTTAAGTTTTCAAGTGAATAAGGCCTTTTGTGAGTGGCCTTTTGTGACTCTGGAAGGACTAATCCTGAAGATAGTCAAAACTGGAGAAACAAAATGGAGGTTACTCTTAATTGAAAAGTAATGGGTTTCAGAGTTTTCAATGTATGTCCATACCTATCTATATGCATAATTTAGTTGATTCCATGTAGAAAGATCTATTCTGACTTGAAAAATATTCTTTTCCAGTAATAAAGCCACTGGTTTTATATCATCAGTTAACTTTTGCACGAAAATGGTATATGGTGCCTCTAAACAAGACCATTTTCCCTACCTTCACTGTAGGGAGTACTTTGCATAATAATCAATCCATAACAAGTGAAGGCCATCTTGTAACTTCATTAAATACAGTGGTTGCCCAGACACTCATATCTCCCTTGGGAATAGATCTTTCCATTTTAAAAGAACAGACCAATCCTTACCTCCTTATAAAATAAAATAAAATTAAAAACATCTGACATTGTAGAGCTAGAAATAGTAAAGTGTTTTGGTGGGTTTTTTTTCCATTTTCTTTGATGTAATAATTAGTTCCACAGTTCAAAGTACATACAAAAAGAAAGTAATTCTATATAAATATTTTCTCATTTCACAAAATAGTTGTATTTGTATAAGGATAGTAGTTATGTCTGGAATATTTCATGGCTATATTTAGTAGGCCAGAATAAGACTCAGCATGCTGATATTTCTGAAAGATTGGGGATTTGGGGGGAAAAACAAAAAACAGTTAAAGAACTAGGTATCTCTTACCTCTTATTTTGCCTTTCATACTTTCTTTGACCCACATACGATGAAAACTATTTGCTCTTCTAACATAGAGGGTAGTACAGCTAGTGTAGACATGCAAAGATAGTCTCTTCTTCCTGACACAGCCCAGAAGTGCTTCAAGCAGGACTTGAGGTACAGCTGGAAGTAATCAAGGTGGATTGGTGGGTTTTGAATCATTCTGTGAATGCCTGAAGCAGGTCACCTTCCTTTCATGAGCTCTAAAGTGCTTAGGGCAAGCTGATACTTCTGGATTTGATGAGAGCCTGGCTACATAGGTGAAAATTTGAGTGCTCAGATTAGATTTATTCAGAGAAAGCTATCATCTTTAACAGATAAAAAAAAAAAAAAAACAACAAAAAACTAAGATGTAAACTGATCCAAACAGCAGAAGAACAATTCTGGTTGTAAAAGAAAAAACAGTATTTCTTACAGAAGTAGAGTAAGCTGTAATTTAGTCAAGGTCTAATCAAAAGCTCTGGAAGTCAAGGACTTAGCATGGGCAACGAGAAATAATATCTCTGTGCTATGCTGTATATACAGTGTATAAATCCTTCAGAAATATGTGAGCAATACCTGGTCCAAAGGCTTTGAACTACATCTATATCACTCCTTAACAAAAGCTAGCCAGTCATTTTGTTCGCCTGTCTGTCCTGTTCTTCTCATTATGTTGTCTGGTTTGTAAACTAAACTTCCAAAGTCCTGAGCAGTGACGTGTAAAGATATATATCTAAACTAAGGGATATCAGGTACAGACCAGACCAGGATGCTTTTGCTGCTTTGTGTCATGCTGGCAGCAAAAGGCAGCTGTAAATCCAACCAGTGCAGAGAACTTACAGCTGCTTCTCCATGCCATAGAGATGCAAAGCAGCAACAACTCGCTGATGGTTTCTTCATATAATCTCCAAATAATATTTACTATCATAAATATAATGGTTGAAGTTAATCTTTGTAATAATTCCATGGCCTCAAGAGAAAAAAAATATATAGAAATAAGGCTGCTGTTTCTGTTATGACCATTTACACATGGAAATCCTATGGAAAATGTCAAATAATAAAAAATGTTATATAGCATAGTCAGTCTCATAGCCATTTTAGGGCTGCACTGAGACTTACAGATGAAATGAGAATGAAAATAATTATAATTTAAATGAAGTTTTATGGAGACCTCTTATGACAGAATAAAGTTACAAAGGCCAAGGGAAAGGGGAAAAGATAATAATTCTATTACTCTAGCAAATACAAACACATTTTCAATTTTGAAAAGATTTCCTTTGAAATTACACTTTTTATCTTATAACTAATATCAAAATTAAAGCAAACCAAAACACGACTTACACAGAAAAATGCAGGAAATACTTTGAAAACTTATGAAAAGGTATTTCTACTGTACTGTATTCTGTTGTATTTACCAATCATAGATGCATGTGAATGTTCTCTTTCCTCCTCTCTACATTTTAGGTAATAATTTAGATTTACATTTTGGAAACATGAACTTTCTGGCACTTCTCTTTTGGCACTTGTTATGAGTATATGATCTCATAAATTTGTGCCCTGTAGAAGGTGGTGACTACGTTCAGATTTTAGTTATGTGTGACACCCACAAATGATTAACTCAGAAGATGGTCTTGGTTCAGAGTTATCGTTCTTCATAACTTATCTCTGATTCAGCATTGAAACCATTTCAGTACTTACATCTAAGTACTTTTATTCTTAATTTTGTGATAATAACTTAGTTATCAGAGTTTCTATTAGAAATTAGAAACATTTAGATAATCCTTTAGAAACAGAAAAAATATCTGTATACCTTTAGGGTCTGAACCTATGTTTAAGGGTATGCACTGGGCCATTCCAGTCCATATTTGCACCAACTTTTCCCAACTAAAGACTTTAAAATATAGTGATATAAACACAATTTTGGTGTAAAAGATTTACTGATCAAGTTTAGCATCTCAATGTACTTATGAATCTGATACAGATATTATTTACAATTAAAAAAAACCAAAGCAAACAAAACAAATAAAAGAAAAACAAAACAAAAGCAAAAATCACAACCCTCCCAAATCTATAACCTTCAAAACAGTTAAAACTTGTTCTTCTTAGTTCATTTCATTAATTTCTTTTATTTATAAGAATTCATTAGATGTCTAGCCTTAGGTGCGACAATACAATTGAGAAAATCACAAATTATAACATTATCTTAAAAGAAGAAAACTGTTGTTCTCTTCAATGGATTGTCTAAATAACCACACTTCAGCAAGGCTTGGGAACAGACACAGACGCATGAATCAAATCCAGGAGAGAACACAGGAGTGTGTTTTCTCTGAGAAAGCTGATCTTAGACGTCCCTCAAACCTACATTACTCGGCTCAGCTTGCCATGCCCAGTCAGTCCAAACAAAAGGATTGTGTTGAAACACAATTAAGATACAGCTAGGACTTCTGGATATTAATCATTCCTGTAGCATGTTCACTCTGCTTGAAGAAAAACTTCAGCATGGAACTGCTTTCTCTTTCACCATCCTTTATTCTTCTATTGCCCTTATTAAAAACTGCACCAAAAAGAAAAATGAGGAAGATTCTGGCAGAGGATCCAGAAGTGCATAACTTACATTGCCTATGCTGGGCTCCCAGGTGGGTCCGAACAACTCTGGTTCAGCTGTGGAGAGGTGTCCAGTCACCTGGGAAAACAGCAGAATGCTCAATTTCTTTGCCACCTATGAATCCAGGCTATATTGGTGAAAATTAGTGGGTGGGCCCAAGTCTTATAATTTTCTTGGTTTTACCTAAATTTAAAATCTGCTGGTGTACCAGAAGCAAGCCACACAGAAGTGTTTGATGACAATCTGCGAGACGAAACAACAGAGTTCTTTCATTCCCCCCCCTAACATGGCAGTCACCTCTAACATTTCTTCACAAAAGAGTACTCTAGTTGATATAATTCCGGATACACTCAATGTGTCACAATCTGACAGCAGAAAAATAAAAAGACTCTTGCTATTTCTTGAACCTTTTCAAGAAAAGAAGAATGAAAAATAATATTATGGGAGTTGAGTGACCTTAACAAAGCAAACAGCAAGGTTATATTAAAATTCAAAGATGAAGAGCTACCAAATTTTCCAGACCAGCTGCATTAATTTGTAGATATCTGATCTACAATGAAGTCTGTGCTCCTGTTGCTGTATAGAAAATACCTAGTCTAGCTACTTTTAAGTGAGCTGTAGCCCCGTCTCCAGTGTAAGAAGACTTTAGTTTAGTGAGAATGATACTTTCAAAAGAGTCAAATAAGATATATAGAGAACTAAATTCCACTTCTCCATAATAAGAACCATGGTGATCAAAGCAATATACCTTATAATGACTTTTAATTCCATTCTTCCTAGTTAAACATAATTTACCTCCAAGGTTTTTTTGTCATTTCAGGGTACGAATATGTTGAGGGTAAAATAACGCAATTCTTTGCCAGTGCATAAATATGTGTAAGTTAATTGTGTTTCTATACCTGGTGCATACATTGAAAGTGGTTAGCTTCGTCAATTTTTTTTGCATCTTCAATGTCTTATTTGTATTGGAGTTTCCTTAAGAATATGGCAATACTAGTGGTTAGGGAAAATTAAAAAAAATTAAGTAATGAAAAAAGACAACTGTTTAATAAAGATATTCAAAATGCAAATATAGTTGAAGTTTAAGTTATTGAAATACAGTTGGGCAGTATAAAAATAATCCACATTAACCTCCAACTGTCAATGATAAAAATGCCTGAATAATCATTCCCTGGTCTCAGTTTCATAATGTTGTAATAATTAACACAAAAGAACATTAAAACAAACACAATTTTGTTGCACTTATTAGTAGAAGGCCAGTGTGTATTCTCAGGAGTTATAGCATTAGTTTATCCATATCCACGATGTCTCTCCCTGAGAAAAAAAAAAAATCTCTCCTGTAAACACTTACAAACAAAGGACTCAGATCCTATTTTTAAATGTGTTTTAAAATAAGCTAAAACTAAGATCTCAGATAATTAAGGCCCACTTAAATGATAGTCCACTTAATACTCTGTCTGCAGAAGTTCACAATGTATCATTAATATTTCTACAAGTTTTTATATTGCCACCTTTAGGTGGTTGAATATTTTAATTTACTCCTGACAAGTTTTAAGAAATATTCTCCCTGATATTTGCATATGGGAAGTGTGGATGATGGATTTTGTGAACAATTTAGATAATTATTTAATACAACCTTGAATGTTCCTCATACTTCTAGTCAGAAACATGATTAAGGCTTGGCAATGGACAAGATCACAACAACAAATGCTCAACTGCATTAAAAAGTAATATTAGGTAGTAGAATTACTGAAGAAAGCATGTCCTAAAGTAAGTGTTGATGATAATGAAAACCAACTTTCGTATGAGTAAATCCTACATCACTATATGGTTGACAAACATCACTAAAATGATATGTCTTGTTATAGATGTTAATTTGATTTGAGATACATACATGGTTTTAAATTAATTATAATAGAAAATATTTTAAAGGCTTTAAAAACAAGACCATTACTGTTTGTAATTATAAGTCATAATAGCTTCCAATGAGGATGAAGCTTATTATCAAAGGCTAAATAAGTGTAATCTATTATTAATGTGAATAACTGTAAGTGAGCTTAGAAATGTTAGAAATCTAATTTGCTCAGGTTTTATGTGGTTGTCAAATGGTTATGTAACATATTAAAGTTGCTACAGTTATATGCTGGCCTGCTTCCTGCATCCATCCTGAATTTCTATTTTTCAACAATAACAATAACTTTCTTTCCTACCAAAGAGCTTTTTCTCCCTGTAGTGTGCCAATACTACCTTACCTGTCTAAAGGAATCGGTAAAATTTTATTGTCAATGACATACTGCATATGGCTTGGGGCTAAAACGTTGAAGTACTGCAGAAACAAGCCTGTTAGAGAGAAGAATCCTGAGAATGACAAGATATTTGTCTGAATTCATTAGATCACTGTAAATAAACAGCAAGGGTGAATTACAGAGCTAGCACATTTCTGCAGTAGTGGGATGGACTACTGAATTCAGAAAGTTGATTTTTTATTATTATTATTTGTTTGTTTGTTTTAATGAACAGAACACTCATAAGATGCAATTCCAGAAGTAAAGTTAAATGTAGCTGCCTGATTTTTTTCGATTCAAGGGATACCTTCAAGGTTAGTAGTATGAACACCCTCAAGGTTAGTAGTATGAAATGCTGATAACTCTTATGTGTATTTTCACAGTTCATGCAGAGAGCAATCCAACAACAGAATCTTTAGGAACAGGATACTAAGGCACTGAAGTTGTTACAGTATGATGAGTTGCATGAGGGTGTTTTTTATAATAGCCTTCAATGGAGTTGTAGATTGGAACATAATAGCTTTGTGCTAGAAAAAGGCATAAAATAGAACAATTCTCTGAAAGAGTCTTGTACTTTCCGTGTTGGCTAATTTGTCACCATTACCTCCCTTTATCGATGGTGAGGATAGATTTTTTTTCCTTGTCGTTTAAGTGTTTGAAAAAAATGAGGTCCCAAGGGAATTCATCAGGTCAGAATGGAGCAAAAGGAATATGTGATAGTTGATGTCTTTATAACCCCAAGCTGCTGAACTCTAATTTAATCTCTCTTATTTTATTTATCAAAGCAGATGATTTTAGTGAAAAATGCACCCAATTACCAATGTAGGTAGGTGAGTGGGGATCACAGTCATAAAATCCCTCTGAAGCTAGGACCTCTAAATGAAGGTGCAGCAACATGATGCTGTCTTGTTTCCAGTTGAATACTGTGCATAAAATGTTAGACAAGCACAGTCAGCACTTTCAAGTCTGTGCTCTATTGTGTTAATGAAAATTTGGTTTGTTATGTTCCAGTCTTCAACAGCTCTCCATATCTTTCTAACTGAAAGTTCATTCTTTGTTCAATTCACCACAGATGTATGCCTGAATGGTAACACCATTTAATTTCTTCTTCCTGTGACAGTCTGTAATACTTCAGCAAGGATGCAGCGGCTGGGATGAGGGACTGGGTCCCTTGCCCAGAGTAGAGCATGCCTTTCAACATGAACAGATGCTCCTCAATTGGCAGTGGTGGCAGGCACACATCCCCCTTCCCCAGGAACGCCTTGGCTCTTGTAGAAGCAGTTGTATCTTTTCAGCCACCCCGCAAAACAGCTGTTTCTTTCTGTTTTTCCCTCAGCAGCTTTCCTACAGGGCTTGGCATGTTGCTGAGTAGGAAGGTGAGGCAGCAAAACAGGAAGGACTAAGGCATGGCTGCTGGAGCCAAGCACACCAGGTTCCCTGTGGGTGCTGAGAGTAACAAAGAAAGTGGAGGCACTTGCAGCTGTCCCACTCCCTTCTCATCATTCTTCCAGTCACATCAGATGGTTAAATAATTATCTTCTGGTCTTACTTTTTTTTCTCTCTCTACAAGACCAATCCCATGGGTAAAGTTCAGCACATACTTTCAGACAGGCACATCTCCTATGACAATAGCTACAACTATGCTACAGGGCCCAGAACATGCTGCTGTTGTTCATTTCATGGGCAGAATAAAACTGAAAGCAGTTTAGTCCTAGATCCACAAAGGTATGTAAATACCTGATACCTGCTTAATTTGCTTGAAATTAGGTACATAAGTGCCTTTTGGAGACTGAAACTAGTACTTGCTTTCTTCTAAGTATGTGTGATTTTCTGTAATTGCATTACGGGGAAAATAGAGTTTCAAGATATTCAGAGATCAGAATGAGACATTTTGTGGTTGGCTTTGAATGCTGATATGTTAACCTAATGTAAGGAATCTTATCCATATGATTAGGAATTCAGAGGTTTATTCGATATCTCTGTACTCTGAATATACACAGTATAATCACAGACAGAGTAAACTAAATAAAACCCTTAACTGCCAATTTACTGGTAAGTCTTTATTACCATAAATTGATTAATGTTTATATTTTATTTGAAGTTTTGGCTCTTACTATTAAATTAGCTGTGGATGGTTTAAAGTTCTGATTAGCTCAATGAAAAATTATATTACTGTAGAAATGTTAGTCAGTCTTGCCTTAGAAATCTGGAAAGGGAAACATTTATATGATTTTGATATGTGACCTTAATAACTAAACAGATCACCAATGAACTGCTGAGATAAGCTAAACAGGATCAGACAAATGTTTTAAGAACAGCATATTTTTTATTCAATTAGGTCTTCACATCTTGGAGACAATCAGTTGCTCAGTTTTTGATTATTTTAATTATTTCACAAAAGACTGATTCTTACTGTTAAATAACTAAAGGTTCAGGTTTTTACTGATTCTGTTGAATCACATGGCTGCAGAGGAGACCAGTGTTATGATAATTAATGGCAATATGGTAAATAAATTGGTAATATAAGACAGGTTTTAGAATAGGTACTGTGCAACACTAGTTTCTTTAAAATAATCTTCCTCCAGTTGCTATGATTGAAGATTTCATATACTTCTCAAAAAAGAAAAAGAGTGGGAGAAAAACCACATGGGTCTTTTTTCAGGCTGCCTTCTTCGCACTCTAATGCCTCCTATCTGCACACTGATCAGAATGGAAGATGGACTGATCTTGAGATGATTCTCTTTGTTCTCTATTTCTCCAATTTTAGCAACACCTGAGGCTCAACCAAACTTGGCACATACCATTATTTAGGGATATCAGTTACAGGATTGAGACATTTCTGTGTAAATCTGAACCTGCCACTGCTGCTTGGAAGCTGTTACTTTGAAGAGATTCCTAATGTAGGCTTTAGAATTAACACACAGAAAATCAGAATTAATCAAGGATTGTCCCTGTAATTTAAGATGCTGTGTATACAAAAAGACTGAGACTCAAAGCTTGGGTAGATCGCCCAAGAAATGTGAAGTTTTCTGTGTCTGTGGCATGTGGTAGCATACAACTTCAATATTCTGTCGACCTGTTTGGAGTAACCCTCTACCCCTTTTTTAATTGTAATTGCAGTAGGCTGAATGTGGATCTCCAGTTATCCTTTTCCTGTCTTTTGTTCCAATTTGCATACGTAGACATATACATGCCAGTCAAGAATGCATAAGGAGTTTCATCAGCATGAAACTTTTTCACTCCCAGGTAAACTGGGAAGTGAGGCACTGGAAATAACTTTTGCCTTTTAGGTGTGTTTAACTTCAGGTGACTTTGGGAAAAAGACCAATAATTGCATTCCAGTGTGCATTTGGCCCAAAACCAGGCATATCAATTAGTAACCAGAGAGCAGCTGTGCTTCTCAACATAGACTTTTCTGCTTTCAGCAGTTGAAGAAAGACACTGAAAGAGCATGTCCTTTTTTTTTGACTCCATTGATTGGGCTATTTTGAATGCACCATGTCCTAATTACTTAATTTGATAGATTAGGTGAATAGATGAATGTGCTGATATTCATGAAGTCAATTTGGAAAATGGCTAAGTATGATACTTAGTAATCAACTATGGTTTAACTTGCTCACTTATGCTGACAAGGGTATGATGGGAAGTAAAAACTGAGTGGACAAGACCTATTTGAATGTGATTATGAGTTTTCCAGGTCTTTTCTGGAAAAAGAGAGTCCCTTTTCACATATGTAAATATGAAGCAGTGGCAAACTGTTGGAATAACACTAGACTGGCCTAATGAGGTACAGAATCCAAGGACAAAGGTTTGAAGTGCTTGGGTGGACTTGGAGCTGATGGTGTCATGTGATTACAGGCTCTGTGGTTCTCAGAACCCTAACCTTAAGCAGAATAGAATATTAGTGCTGCACCTGAGGTCCCCATCACCATGGGTGGCCCAGATTAGAAAAATGTTGAGGCAGTCATGTTGGCACCCTGCCATGATCCTTTTGGCATGCCTTTTCTAGTACCAGTGTCCCTGGAGCTGTAAGTTCTGTGGCTCTCTGAACCCTAACCCTGACCCTAATGTGACTGTGGTGCTGCAGTTGATTTCCTAATCTCCACGGGTGTCTCAGATTTGAAAGGTATGGAGGCAGCAGTATTGGTGCCCTGAAATAACACACTAAGTATGCATTTTCTACCCCAGTGTCCCTGGGACTGTGGGCTTTGTGGCTGTTGGAACCATATCCCTAACCATAAATAAGTCTGGACACTGTGCACAAGTTCCCTATCACCATGTGAGCTCCAGATGAAAAAGATGTGAGTGCAGCAATGTTGATGTCCTTCCATGATCCCTTTTGCACACCTATTCCAGCTCCAGTGTCCCTGAGAGTAACAGGCTCTGTGACCCTCTGAATCCTAACCCTAACCCTAACTGAATCCTGTAGCTGCGGTTGAGTTCTCTGTGGGTGTGGGTTAGGATGTGATGGTGTATGTGGGTGCCCAACAGGCTTGTTCTAGTAGAAAACCTGATATATATTTTTAACATTAGTTTTCAAAGAACCAAATGGAAAAGCACGTGTCCTTGACCCAATTTGTGTTTTCCTCCTCAAATAAACCCATAAAGTATATAAATGCAATTTCTGATCACATTCTACTAATACATTCAATAATGTGATTTTCCTCTCTTTCAAAAGAGTAATTATCTATAACAGTTAGCATTTTGAGACGTGACTCATTTAAACACATACAGATACTGTTCTGCATTGTTGGAGCTCAGTGAATATTTTGGAAGCACAAGGAATGCTTTTTGATATTCTTTCTTTCTGTAAATGCCAAATATACAGAATAATACCAGTGCCCATACTGGAAGACAGTCTTAAGCTCAATAAAATTTATTCTTCATAATATGACTTTCAATGTGTTAGACAGAAAAAAATAAGGTGCAAAATATCCTCTTGTTCCGAGTTCACTGGATTACGATGAAGTGTAAAGCTCTATTTAATTATGAGTTACTCATGAGCTAAGCTATTTAAATTGAACTGATTTAGATCAGGAAATGCTAGTGAGCTAGTGAACTGAAACAAAACAAAAAATAGTAAATTGCAGAAAACCACAAAACCCCACAAAAAACCAAACCCCACAGATGTGGGCACCATGGTGGTTGAGCTGATCTTTTCTTCTGGTCAGAAAAACTCTATAATAATGTCTACACAAAGTTAGGGCTGGTCTTGGGGTCTTCCCCTAGGACAGATCACAATGTGCAAGCACAGCTGTAGACGTGCTGTGAATGTATTAACTAAAAGTGTTAGATGCTGTAAATCTCTGTGTCCTGTAGGAAAGAAAATGCAAAGCACGCCAAGGAAATACCAGGGGAATGAAAAGGGAAATGAAAATTCTGGAGAACTTGTAACGGTTCATGAAATCAACTTTTTAGACTTTTAAACAAAGATAGAACATGAGCCATCTGTATTGTTTTATGAATATTTAAAACTTATCACTTAGCAGTCACCATTTTTGCTTACAATATGCTGAAAATTCATCTGCAATATTTGATAGTATTGTTCATATTGAAGATCTGGTCCATCTATTTTTTTGCTGATAAAAATCAGAATTTCAAAAATTAATTAAAAAAATCAATATTACATTCTAAAGTTGTCTGTCTTCTGAATTTTGTCTTAAATTTTCAAAGACCTTGTCATACATCTGATTTTGCAGCTTTAAGCTTATACTCACTTCCCTTCTTCTTCCCCTTTTTTGGGTCATCATTTATTTTAATATCTTTTTGGCAGAGGTTTAAAATTTCAATATTGTCACATTCAAGTATATTACACTTCATTGCTAGATATAAATAAATTATATAGTAATTGCCTTTTTTTTACTCTGAATAATATTCCATGAAATGTATGTATTCTTACATAATATTTTGTATCAATATTTTTTATTATTTTAAAAGTAATTGATCAATTACTAGCCATATAACACTGAAACGATCAAACAGTTGAGGCTAGAAGAGGAAACTGCAAATAGAGCTTTGTGAAAAACACAACAAAAAATTACATCAAGTAAAACTAATTAATATGTACTTACTAAAACCCAGGGAAAGTACTGGAGATACAATAAAATAAATACCTGTAATAATTTTTACAATTTCTTATACCTGTAATAATTTTTACAGTTTCTTATGCAATCCAGGTCATCTGAATGCATTTTGGGGAAAAAAATTACATATTATCCTGTTATATTAATAGTATGCAGGCATACAAGTCTGTCTAACTAGTACATAGAATCGCAGAATAGTTTGGGTTGGAAAAGACCTTTAAAGTTCCTCTAGTCCAACTCCCCTCTAATGAGCAGGGACATCTTCAGCTAGATCAAGTTGCTCAGAGCCCTGTCTAACCTGACCTTGAGTGTTTCCAAGGACTGGGAATCCACCACCTCCCTGGGCAACCTGTTCCAGTGTTTCACCTCCCTCATAGTAAAAAAACTTCCTCTTTATATCTAAATTGACCCTCTTCTAGTTTAAAGCCATTACCCCTTGTCCTGTTGCAACAGGTCCTGCTAAAAAGTGTGTCTCTGTCTTTCCTGAAGGCTTCTTTCAGGTACTAGAAGGAATTTCTGTAATGAATCTTCAATCACAATTATGAATAAAGGGTAATAATGGTACTTTCTTATAGAACACTTTTAAGTACTGGAAGGCTGCTATAAGGTCTCCCTGAAGCCTTCTCTTCTCCAATCTGAACAACTCAACTCTAAGTGTGCCTTCATAGGAGAGATGCTCCATTCTCCTGGTCATTATTGTAGCCTTCCACTGGACTCATGCAATAAGGGAGGTGGACATATTTCTTTGTTGATATAATTGCAGGGAGAAGGATTTTAGAATATTGTGTGTAGGGAGAGTGGATTTATACTGCAGATGGAGGATGCCATGTAGAATAAAAGCAGTTACAGTGAGTGGTAGGCTTGTTTCAATCAATTTCTTGCATAGCTGTTTCTGGGTTGATACAGACAAATTTGATTTTAAGGCTCAGATCAAGCTCAAAAGCTGTACTTTATGCTTTTTCTGCCATGCTAAGTCCTTCTCAATTTAGAGAAAGAATGTGGAGGACTCTGCAGGCAGAATCTTAGCAAGGGTCTCAGACAGACACCATGTAGGAAGGAAATAAAGGAAATATAGTGTGGCTGTAGCAGACTAAGATTCATTAAAGAAAATAATTAAAGAAAATATTTTAAATTTTGTTAGTTTAATAACAAGAAAAAGGAGAAGAGATATTTTTGGGTTTTTCACTTCTGAGATAAAAACTGAAATATAGTTCAAAACCCAAGATACAAGAACCTGGGATCTTTACATCAGTGTTCCATGATGTCAGAAGTGCTTTTACTTTATGCTCTTATTAAATCGCACTACCCTACCTCTTCAGGGTAGGATTGACTCAGATGAGTGTGGTGGAGCATAAAATACAGTGTAACCAGGATCTACAACTTATAGAGACAAGAGGAAGCATCTGGGATCACTAAGCTGACAACAGTTGCTCATTGCATCATTTTTTTTGTTTCAGCTTTTGGCAACGGAATTTTTTTCAAAAGCACATCTCATTCACTGACCAGAATGACCTGACAGGTGGTACATTCAGGTGGTGTCTTTTGGAAGACACAGGAAAGTACATTTATACATTTGTTTTCTTTATCTTATGATAATTTTTGGGAGGATATCTCAGAGGAATGTTTGGTCTAGCTTATGAGACACTGTAGTTTTTTGATCTCTCTTGAATCAGATTAGAGTAAAAGCAAACAAATGTGGGCAATTTCTCTTTAAGCCTATTCCAAGAATTTACCATTCCAATGGTTCACTTCCAGCATTATATAAACACTTTGATGGCTAGATTTGTTTTTAATTAAAGTTTAATTATCTTCCATTCAGTTGTTACAGATGAAAGTGCATATGCAGAGTTTTTAGGATGTTCATATAAAAAGGTTTGTGGAGTGTGCCCACACAGGCATTAAGGGAAAACACTCAAAGAGCTGGAAAGCAATCTGTAGAAGCAGAAAAATAGGCAGTAGTGGCCAGTTTGAGGATATAAGGAAAATCCTAAAACTCGAGTAGAAAAGAAAGACAAAAATGAACAGCAAATAGTCAATGTTTTGAGAGGAGTGCAAGCAGTGTAATTCCAATGCTATGTTACTGTGGACGGAGGTAAGATGCCCTCCAGGGAAAGAGAATATTTTTGAACTAGCAGAAGAAAATATTATCTTGGATGCTATCTTAAAGTGAAAGATTTGAAAGCAGCACAAGAAAGCAGAGAAAGAAACTACGAATACAACAATGATGAAGACATCCATACTTTTAGCTCCTTTATTTTTTGTTTTGCTTATTTTCTTTGCAGTCTTGTTGAGGAATAGCTAACTAATTTGAATAAAGTCTGCATATCCAGGAAAAGAGACACTAAAACTTTCTTTAAATAAGGGCAATTTTTTATACTAAAGGAGATTACTGAGACCTTACTGCCTGGGAAACATAACTTCATGTCTTTGTAAACTATGATAATAAATATTAAAAGAAAGGAAACAAAATGTGCATGTTAAGCTAAACAGAAAGTAGGAAATTACACAGAAAAAGTATTGGTTTAATGGTGGGTTTTTTTCTGTAGTGTAAATACAATCAAGTTCAATAATAGTTTGTGAATAGTGTGTTGACCAGGGGAATGTGGCATGAGTATTGTGGAGTAGTTATGATCAGTTTCCAAATTTTAAAATAAAGCGAAAGTTAAGTGAAATAAGTGACTTCTAGCAATTATGCCTGCTAGAAACTGCATCGTCATCAGCCAAGAGGAAAAAATTTGTCAACTTCAACTGTTAATTGCAGAAAAGTTGAAAACTAGCTGTGTAGATCCAAAGTTTGCAAATAAAGTACTTCCAGTAATGATAGGAGAATTATAAAAAAGAGGAGTGGAAAAGTCTTAAGTATCATATTATTCAAAGTGGAACAGAAGTAGAGTAAAACTAGGAAGTTATTTGGCCCAAATCAGCATCATAGACCTTCCTGGGTAATATAGACATTCTGAGAACATGACTGTCTACAAGGACTAATCAGTCCTGCTTCCTAATCCAGCAATTGGTTTGAGCACAGCATGGCACAACAAAGCTATGGCCCCCCCATTCCAAAGCAAGCCTTTTGATGCAAATTTTTTGTTCTCTGATACATACAGTAACACACAGAAAAATGGGTCATGAGGGAGGGTGGGTTGGCTTGCAAAGCCCCATGGTGTCTGGGACAGGAAACAGCCACTATCTACAAACACATCCTCTGCAAAAAGAACCAGGAAGGAAAATTACTGTATGAGACAGCAGACAGTGTTGGCATAGGAAAAAATTCATTTACTGACTGTGCAAAACTCACTCTGGGGACATTGCTAGCATTGGAGGACTTTGAGTTCTTTGAAGCACTGAGGAAGAAAGAACTACAATTAGCTTTTGCAGAATATTTTCTTACTATGGAAAGAGAGAGGGCTTAGTTATGTCCTCTAAATCTATACCATTTTCCCCTAAAATTTCCTGAGTAAATCCTGTATTAAAATAGTTTGTAATTTCGTTTAATTTGCTTCTGTTCCTACTCCTAAAATCCCATTCTCAGTCTCTGCCTTTTCCATAATACTTTCTTTATAATCTGCTTTGGGAAGATACTGCTTTGTAACAAGGAGAAATTGTATACTGGGAGTCAGATTTGGACCTCAATGAAGAAGAATAAACATTGCTTATAGAAAAAGGAAATAGAAGGTCACTTCCATCAGGCATCACAACACAGATCATTCAATACCTAAAGACCCTGTAATATGGTTTTGAGAAAAAGTAGGATTTTGGGCACAAGAAAGGTCTAGAGAATGAAACTATATTAAAGAGAAAGCTCAGAGATTTGGCAACTGAATTTCAGCTATACTATTTGCAGCTAATCTTTGGTAGAACCTTAGATTAAGTCAAATGATGCCTTTCCTTTCAAAAGAAAATTTACTTTAGAGTTTCTCTCTAAATCGTAGTTAGAAACTGTTGTTATCCTGTTGATGCTATCATTTACCTGGTGTGCATGCAGAAATATTGCCCTGTTTGATTTCAGAAAATTGGGTCAGTGAAATAAAGCTATGACAGTTGTCTAAACAAAGCAACTGTCAGCTCATATCATAAACTCTTTCTAAATAAAGAGTTGCACTGCTCCAAATTTGTTTTTCTTTAATGAACTCAAGCCTTCCCACTGTCATTATTCATTCTTTCTAAAAACACTGGAAAATGCAATACATTACTCAACTGTGACCTAACATGTCCTAAGGTGCATATTTTATTGATGTAAATAAATGAGATTCTAGTCTACCCAAATGCTGGTGTTTTGATTTAATAGAAACATTGTTTACCTTAAAAGTTGTCATTAGTGTAATGATTATTTTCCCTGAAGGCTTGGACAATAATCTCAGGACCACTGCTAGCAGCCTGCTTAGTATCTGCAGATTCATTGAGCAATTAAACTGCTGGATTATGGAGTATGAGGAGGAAATAGTTAAAATGTTTGCTGCTTTCTGTGGTTTACTCCAATATATATTTTTCCTTAAACTGAAGGATGGATGTTTGAAAGTGTATTGGTTTCGTGCTTCCATAAATGAAAAACTGTTTTGATAAAATTACACTGCTAAACTCCATTATTACTAGGTATGAAATTTATATTAACCAGACACTAGGAATTTGCTATTATTCCAAACTAAACTAAAATAAAAATGCATAGATTGCAGTGCTCAGAGCTAGAAGAACTGTTGTGGATGCTTTCCTGTGCTTTTGATGTAAGCTGTCCCTCTGCTTTTCTTCCTGGATGTCAATCTTGGAAACCAATACACATCTAAATTCTATTTCCCCTCTTTCTGCCTTTAGGTGGTATTCAGTTTTATCAACAGGAATTCATTTTAAAAAGGTCAGTGACTTAATGAAATAGTTTTCAATGTTTATACCCATACATTCCTTTGAAAAATAGGTTTATCTTAACTAGTGTTCAACAGTACAAATTAACTGGAAATATTAAATGCCATAACATTGTATGAGAAAAAGAAATTAAAAATGTACTGTTACTGCTCTGGGGAAAAAAATAAAAAAGAAAAAAAAAAGGCAAAAAAAGGGTGAATGTGCTGAATCAACTAAAAGGAAAAACCAAAACTATGAGTCTTATCCAAAGAGTCTAGGTGATTTCTAGTGATTGATCCTCCCTGAGGTTTGTTGGAAGCTTAAGAGGTGGGACAGATTCTGACAGAAGTTCCCTTTCTCTTTAAAATATATATGCCACATACTTTTTAAGGCTCATAATTCTATAATATTTGAGTCAAATTAAAAAAAAAAGTCCATGACACCATCAGTTTTCTCCACGTCCATCCTGGAAAGAATTGTAGGCATTACTGGGCTTCTAGCAAAGACATAAAGTAGGACATAAAAGGGAGTTGATTTCGGAAATTATTACCCATTCAAAAGTGGCAAACCTACAGTCCATGGTTGTTTTGCTGGTTTTTTTGGGTTTAGATAGGAAATAAACACATAGGCCATTCAAGTCATTTGTTTTCTCATTGAGAAAACAAATGAAATAATCAGAACAAAAACTCTTTTTGCCCATTGTCTCTTGTCCTGTTACTGCACATCACTGAAAAGAATCTGGCTCCATCCTCTCTGTAACTTTCAGTTATTTATGTACATTAATAAGGTCCCTCTGAGCCTTTTCTTCTCTGGGCTAAACAGTCCCAACTCTCTCCTCCACCAGGCAAGACTGATTGACAGGTAATTCCTTGGCTCCTTCCTCTTACTCTTCTTGAAAAGAAGAGTTTGCTTTCTTCCAGTCTTTGGGCACTTCTTCCTATTGCCATGATCAATCAAAGGTTATTGAGAATGGACTGGAAATGACATTTGTCAGCTCCTTCAGCAGTTGTGGGAGCATACATCAAGGCCTCTGTACATATGTATGTCCAGTTTGCTTAAGTACTACCTGAGCAAGGGTATATCTTCCTTGCTCCAGAGTATCCTTCTGGTCTCTGGGATTCATGATTCCTGAAGGCTGGACTTGCTAGTACAGGCTGAAAGAAGGCATTCAATATTTCAGCCACATATTCACATCCTCCTGTCCCATAATGACCTGGCTAACTCAGGAGATATTCACACTCTTTGAATGAACTCAGGGAGAACCATTTACTCCACCAGCTGAGCCATGCAAATGACACAGCTGTTTATGTAAAGCAAAGGCTAACCTCTGGTCCCCTTTGTGTTGAGATGAAGTCAGCTTCTTTGCAACAGCTGTGGTCTGTCACACATGAAGTTATTCTCTGAGCTTCATAGGCACATCAACTTTGCCAGTCTCTGCTGAGCCATATTCCATTTTTGGAGTCTATTGCTCAGTCACAAAACAAGGAAGCAGTTTCTATTCATTTGTAATATAGAAAGAAATCTTTGCTAGATTACAGGCTTAAAAATTGTCAGATTACATACATTAAAAAAAAAGAAAAAGAAAAATTTGAAAATGTCAGTAAAGGCTCTCGTACTTTGAAACTTTATACTTCTAGAGTAAAAGCTGCTCCTTGAAAATTCCTTATTTCAGTAATGTGATTAAAGTACTAAGAATTAGTTACCACAGTAACAGAACAAGATAACAGACATTTCTGCTGACTTTACCTAAAATGTGAAATCATTGCTATTGCACAGCAGTTGCTGAGATATAAAACACACCTAATTTACAGGTGACGTAAAATGCTTTCAACAAATTTATTACTCTGATATTTATGGTACAACTCAGATATGGATTTCAAATGAGAGAAATGGATAGAAAACATATACAGATTAGAGGTAAGATACTTATTTAATTAAACCACCATCACAAACACACACACACACAAAAGAGGAAAAAAAGCCAACACAACCCTCAAAAACCTCCAGTGTCAAACCAACCAACAAAACAAAAACTACACGGAAAAAAATAAACTTAATTTGTACTCAAATTGAGAAAGGAGTTCCTATGAATGTAAAGTCTGATCACAGCAGCAAGTAGGGAGATAACTAATCATGAAACTTGTGCCATTCTGTGGCATTCAATTGCATAAATTTAGTAAATCTCCTTAGATAGTTTTAATTATTTTGACCCTAGGTCAAGAAAGAGGAACTAGATAATTGGTCCTGTGCTCATTTGCAGCTTGATTAGTCTACTGACTAAAGCTGCCACACAACTGTGCATCACCATACAGGCTGGGACTGCTACAATGGTAGAAGCTAAACCTGACAAAATAAACTTATCTCTTCCACTTCTATTATTGCTCAACCTAGAGTATTAGGCATAATCTGACCTCTGGAGATAATTAGGCAAGGAGATTTAAGTGTATCATATAGTTTCAGTCATTTTCCACACTTTTTTTTTTT
>NW_024104990.1:33775-110786 GCF_003945595.2 Pipra filicauda | reverse complement strand
AAGAGAGAAGGATTTGCCGGGGAAGAGAGAGGGAAGCGCCTGTGCTGGAGCAGAGGATCGATCGCCAGAGGGAGCTGGAGGTGGAGGTCTCTGAGCGCCGCAGCCGCCAGACACGGGACAGGGGGGAGAGAGGGGTCATCATTGACCAGAGAGAGACCCGGGAGCTGGAAGAGGATGGAAGGAGAGAACGTGAGTCAGTGAGGTACGAAAGGACAAGAGACACCAGAGCAGCAGCAGCAGCAGAAGCTGATGTGAAAATCCACAGAGAGATTCGTGAACTGGAGCCACGGGAGGAGCTCAGAAGGAGAGAACGTGACAGAGAAGTGGAAGAGAGGAGGGTTTGCAGGAGAAGAGACAGAGAAGAGCCCATTCTGGAGAGGAGGATCGATCACCAGAGGGAGCTGGAGCTGGAGGTCTCTGAGCGCCGCAGCCGCCAGACACGGGACAGAGAGGAAAGAGGGGTCACCATCGACCAGAGAGAGACACGGGAGCTGGAAGATGATGGAAGGAGAGAACGTGAGTCAGTGAGGTACGAAAGGACAAGAGACACCAGAGCAGCCGCAGCAGAAGCTGATGTGAAAATCCACAGAGAGATCCGTGAACTGGAGCCACGGGAGGAGCTCAGAAGGAGAGAACGTGAAAGGAGAAGTGGAAGAAGAGAGGAGTGTTTCTGCAGGCGAGAAGAAGAAGAACAGAGACGTAAGAAAGAGCCCATTCTGGAGCGGAGGATCGATCAACAACAGGAGCTGGAGGTGGAGGTCTCTGAGCGCCGCAGCCGCCAGACACGGGACAGAGAGGAAAGAGAGACCCGGGAGCTGGAAGAGGATGGAAGGAGAGAACGTGAGTCAGTGAGGTACGAAAGGACAAGAGACACCAGAGCAGCAGCAGCAGAAGCTGATGTGAAAATCCACAGAGAGATCCGTGAACTGGAGCCACGGGAGGAGCTCAGAAGGAGGGAACGTCCCCGTGAAGAGGAAGAGAGGAGGGTTTGCAGGAGAAGAGACAGAGAAGAGCCTGTGCTGGAGAGGAGGATCGATCAACAACAGGAGCTGGAGGTGGAGGTCTCTGAGCGCCGCAGCCGCCAGACACGGGACAGGGAGGAGAGAGGGGTCACCATCGACCGGAGAGAGACCCGCAATGAAACCACACTCGAGGTCCTCGAAGAAGAACAGGAGGTGGATGAAGGACGAAGCCTCTTCCAAACCGTGGAGGTGGACAACAGGGACCTCTTCCCCCCGGGAGAGGAAGGGCCCGTGAGCGACCTGAGGGTTCGCTACGTCCCCGCTGACCCCGCGGAGCGCCCGGAGGTGCGAGTGGTGCCCCAGCCCTGCGACCCCCAAACCATCGCCTACCTGGTCCACGTGATCCAGAACGGGAGAGACCCCAGCGCTGCCACCTACGAGATCGTCTGCCAGCAGCCCGGCGAGCCGGGCCGGCCCCTCTGCGTCAGGAAGTGCTTCGTGTCCGCCAAGCCACCGACCGTGCCCTGCGACAGGAGCCACCGCCCCGAGCCACCACCCCGGGGGGACCAGAGGGAACCTGGGGAGCTCCAAGTGCCGCCTTCCAGCTGCCAGGAAAACACAAGGGAGCTCGGTGGGGAGAGAGCCGGAGCGGGGGGGAAGGAAGGAGCTCCCCAGGCTGCTGCCCCCCAGCCCGAGGCTGTTAAAGGCGACCCTTGCAGGGCGAAGACCAAGGAGGTCCCCGACACGGAAAAGAATCAGCCCCAGGGAGATGGATCGAGAGCCACCAGGGAGAAGGTCCCCCAGGAGCCAGGATCCAGCTGCCAGGTGAGGGAGCACGAGGACAGGAAGGCCAAGAGTTGCCCACCTCTGCTCCAGGCTCCCGACGCCGACGGGAGCCGTCCCCGCGCGCCCCGGAGAGAAGGAACCGGCCGCGCCCGCCAGGACGTGGAGCTTCTCCCCCCGGAAAAGAGCTGCCAGGAGGAGACCTGCAAGAGGAGCCCCCGGCAAGGGGGGGATGCCCAACTGGCACGGGAGGAGGAGCCGCGTCCTGGCACCAAGCAGAGCCAGGGGACCCCCGGGCTGCCGAGCTCCCGGGAGGAACCGGGCGGTCCCGCGGGGGATGGAGCCAAAGCATCTTAGGGGGGGAAGCTGGTGGGGCTTCCCCGGGTCTTTTTGAGGATCGTCTGTGCCCTGTTTTGGTTCAGGATGTGATCGGCTCAGAAGGGTTCATGAGGTGCCTCGAGAGGGTGTCAAGTGGGTTTGGGGGGTTTTCCATGTAACAAATCCTCGAGTTACCTCCGGATCTGCTTCCCTGCGTGATGCTTCTCCACCAAAATACAGCATTTAGTCACTTTTTCTGCTCTAATTGGAGTCCTTGGGTCTCTCTGTCCTTGGGTCTCTCTGTCCTCTCTTCCACCCTGTGGTGGGACCACTCTGCACCTCCCTCTGCTCACGTCTCCCCATGGCTGGTTCTCACCAGCTTCTGCTCTGCAACGCCAAAAAAATCCCAGTAGCTCAACCATCCTCATTCTGGGGCCTGGAAGTCCTCAAAGCCGGGAAAAATCCCACTTTTGTGGACTATTACACCAAATCCAGCCGAGCAGAATCCCAGTTCCAGCCTCGGGGAGGGTTTGGAGCAGCCGAGTGATGTCGAGGTCACCTCAGGGTGGTGGTGGGTGGTGGGTGGGGGGTTCTTCTTCTTCTTCACGTTGATGTATTGCATGAAAAATCAGAATAAACAGCTGCTGACTGCACTGAGAGGTGCCAGCCTTCATCCTTCCACCGCTTTTCAAGGATCTGGGAGGGGCCACATGTTCCCGGGTGGGATCATCACACATTCCCGGGTGGGATGATCACATATTCCCGGGTGGGATCATCACATATTCCTGGTTCACATCACACGTTCCCGGTTCACATCACACATTCCTTGTGATCCCGGGTGCTTCCCGCAGGCGGGGGCCACTGGAAATCCCACCAAGCCCCTGCTATGAGCCCACATCCTCCTCCAAGCCGGTGCCAGAGGGATTCCCGAGGGTCCGTCCCAGCCCAGAGCACTCGGAGCCGCTCCCGGCGACGTCCCCTCGGCGCACGCGACGGTCACACGTCGGGGTGACAAACATACGGCAGCACAGATGGTGTGTCTGCGACCGGGGCCTGGCCTGGCCTGCAAACCCCCCCAGCAGCTGCCAGGAACGGCCCCGGATCCTCCCCCGGCCACGGCTCCTCCGGGATCTGCTCCTGCAGAGGAGGAAATGCCGCTTTCCTGCTCGGCTTTTGCCAAGGGGAGTTTGTAAAACGCGGGAGTTTTCCTGCCCTCGGCTCCCAGGTTTGGAAAACTCAGTCCAGGAGGGGCTGGGCTGTGGGAGGAGGTGCTTTTTTCCCTGTATGTGGGGGAAAGAAAAGAGTTGGGGGCAGAAAATCAGGGCTAGAAAGGAAAATATCTCGGACACGGTTCCTTGCTGCTTCCCACAGGAATTCCCAAAGAGCTGTCCCAGATCCCAGGACACATCCTGGCTCCTGTGTTACCTCTCTGCTCCAGGATCCCCTCGAAGCTCTGGGGGGGGAACAGATTTCCCTGTGATTCAGGGGGAGCTGAGCCCTGAGGACTGGAGGAAGGGACTGACAGGAACGTTCCCAAGGACCGGGGGGGGCGAAAACGGACGAGGAGGAGAAAAGCTGAGCGTGAATAACTGCGAGGAGCAAAACTGGGGAGAGCCCAAGGAGGGGCCCGGCACATTCCTGAGGCGAAGGCGGGAGCGTGGGCAGGCCCGGATCTGCCGTTAGGGCCGGGATTGCCCAACCGGGCTGGGGCTGGGCTGGGCTGGGCTGGGCGGGGGCCGCGCCCGGACACTCCCCGGGGCCCCGATCCCGCTCCGGATCCGTCACATCCCACCCGGCCGTGCCCAGAGAGGAGCCTCCTCCCAGCCCAGCCATGGTGAGCGAGCCGGGACCCCCGGGATGGGCACGGAGAGGGGGTTCCCCCCCTGGGGGGGGGACGGGGCAGCAGAGCAGCTTTTCCTGCCAGAGCCGGAGCGAGACGTGTTTGGCTCCGGAGAGAGCGGACGGTGCCAAGGCTGAGCTGGGCTCTGCTGGGGAAGGGGCCTGGGCGTGGGAAGGGGGCAGAGAGGAGGGCAGGGGGTCCCTGCGGGCGTGGGGACAGGGAGGGGGTCCCACAGGGCACGGCAGAGGAGTTTTTCCTGCAAAGAGCCCCCGAGCTGAGGCCAGACGGGTTTGGCTCTGGAGAGAGCAGGTGGGGCCAAGGCTGAGCTCGGGCTCCAAATCCTGAAGGAGAGGGAGCCTGGGCATGGGAAGAGTGGGCAGAGACAGAGGGCAGAGGGTCCCTGCAGGCTGGGGGGGTCTAAGGAGTGGCATTTGTGTTGTTCCCCTCCCTTTTCCCACTCTTTCCATGCCCATAACCAGGCTTGGGGCTCTGCCACCCCCCCCGAGCACTGGGAAGGGGGAAGAGGAACCAAGAGCTGAGGGTGGAAGGAAGTTGCACCTCTCAAATTAACCAAAAAAAGGCTGAATTGAGCCTCGGGAAGGGCAGGATGTGGCAGGGAGGCCCCGGGAGCCGAGATTGGGATGGGAAGGGCGGGATTCCCTCCCGGCTCTCCCTGCACTGCCCTTCCCTAGAAACTGGAGGCTCTGGAAGCGGGAAAAGCCCCACATTCCCTCCTCTCCTCTCCATCTCCTCGCCTTGCCCTGTCCATCCCCGCGGGAGGAGCCCCCGGCCAGCCCTGCTCCAGCCCCGCTCCAGCCCCGCTCCAGCCCTGCCCAGAGGGAGGAGATCCAGGAGGCCACTGGAATTTTTCTCTCCTGACTCAGTTTCTCCGGGGCTCAGGCGGGGCCGGGGGAGGGGAGAGGGGGTGGAACGGGTTTATCTCTCCAGAAAAGCAGCCTCGGCCAGGCCTGGTTGCGCCACAAGCTCTTCCCCGTCCAAAGCCACTCCTCCGATGGGAGCCGACACCCCCCGGGGGATTTTCCACCTGCCCCTCCCCGGGTCCTTCCCGTGCCAGGGCGGCGGAGAAGCGAATTCCAGGGAAAAATGCGGCCGGACAGGCTGGGCAGAGGAGGACCCCCCAGCCCTGCCCTGCTCCTGGGATGGATCCGGGGTGACACCCGGGGCTCCCAAATATGCCAGGGTGAACCTGGGGCTCCCAAATATGCCAGGGTGAACCGGGGCTCCCAACCCTGCCCTGCTCCCGGGATGGATCCAGGGTGACACCCGGGGCTCCCAACCCTGCCCTGCTCCCGGGATGGATCCGGGGTGACACCCGGGGCTCCCAACCCTGCCCTGGTTCCCGGGATGGACCTGGGGTGACACCCGGGGCTCCCAACCCTGCCCTGCTCCCGGGATGGATCCGGGGTGACACCCGGGGCTCCCAACCCTGCCCTGGTTCCCGGGATGGATCCGGGGTGACACCCGGGATGGATCCGGGGTGACACCCGGGGCTCCCAACCCTGCCCTGGTTCCCGGGATGGATCCGGGGTGACACCCGGGGCTCCCAACCCTGCCCTGGTTCCCGCAGCCCACGGAGACGGAGCGCTGCATCGAGTCCCTGCTGGCCGTGTTCCAGCGCTACGCCGGCCGGGAGGGGGACAACTGCACCCTGTCCAAGCGGGAATTCCTGGCCTTCATGAACACCGAGCTGGCCGCCTTCACGAAGGTGAGCAGCCCTGCCCGGGGGGGAGCAGATCCAGCTCGCCCCGAGGAGCTGGGGGTGTTCCCGTCCCCCTGGAATCTCCCAAGGTGGGATGAGGTTTGGAGGAGGAACCTGCTCTGGGGGGGGTGTCCCTGCTGAGCTTTGAGGTCCCTCCCGACCCGACCCATCCCGGGATCCCACGAGCTCACCGGGTGCAGTGTGGGGGGGTCCAGCCTCGGGGCAGGGGGCTCCATTCCCAGCTCTCTCGCAGAACCAGAAGGATCCAGGGGTCGTGGACAGGATGATGAAGAAGCTGGACCTGAACAGCGACGGGCAGCTGGACTTCCAGGAGTTCCTGAACCTCATCGGGGGCATCGCCGTGGCCTGTCACAACAGCCTGGTGGTGAAGGCCCCCGGCCCGTAGGGGGGCCCTGGGGGGGCCACATCTCCCCCTCCACTGTGAACATTCCCAGGCACAACTGGAAGCACCAAGACGGAGACATCCCCTTTCCTTCCTTCCTTCCTTCCTTTTTATGGATAAAATAAAAGGTTTTATATCCGAGTGTAAGGTTTTGTTTCAGCACCGGGAAAGCAGCCCCAGAGGGAGCAGGATCCCAGAATCCCTGAGGATGGAAAAGCCCTCCAAGGTCAGCAAGTCCCCCCTGTGCCCCATCCCCACCTTGGCCCCAGCCCAGAGCACTCAGTGCCACAGCCAGTCCTTCCCTGGACACCTCCAGGGCTGGGCACTCCCCCACCTCCCTGGGCAGCCCCTGCCAAGGCCTGAACACCCTTTCCAGGGGGAAATTCCTCCTCATGGCCAACCTGACCCTCCCCTGGCACAGCTTGAGGCCGTTTCCTCTTGTCCTGTGTCATCACCTGGGAGAAGATTCTGACCCTCACCCGGTTCCCCCCTCCTGTCAGGGAATTCCAGAGCCAGAAGGTCCCCCCTGAGCCTCCTTTTCTCCAGGATGAGCCCCCCCAGCTCCCTCAGGAGTTCTCCAGACCCTTCTCCTGCTGCTCCAGCCCCACCTTCTGGAAACTTCTCAACCTTCCAAGCATTCAAAGGAGGGGGAAGGGGGGAAAGGTGGGAAGAGGAAATTCAGTGTCACCTCCTGCGTCTCGGTAAAACCAACTGAGCTACAGAACTGGAAGATCAAGGTGGTTTAATTACTTTATTCATGAGTGAAGCTGATTAGTTTGAGAAATGTTACCAGGGCAACAAAACAAAGAGTCACCACGACCACAAATGTTGAGCCAATGCCATTTCCAAGGGGGGAGAACTGCCCTGGAGTTGGGATGGGCTTTGCACCGTCCCGGTTCCCGACAGTGCCACATTCCCAGAGCCATTCCTGGCTCTTCCAAGCAATTCTTTCAGGACCTAAAGGGTGTCAGAGGCAGCTGCTGCCTCTGGAGCAGTTTCCAACGTGCTCTGTGGTAACCAGGGCTCGGCAGAGCCACCCTTTCCCCTCTGGAAAAGATTTGCCACAGGACAACGGTCCAGAAAAACTTCCCATCAGCCGGTCTGGAAACAAGGAAAAGCTGCTACTACCTGGAAGCAGAGTCTCACTACAGCATTCCTGGGGGGGGAGATCAAGTGGGACAGCACAGGCAAGGCTATGGGGGAGAGATGAGGCTACAGGTGGGGATGGGGGAGTGGAATTTGCCCTCCCAGGCAGGAATTCCTAACGGAACTGCAGAGGGCTGATGCGCAGCCCGATGACGTCCTTGCCGATCTCCGTCACCTGAGGGACAAAAGGAGATGATTCACGGTCAAAAGCAGCTCCAAATCCCAACCCCAAGTGCAGCCCTTGGAGCCTCCTCAGCTGCTCTGGAGAACAGAATCCCAGCTGGGGTTGGAAGGGACCTCTGGAGATCACCCAGAGCAGGTGACACAGGGACACCTCCAGGTGGGGTTGGAATGTCCCCAGAGAGGAGGCTCCACACCCTCCCTGGGCAGCTGTTCCAGGGCTCTCCCACCCTCAGGTTTAGTTTAAGGCCATCACTCCTCGTCCTGGGCACCACTGGGAAGAGTCTGGGACCATCTGACACCCCTTGGAGATGTCTGAATGGATGGATGAGATCCCCTCTCACATGAGGAGTTTGTAGGGATATCTGAGATGTCTGTAAGGAGGGATGAGATCCCACCTCAGAGGAGAGATTTGTAGGGATATCTGAGATGTCTGTAAGGATGGATGAGATCCCACCTCAGAGGAGAGATTTGTAGGGATATCTGAGATGTCTGTAAGGATGGATGAGATCCCCTCTCAGGGGAGGGGTTTCTGTGGATATCTGAGGTATTTGGATGGATGAGATCCCCCCTCAGTCTTCTCTTCTCCAGACTAACCAGGCCCAGCTCCCACAGTCCCTCCTCAGGGAGATGCTCCAGGCCCCAAATCCCCTCTGAACACACCCAGCCCATCCCCACGAGCTCACCCCCAAATTCAGGCACCGTTTCAACCTCACGGTCCTCACAACGCCCCAAACTCTTCTCCCTCCCACGCCAAGACCTCTGACACGCCCCAACCCCACCGAGTCAGCCCAGGAGGGCACGGGAGGAGCCGTGGAAGGGAATTCCCGAGGGAAATGGGGACGCCCTCACCGTGGTGACGCGGCAGATCTGCCCGTGGAACTCGGGGCAGTAGCAGGCCCCGCTGAGAGGACACTTCTCCACGGGCTTCCCGCGGTAGATGGGTCTGTAGGAGGCGGCACAGATGTCGAAGGGGTTGTGCATGTCATAGTTGAGCTGGTGGGTGTCCGTGGGGTTCTTCTCACACGCCGACAGGATCTTGCGCGTCTGCGGGAACGGCGACCGCGGTGAGCGGGGCAGAGGCACGAGGAGACCCCAAAACGGGGTCTGTCCCACCAGGGGCTCCCCCCTGAGCACCTCCCGGACGTACCTGCTGGGCCACCTCGGGCTTGGGGCCCAGCTCCAGCAGCCTCCGGGCGAAAGTCGCCGCGGTCTTGAAGTTCTTGAGCTTGAAGAAGAGGTTGAGGGCGGTTCGGAGCACCAGGATCATGTGCACGGGCTGCAGGTTGGAGTGGGTGAAGTAGGCAGCCATCTGCAGGAGGGAGCAGGGAAAACAGGGATACAGCCACTGCCGGCAGCAGGGAGACTGGAAGTGCTGCAGGGAACCTGTCCCTGCTGGGGAAGGAGGGAAAACAGGGATACAACCCCTGCATTGGACAAACGGGGATACATCCACTGCCAGGCATGGGGATGACTGGAAGTGCTGCCAGGAACCTGTCCCTGCCAGGAAAGGAGGGAAAACAGGGATACAACCACTGCCAGGAGTGGGGAGGACTGGAAGTGCTGCAAGGAACCCATCCTTGCTGGGGAAGGAGGGAAAGAAGGGATACAACCCCTGCATGGGACAAACGGGGATCCAACCCCTGCCAGGGAAGGAGGGAAAACAGGGATCCAACCACTGCATGGGACAACCAGGGATCCAACCCCTGCCAGGCACGGGGATGACTGGAAGTGCTGCCAGGAACCCGTCCCCCCACATAACCAACCCCTGCTTTAAAGGTGGAAGGGGCAGGATTCCAGACTCCTGCTCCCCTTTTTAACCCCCCGTGAGGGTACACCCAGGCAGGGAAGGAATCCTGCACCTCACAAATCCGCTTCTGCTGCTCCAGGGTCTCCTTGGGCAGCTTCTTCCGCTCGATCTCCATGGAGAGCCCCACGATGTACTCCCGGCAAATGGCGATGAGCTGCTGGGCCTTGGGGAGAGGGACGGGCTCAGGAGCGGCCTCTTTACCACCACGGACACGGGGAGGGGGGGGTCTGTCCCTCACCTCGGCGATCTCCTGCTTGTTGTCCACCACCAGCAAGGGGACGCTGAGCAGGATGGAGCGGAACTTCTCCACGGCCTCCTCGAACTTGCCGGCGGTGGTGAGCTGGTAGCAGAGCTGCAGCCGCTGGATCAGGTCGTTGAGCTTCAGCCCCACGGCGGGGAGGGCGTTTTTCAGGCCGGCTTCTTTCCTGGGGACACCACAGAGGGAGGTTGGGGACACGGCAGGGTCACTGCCAGGCCGAGCAGGAACGCGCCGACCGCGACTCGTCCCGGTTTTCACGGGATCACCGAGGTTGGAAAAGACTTCCAAGGTCACTGAGTCCCCCCTGTGCCCCATCCCCACCTTGGCCCCCAGCCCAGAGCACTCAGTGCCACGGCCAGTCCTGCCCTGGGCACCTCCAGGGATGATGTACCAGACTTCCCAGCCGGCACCAACGTGGAGAAAGCTGGGGATTGTGTGTGGAGGCAATTGTGGAGGCAAAGATAAAACAGATCCAAACCAGGTCACCAGTTTGCCCTGGTGAGGCCCCACCTTGGGTGCTGCGTCCAGGGCTGGGCCCCTCAGGGCAGGAGAGACATTGAGGGGCTGGAGAGTGTTCAGGGAAGGGAACAGAGCTGGGGAAGGGGCTGGAGCAGCAGGAGAAGGGTCTGGAGAAGTCCTGAGGGAGCTGGGGGGGCTCAGCCTGGAGAAAAGGAGGTTCAGGGGGGACCTTCTGGCTCTGGAATTCCCTGACAGGAGGGGGGAGCCGGGGGGGGTCGGGCTCTGCTCCCAGGGAACAAGGGACAGGAGGAGGGGAAATGGCCTCAAGCTGTGCCAGGGGAGGGTCAGGTGGGGCATCAGGAGGAATTTCCCCCTGGAAAGGGTGTTCAGGCCTTGGCAGGGGCTGCCCAGGGAGGTGGGGGAGTGCCCAGCCCTGGAGGTGCCCAGGGCAGGCCTGGATGTGGCACTGAGTGCTCTGGGCTGGGGCCAAGGTGGGGATGGGGCACAGGGGGGACTCTCAGAGATCTTTTCCAACCTCACCAACTCCGTGATTTTTCTACAGTGGCTTCCAGGCTAGGCTGGAAAAACCAAGCTGTGGCTCCCCCTGCCCAGGAGCTGGGAGGTCCCTGGCACAGGGGAGGGGCCCAGAGGGGCTGCCCAGTGCTCACCAGTTGCGATGTGGGAACCCGTACATGGCCGGCAGGCTGGGCAGCGCCTGGTAGGTCGTCCGGCCCCGGGCAAAGGTCTGCAGGAACAGCTGCTTGTAGGGCCCAAAGTTGGTCACTCCCACCTGGTCATGGAGCAGCTGGAAGGGACACATGGATGTGCTGAGGGAAAGCTGGCACAGGCACCAGCGAGGCCTCCCCACGGCTCGTGTCACACCCGCACAGAACGAGGCACAAAGCGATGCCCAAAGGGGCACAAAACGAAGCTTCAGGGGCAAAAACTCGAGGGGAAAGGGAACAGTTTATCCCTGGAAAGCCCACAGGGAAACTTACTCTCATGGCTGTCTCAAAGGAGCCTGCCAGGATGTGGTCAACAGGCAGCTGGGAATTGTTGCACCACACCTGCAAGAAGGGAAGGGAAACACATGGAAGAGCAATTCCATGCCCTGCCCTCACCACCCCTCAAAAACTGGGCCCTGCCCTCACCACCCCTCAAACACTGGGCCCTGCCCTCACCACCCCTCAAAAACTGGGCCCTGCCCTCACCACCCCTCAGGGTCCCTGTAACAAAATCCCCACGTTGTGCTCACAAGGATTGAACCCCCCCCAAAAAAATATCACCAACACAGAGAATTTCTGGGAAAGGCAATCCAAGAGCTGCTTTGGCATTACCTGAGCTGGGCTGGTGCCCTTGGTGGGAGGCACAAAGAATCCATCCTCTGCTGCTCCTGCTGGCCCAGCGGGAACATCCTGGGGGAATGCACAGAGCAGGGATTAGTGGGGACGTTCCCAGCACCCAGATGGAATCAGAGCTGTGGGGACCAAGCCTGAAGAAGCCCAGAAGACACTTCCCCCACCTCCCTCACCAGCTGCCAGTGCCTTCCCAAGGAACCACCAAGGAGCCTCCTACCAGTTCAGGGGGAAGATCCAAATCTTCTTCCACTTCCCATCCACCTCCTTCTTCCTGCCCTTTCCCCAGACCTTCCTCTCCAAAGCCCTCTCCAGCATCCACAAAACCATCTGGAAGGAGGGGGAAAGGTCAGAGCCCCGACACAGGCACAGAGGCTTTTCCAAGGAAAGCTCTTGGATGCACCCACCTTCATCCAGCTGCAGCTCTGCATCTTCTCCCCAGCCCTCGGTGCCCACGGTGTCGATGTCGATGTCGGCGGCCAAAGCACCTCCTTTGCCTAAAAACAGGGGCAGGAGCCTCCATCAACTCATCCCTCAGGTGTTAAACAAAGAATTCCAGGAGGGCAGCACCCCCCCTTTAATGGTCCAGTCCCAGCTTGGGCTGAAAGGTCAAAGATTTCACACAATCCCAGAATCATCTGGGTGGGAAAAGACCTCCAAGATCCTCCAGTCCCCCCGTCAGGGAGGAGCTGAAGGTCCCCCCTGAGCTTTCCAAGTTTTCCAAGGACAAAGCCATACCTTTGCTAGCAATTGTCCCCTCGAAGAAGCCCTTGGAGACAGTCAGCAGTGGCCAGTTGGTGTCCAAAGGCATGACAGGAGCAGGAGGCTGCAGCAGCTTCGCGTTGGGATCGATGTCCGGGATCTGAGAGGGAAACAGGTAAAGCCACCTCAGGACAAACCCCTCCTGTGACCTGATGTGGAGATGGTTCCCCCCTCCCAGCCTGTCCCTCTGCCCCCAGACCCCACTGTCACCCTCCTGCCCAGCTCCAGAGCTCTCGAGGAGCTCTGATCAGCTCACGAACCGTCTCCTTCTCAGGGTCAAAGGTTTCCTTCAGGCTTTCAGCTTCCTCATCCAGACCGTGAGTGGCAGCTGTGAGATAGGCCAGGGACTCTGGAATTAGACACAGGGAACCCTTTAGGTTGGAAAAGGCCTCTAAGATCATCCAGTCCAACCTCTGACTCCTTTGATCACCACCCTGGAAACAACGTGAGCAACGTGTTCTCTGTCACCCAGAGACGTCCCCCAGCAGCACACACGGACACACAGGGGGGATCAGCAGGACATCAGGGGGTGGGATCACACCCCTAAGGTGTCCCTGGATTTAGGAGTGATCACTGGAATAAGGTCTGCAGCTGATTCAGGTCTCAGAGATGCTGCTCCAGCTTTTCTGCTCACCCAATTCAGCTCCTCGGGTGAGGGATCGTTCTGAGCCACCTCCAGAATTTATTGTTCATCCCAAAAGCTCCTCCCCGGCTCACAGGGACAGATTTGAGTCCGGAATTACTCACTTTGCCCACAGTTCTTCAGGATCCTCACTCTCTCTGCCACGTCCCCCAGGTACAAGGCGTTCTGGTAGTGCCCACTCATGTCCTTACGGATCTCGGCTACACCAAGAGCAAAAAGCCACAGTAACTTTGCTGCTCTTGGCCCTGCACCACAATTCCCTCTGGGAATGCTCCTGGGACCTCCTTTGCCACCACCCTGGCACTCACCAATCTTCATCATCTTCCTCAGCTTCTCCAGGTTGCCCGTGATGAGGTAGAGGAAGGAGAGCCTGTCGAAGTTCTTGGTGCGCTGGTAGCACATCTCCACGATCTGGTGGTTCCCCTGCAGCAAGGCCACCTCTCCCAGCTTCTCCCAGCAGTTCTTGTCATCCAGAGCTTTGGCTGCTTCCAGAGCAATCTAAGAGGAGAGCTGACACGGTCACCAAGGCCTGGCAGGCCGGAGTTTTCCCTGCAGGCTTCTGTTGATCACAAGGATCACCGCCTGAATCACAGCCCGGCACCTCAACCCTCAACTTCTTCTTCCTGCACCTCATCCCCAGCCCCACCACCCTCAGCTCCTTCTCCCCCAGGCTCCTCCTGCCCCCTGCACACAGAGAGGTCTGGCAGGGAGGTTGTGCCTCCCCCTCAGCACCACCAAGCACCCGCTCACCTCGATGTTGCCACACTCCAGGGCCAGGCTGAAACGGGTCTTCTCGTCCTTGACAAAGTGCAGGGCCACCTCTGGGTAGCCCTTCTTCTGCAGGTAGGCAATGATGGACTGGCCCACCAGCTTGGCATTCCTCACCATGTGCAGCACCTGCCCAGGAACAGCCCCGTGAGCACCTCCCCTTGGTCCTCGGGTTTGGGGGAGTGACAGGACAAGGGGGATGGATATTGGGAAGAAAGGTCGTCCCAGTATCCAACCCAGGGACACCTCCCACCAGCCCAGGCTGCTCCAGCCTGGCCTTGGACACTCCCAGGGATGGGGCAGCCACAGCTTCCCTGGGCAACCTGTGCCAGGGCCTCCCCACCCTCCCAGGGAAGGATTTACTGGAAAGATTTGCCCTGTGGTCTGTTCCCAGCAGGAGTTCTGGGAAGAACATCCCTCTGTCCTTCCCTCACACCGTTCCCTTTGCTGTGCCTTTTCCCTGAGAGTCCATCCCCTGCTGATCCGGGTTTTGGGGTGACCCTTCTCCATTCACAGATGCTCCATCCCCAGAAACTCCTCATATCCACACCTTTAAAATTCCCATTCCTTTCCCCCCCTCCCTGTGCCAAGTGATGCCTTTATATTTTACACCTTGGTTTGCGAGTTCCAGCTTCCAAGCAGGACATTTCATCGATGCTTCCATCAGGAATTGGAGTGACAGACAAAGGGGAATGACAGAGGGGAAATTCAGGTTGGATACTGGGAAGGAATTGTTCCCTGGGAGGGTGGGGAGGCCCTGGCACAGGTTGCCCAGAGAAGCTTTGGCTGCTCCATCCCTGGGAGTGTCCAAGGCCAGGTTGGAGCAGCCTGGATTAGTGGGAGGTGTCCCTGCCCGTGGCAGGGGTGGAGTGGGACGACCCTTCCGATCCCTTCCAACCCAACCATTCCGTGACCCCGTGACCCTGCGCCCCCTCACCTCATCGTACTTCCTGTTGATCAGGGCCAGCTTGAACTTGAACTCGGTGGGGTCGATGGTGAGGACGCGGGGCCGGCACTCCCTGTCCAGGCAGTACACGTTGTTCCCCTTCACCCGCGTCACGTAGATGGGCAGGTCCAGGGTGCGGATGATCCCGTGGTCCCTGGGCCAACACAGCACCCCCGTCACCCCCCGGCCGACCCGACCCCGTGTTCTCCCCCTCTGAGGAGACCCAGCACCGTGTGTGCTGTCCCAGCCTGTGCTGGGGGATGACATGGCCCCCTTGGCCCCAGACCCACCCCGTGGTCACGGCGTATTTGATGTGGTTGCTCGTGGTGTAGATGAAGACCCCGCTCTCGTCCCAGGCCCCGCTCTTGACTCGGATGTTCTCGTGGATGTTACAGAGCGACTCCAGCTTCCTGTTGCAGATCATGATGGCTGGAGAGGGAAGGAGAACAAAAGTCAGGCCGGGGGAACCCTCTGCTGTTAAACAGCTGAACTGTAGGATTGTGGAATGGTTTGGGCTGGAAGGACCTCGAAGACCGTCCAGTTCTGTGAAGAGATAAAATGGCAGGGCCTGCACTGCCAGTGCCTTCAGCTGCACCTTCACAGCTTCTCCTGGGCTGATCCCAGCAAAGGCAGAGGTCAGAGTGCCAAAGGGTGCGGGTGAAACACGGGTCACTCACCGTGCTTGGCCAGCAGGGCCACGTGGGACATGTCGGCCGACCAGATCACGTACTTCACCTTGGAGATCTTCACCGAGGCCAGAGTCCTGGGGGGGACAGCACTGCCATCAGGAGCTGAACACCCCCACCCCAGCAAGCTCCAGGACCAAGAACCCCCAGTGCCCAAGAGCCTGGACCCAACTTCAGATGCTCCAAAGCTGCTTTTTCCCGTCCCGGAGCTACAAAATCCTGAGGCAGAACTGGGGGTTTCTGCAGCAAAACCAACCTTTCTCTGTATCTGAGCAACAACAAATATGTTGGAGGGACAACTGACTTCCAACCCCAGGTTTCTGAGAGGCTTTAGGGACAGGAGGAGAGGAATCAGGGATTTCCAAGCAGCGTTTGCATCGCTGGATTCCCTCATCGCTTTCCCAGCAATGGAAAGGCAAGGCATAAAAACAGGGAAAGGAGGCAAATTCTGGGATACAATCAATCCATAATTTATCTGCAGACAACCCAGAACCTTCTGAAGCCTCCAAAGATGGCCAAAAGCACCAACCCTGTGCCTGTTCTTTGTGGCCAGGGTCCAAAGGAGCGCCGAGACACAAAACCTGAGGACACGAATCCAAACAAGCTGAGCTTGATTGAGTTTGGGCTTTCTGATGCCTCTCCCCTTTCCCAACACCCCATTCTGCAGTCCCAGGCTTTCCAAACATCTCCCTGTGATCCGTGGCACGATGCCTGTGGCATAAATTACTCCTTGGCTGTGTTTACTCTGCTCTTCCTAAACAGTTGTTGGCCGTGGTTTGGATCAGCCCGACGCAGCTGAGGCTGAATTCTGAGGGCATTAATGGCCACCACTTGTCCCCTGAGGGCTTCAAACTGCAGGATTAGGATATTAAAGCTTCCAACTGCAGGATTAGGGTCTGGAAGGCTCCCCCAGCAGGCAGGGTCTCACCGTTTCTGCTGCACGTCGAAGAGGGTGATGGAGTCGGTGTCGCGCAGCAGAAGGTTCCCGGTGCCAGCGTAGAAAATCTCATCACAGTTGGGCACCTGCACCTTCTTTGTGATCTCGTTCTTCAGGTTTTTGATGAGGATCTGCCAGTGGATGAGAGGGAAATTTTAACAAGGTGGGAGATTTCACGGTGGGATTCAGGATTGCTGGGGAGAGCACGAGATGTTTCTTCCCCTTCCTATAAATTTTACCAGGGTCGTGTTCCCACGACTGTCTTTCCCCCTCCTTCCTCCTGTCTTTCCCCCTCCTTCCTCCTGCTGCACTCCAGTGCAAATAAAGAGCTTTATTAAAAATCTAACCTGCATTTTCACAGAATCCCTGAGGTTGGAAAAGCCCTCCCAGCCCATGGATCCCCCTGTGCCCCATCCCCGCCTTGGCCCCAGCCCAGAGCACTCAGTGCCACAGCCAGTCCTGCCCTGGGCACCTCCAGGGCTGGGCACTCCCCCACCTCCCTGGGCAGCCCCTGCCAAGGCCTGAACACCCTTTCCAGGGGGAAATTCCTCCTGATGTCCAACCTGACCCTCCCCTGGCACAGCTTGAGGCCATTCCCTCTCCTCCTGCCCCTTGTTCCCTGGGGAACAGGGAGCAGAGCCCGACCCCCCCCGGCTCCCCCCTCTTGTCAGGGAATTCCAGACCCAGAAGGTCCCCCCTGAGCCTCCTTTCCTCCAGGATGAGCCCCCCCAGCTCCATCAGGACTTCTCCAGACCCTTCCCCAGCTCCATTCCCTTCTCTGGACATGCTCCAGCCCCTCCATGTCTCTCCTGCCCTGAGGGGCCCAGCCCTGGACACAGCACCCAAGGTGTCCCTCCCCAGTGCAATTTTTGCTGTTTCCCCATTCCCTTCCAGCTGCTGGAGTGCCCTGGGTGGCTTCCCAGTGCTTTGGTTGGATTTCCCTCCTGAACCCACCTGCTGCAGCGGCCTCCGAGCTCAGCTCTGCCCAGGAGTTCAGCAGCATTCCCACTCATCCCATTTCTCCACTAATCAGAGATCTCCCATAATCCCGTTAACCCAACACGTCCCAGTTTCCCACCAGCACCGTTCCCAAGCACCCCCCCCCGGTCAGGAGCTGAGCCCTCACCGAGTGCATCCGGTCGAGGACGGCGAAGCGGTTCCGAGCCACCCACACGGCCGTGAGCCCCGAGGAGCGCTTCCCTTCGGGAGCTGGGGGTGGCAAACAGGCAGGGAATGAACCTCTGCCAGGGAGGGAAACCTCTGCCGGGGAGGGAAACCTCTGGCAGGCTCTCCCTCCCAGCAGCACAGCAGCTCCCGGGCTCTTCCCAGCCCATCCCGGCCGCTGGAGCCGCTTCCGACCGACTCCTGTTCCACCCCGAGCTGTTCCCAGGAGTTGTTCCCTGCCCCGTGTCCTCCTGGCTCGTGGTGTGGGCAGTGCCAGCCTCGAGCCCGGCCAAGGAACAGGGGTTGGCACGGGAGGGGGCCGTGCTGGGGGACAGCAGGTCCGTCACACCAACGACCTGCCCCTCGTTGGCCGAAGGAGCGGCGAGAGCAGAGTCCGTGTGACCCCCCTGGCACTGCCCCTCCTGTGCCACCTCCATCCCAGGTCACTCCAACCTGGCCTTGGACACTCCCAGGGATCCAGGGGCAGCCACAGCTTCTCTGGGCAACCTGTGCCCCACCCTCACAAGGAGGAATTTCTTCCATGTATCCAACCCAAATCTCCTCTCTGTCGCTCTGAACCCACCCCCTTGTCCTGCCACTCCAGGCCCTTGTCCAAAGCCTCTCCCCACATTCCTTGGAGCCCCTTCAGGTCCTGCAAGGCCACAATCAGGTCACCCCAGAGCTGAACAATCCCAATTTTCCCAGCCTTTCCTGCCGGCAGAGCTGCTCCATCCCTCTGCTCAGCCCCTCTGCAGTGGCTCCAGCAGCTCCAGGGGCTCCCGGGGCTGTTCCCCAGCTCTGCTGGGGGGTCTCCCCTGAGGGGGCAGAGGGGGGGACCAGCCCAGGGCACGGGGGCTTGGGGGATTTACCCCTGACTGTAGATATTCATCAACCACTCAAATTTCGGGAAAATGCTCTTAAATTTCGCATTTTCACGAGGCTGAGACATTTTCTCCTCTGCAAGATGAATGTTTCAAGTGACACCAGCTGGGTGTCCCCAGACAAGTCAGGCTTTGAACACCTCCAACGAAATATCTGAAATACATTCAGCAGTATTTCAGCTGTAAAAACTTCCCAAAATGCCCCTTTTCTCCTTCCCTTTCTGAATCCACCTCTGACTGTGCCCAGCAGAGAAATATTCCCTTCACCAGCCCCTCAGGAGCCAATAAATCTCTGCCCAAGTGAGCTGCTTTCCAGCCCCACTCATCCATCACTCCCCCTCATTCCCAAATCTTTACTGCCCTGACGACAGAGGCAGGAGGGACCAGCTGGAGTTTCAGCTCCCAAATGGAATTCACACCAGTTATGAGAAAGAATGATTTGGGTTTGGTTTTTTTTTCCCTAAATCATGTTCTGACTTGTAAATTGCCCAAAACTGATGTGGAATTTGCCGAGAGGAAAAATGACTCCTGGCACTGTCACTTTTACAGCCACTTTTCAGAGGATAAAACCCCTCAGAACAAACCAAATCTGGTGGAAATCCATCTCTGGTTGACAAGCCAGGAAATCTCCTGCTGCGTGGAAAGGGGGGAAAACGGAAAGTTCCTAATCACCAAATTATAAAATATAGATTTGGAGCAGTAAAAGTTTGGGATGAACATGAATTTTTCAAGTCAGGCTGGGGGTGATGGAGTGGGCAGGGAGCTGCCAAACAACATGTGCTGCAGGGACACTGGGAAAAACAGAGGGGAGGAGGGAAGTGAGGGGGTTTTCTGTGTGAGACACACACACATAGAGCTGGAGAGAGGAGGAGGGGACAGGGATAACCCCCCGAGGAACACCCACCATCCGGATTTTGGGAGTCAGCATCCTTGGGAATGGTGTAGAGGTCGTAAGTGCTGTTCTCCAAGTTGCTGGCTCTCTGCAGAGAGGGGGGGAAAAGCTCATTTTGGGGAGGATTTCAGGGAATGACCATTCCCGAGGCGGGTCTGGGCAGCAGGGGGGACTCACAGTGCACAGCAGGACGGCGTTCTCGGCCGGGTTGTAGGACATGTTGAACACGGGGAACTTGGAACCACTGAGGGAGAGCCAGGAGAGAAAAAAAAAAGGGAAACTCTGAGTGGAACAAAGACATCTTCTGATAAATGGCCTTTGTCTTCCGAATGGAGCAAAGACCAGAAGAGCTCATCAAAATAATTGCCTCAGACCCCTCTGGAAACACCCCAAGAACATCAGCATTTCATGAACTAAAGAGCTGCCTCTTCACTTGGAAACTCATAACTAGCTAACTGAAAAGATTTGATCTAAGCAGAGGTAAAAACCAACCTAAACCCACTTTTTTTTTTAGGTTTTCTAAGTCCTTCAGAGGTACCTGAACACAACACCACGACCTGAGGGGCAACAAACACGGGACTGAGGATACTGGGACACCTCCTGGAAGAGGCTGAGCCACCTCTCACCTTCTGAGCTGCATGACAGCCACGTCCTTGGAGCTGTTGAAGTCCAGCTGGCGGAGGAAGCGGTCCTTGACGTAGTAGAGCATGTTCCCGTGCACGGCGTAGGCGGGGCGCTCCCGCTCCAGCTTGAACACGATCATGCCCCCGTCGTGGCCTGGGAGAAACACGTGGGAATTCATGGGAAGGAAAGCAAATCCCACCTGGACTTCCTCTGCCCCGAGGAGGAGAGGTTTCTCACCTGCAGCAAAGAGGTTGAGGTTGGGGTGAGCGGCCAACACCCAGAAGCGATCGTGGTCGCGCCGGAAGGTCTGGACGCCCGTCCTGCACGGGAGGAACGAGGGGATTGAGGATAAAAGGATAAAACTTTCCTTCCTGGGGATCAAAAAAGCTTCCTGCTGCCGGTGGCTGAGGGGCACTGACCGCTTGGACATGTCCCAGACCCGGATGCTCTTGTCCTCGGAGTTGCTGAGGATCAGCTCCTGCCGCGGGTGGAACACGGCGCACGAGACGTTGTTGTAGTGGCCCCGGCACGTGTCCACCTCCCAGGCCTTGGATTCTGACCAGAGGGGGGAAAGGAGGAGGAAAATCACTCCCAGACCTTCCTGAGCTGTCTCCAGCCACCAGCCCAGCTCAGCCCAGCCACTGATAACCCACAGGAGCGCCGAGGGTTGTGTTCTCTGGGGGGACTGAGCTGACGAGAGCACAAACGTTCCCCGTGGAGGCTCCTGGCTCTGGAATCATCTCCCTTCCTTACTCCATCACTGCACGTCCAGAACACTTCAGAGAGTCAACTTGTTTTACTCCTACAAGCTTCTGCTCAGAATCCCACAATCCCTGAGGATGGAAAAGCCCTCCCAGCCCATGGATCCCTCTGTGCCCCATCCCCACCTTGGCCCCAGCCCAGAGCACTCAGTGCCATGGCCAGTCCTGCCCTGGGCACCTCCAGGGCTGGGGACTCCCTCACCTCCCTGGGCAGCCCCTGTCAAGGCCTCAGCACCCTTTCCAGGAGGAAATTCCTCCTCATGGCCAACCTGACCCTCCCCTGGCACAGCCTGAGGCCGTTTCCCCTCCTCCTGTCCCTTGTTCCCTGGGAGCAGAGCCCGACCCCCCCCCGGCTCCCCCCTCCTGTCAGGGAATTCCAGAGCCAGAAGGTCCCCCCTGAGTCTCCTTTTCTCCAGGTTGAGCCCCCCCAGCTCCCTCAGGACTTCTCCAGACCCTTCTCCTGCTGCTCCAGCCCCTTCTCTGGACGTGCCCCAGCCCCTCCATGTCTCTCCTGTCCTGAGGGGCCCAGCCCTGGACACGGCACTCCAGGTGCCCCTCCCCGGTGTAAATCACCTCCAGGTTCAGCTCCAACCCAACCCTGAACTCAACCCAAGCCCCTTCTCCCCACGGGCTGCCCCAGAGAACCCTCTCACCGTTCATCCTCCAGATCTTCACCTGCCGGTCGTCGGCTCCCGACACGATCAGGGGCATGGTGGGGTGGAAGGCGGCCCAGTTCACCCCCCTGTCGTGGCCCTGCAGGGGAAAAAGGGGCCACCTGAAGCCATTTGGGGACAGAAAGGAACAAGCAATGGAAGGACAAAGCCACAAAGACTTGAGGCAGGTTTGCCACAGCGAGAGACGGCTCTTGCTGATTCCACAATCCACAGGATTTTAATTGTTGGACCACCAGAAGTCTGGTTTGAACTCTGCTTTCCTGATATTTTTAACTCTGGTTTCCTGATACTTTTCAGGGCTTTTGGAGGATCACAGAGATTCCCTGACACGGCTCTGCAGGGGCTGTGCTGCCCACCCAGGCTGGGGCTGTACCTCCAGGACGTGTTTCACCACCGCGTCCGTGGTCCCGAACAAATCCACGCCCGTGATCCCCCTGACATCCGACTCCACGGCTCCAGGGGACAGGTTCTTCTTCCTCAGGCCTTGTGGAGCAAAGGGGAAAAGGAGGCAGCATTAGGGGAAGCAAAGATTTTATTACCACAGAACCCCTGAGGTTGGAAAAGCCCTCCAGGATCAGAGTCCACCCTTTATGTCTCTAATTTAACAACCCAAACGCTCTCCTGGGCTGCTGTCACAGGTGAAAACCAGGAGCTCTCCTCATCCCTCACCCCCTCTGCTGAGGGGAGGAGGATTTTGGAATGTGACCTTTAAACTCATGGAGCTGAGGGCATCAAAACCCGCCACTGCTGCCAACAGTGCCCAGCACACACGGAGCTCCACGACGAGGATTATGGACACAACAGCACCAGACAAAACGGGAAATAACTCTTCCCAGGGGACTGCTGGAGCCAGAGCAGAATCCTGATAAGGACATAAGTCATCCTGGAGAAAAGCTGTGGGGTGGGATGATGTTTGGAACCCGTTCCTCGTCTCCCTGTCGGTTTTTGCACACGCCAGAGTTGTTGTCCGAGCGGAGCGACAGCTGAGTCAATAATCCAGCACATCCCTAAACCCCCTCACCACGGATCAGCCCAGGAAAAAACAGCCCTGTACCATCTCCAAACCAATTTGGCAGCTGGAACTCTGCTGAGAGGGAGGTTTTTGGGAGGATGGAGCAGCAAAGCTCGGTGGCTGAAGAGCTGTTACGCTCCCCGTGCTGGCAGAGCCGAGGGGGGACAGGTTTTAAATATCCAGGATATCCTGTCCCCTGGATATCCTGGCTGTTGACACAGCTGGCAGTGCCTGAGCCCGTGCCACGAGCACAGTATGTCCAACCAAAACTGCCACAGGATCTAGAACAATCCATGCTCTCCCATCACCAGCCCCCCACCAGTTCACATCACCCTTATTCCCAGCTTTTCCTCCAGGGATATTTCATTCCAGCACCCTGTGGCCTGGACAATAACTAAGAAACAGCCTCCTTTTCTCCAGGATGAGCCCCCCCAGCTGCTCCTCAGCAGGTGGACTCTCCAGACCCTTCCCAGCCCTTGCTGTGAGGTGGGCTTGGCCCCCTGGCAGCTCACCAGAGATATCCCAAACCCTCACGGTCTGATCCAGGCTGGCAGACACCACCAGGTCCTCCGAGGGGTGGAACTGGGCACACATCACGTAGTGGTTGTGCCCTGTGAGGACACTGCAGGAAAAAAAAAGGGCAGAAAAAGCCATTAAAGCTGAAAATACATCAATAAACATCTCAGTTTGCACCAACGGCAACGAGCTCGGGCTGGGGAAGGAGCAGGAAGAGCAGCACTGCCAAAAGCACCTGGAATCATGGGATGAGCTGGAATGAGCCTCAAAGGTCATTGAGATCATGGGCAGGGACACCTCCCACTATCTCAGGTTGCTCCAACCTGGCCTTGGACACTCCCAGGGATGGGGCAGCCACAGCTTCTCTGGGCAACCTGTGCCAGGGCCTCCCCACCCTCCCAGGGGACAATTCCTTCCCAATATCCCAACTAAATTTCCCCTCTTTCACTTTGAATTCTTTGCCCCTCGTCCTGATAAAGGATCCCTCTCCAACATCCCTTCTCCAGCAGGGATTGTTCTCCCTGAAAACCCCAAATCCCACCCCAAAACCAGGCTGTTCTTTTTTAAAAAGCAGCCCCTTGGTCTCACCAGACACAGGTCCTGGACTGCCAGTTCCACACCCGGATGGTCTGGTCATCGGAAGCGCTCAGGATCCAGGGGTATTCCTAAAAAACCCCAAAGGATTCTGTGTGCCAAGCAGTCCACACCCCCAGCATTCCCTCTCCACCATCCCCAGGAATTCCAGAATCCTCAAGGTTGGAAAAGACTCCCAAGCTCATCGAGTCCAACCTGTGACCCGTCCCCACCTCGGCCCCGAGAGCCACATCCAACCATTCCTTGGACACTCCCAGGGATCCAGGGGCAGCCACAGCTCCTCTGGGCAACCTGTGCCAGGGCCTCCCCACCCTCCCAGGGAAGGATTTCTCCCCAGTATCCCATCTAACCCTTCCCTCTGTCACTCTGAAGCCATTCCCCCTTGTCCTGGCCCTTGGGAAAGTCCCTCTCCATCCTCCTTTAGCACCAAATCCATCCCAGGGAAGGGCTCCCTGTCCCACCCAGGGAGCAGGAGGACTCACATGGTGGAAGAAGGTGGTCCTGATGTAATCCAGGTGCCCCAGCAGCGTGAAGAGGCAGCGGCGCAGTTTGTAATTCCAGACCTGGAATCACAGAGTCGTGGGATCCCCTGAGCTGGAAGGATCCTCCAAGTCCAGCCCCACAGCACAGGAGCAGAACGATGACAGTCCCACCTCCTTCTGGGATTTTTTTTCTCTCCATTCCCACGTTTCAGATCGATTTTTTCATCTTAAAAGTTGTTTTTAATTCGAGTTACAACAAAACTTTACTCTCGTGCCCCTGAAACAGGCGAATCACGACTCCCAAACTTATCCTTACCATCTTTTCCTACAATATCCTGAGCTGGAAGGGACCCACAAGGATCATCCAAGTCCAACCAGTTTCTTTGCCCCTTCCCTTCCCTGGGTGGCACCTTTTAGAGACCAAGAGCCCAAAAAGGAAATATTTTACCTTTATTTTGTAATCGTCACCTCCAGACACAAACAGGGGCTGCTGTTTGTGGAAATCAATTCCTCGGACGGGTCCTGCAAGCGGGAAAAGCAATGGGATGGTTGGAGCAATCCCTGCACCCCTCACAGGCCACAGTTTGTCCTTCTCCTCCCTCCTGCTACTCCTGAGAAACCCAGAGCTTCAAAGCACAGCAAAAAGTTGTGTAACAGCCTGAAATTCCATCCCCGAACCCTTCCTTGCGTAGAATCCTGGAATATCCTGAGTTGGAAGGGACCCACAAGGATCCAAGTCCAACTCCTGGCCCTGCACAGACACCCCAACAATCCCATCGTGGCCCTGAGAGCTTTGTCCAAACACTCTGGCAGGTTTGGGGTTGTGACCGTCCCTGGGGAGCCTGTTTAGTGCCAACCACCCTCTGAGGGATGAACCTTTTCCCAGTATCCAGCTGGGATATCCCCTGCCACAGCTCCAGATGTTCCTCCAGGCCCTGTCACTGCTCACACAGAGCAGAGATCGGAGCTGCCCCCCTTGAGGAAGCTGCAGACCCCCGAGACCCACCCCCAAAATTCATTCCTTTCCACCAGGGTGTTCCTGCAACCACCACAGAGCCCCCAGATCCGTATCTGGAGCTTCATCTTCCCACCAGGAACAAACCTCCCACCCCACTCCTCGTGTCTGCGGCGCCAGCAAACCGTCCACAGGGAAAACAGGGCTAATCCCCTGGGATCAGAGGCCTCAGGAACCTCCAGCTGAGGCCAGTTCCTCCTCCTGCAACCCCAACACCCCTCCCCAGGCAGCTCCCACCCTCCTGCCACCCCACCGACCGTCGTGCTCGTCGAACTTGTCGATGAGGGTGCACATGCGATAGTCCCACAGCTGGATGACCCCATTGTGGAGGCTGGTGAGGATCCAGGGCCGCTTGGGGTGGAAGCTGAGCCCTGCGGAGACACACGGGGAGCTGAGGGACCAGGGGATGCCCAGGGGAGCTGCCTCCTGCCCCGCTCAGGGACCCCAGGGCTGGGTGGGACCTCGTGGCTCAGCCCCCCGTTGATCCCCCGGCGCAGCCCCGCTGGCACTGAATCATTGATGGATTAATTAGAGAACCAGGGAACGCTCTGGGTTGGGAGGGACCTTAAAGACCATCCTGCCATGGGCAGGGACACCTTCCACCAGACCAGGCTGGTTCAACCCGGCCGTGAACGCGGCCAGGGACGGGGCAGCCACAAGGATGGATTTAGGTTGGGAAAGCCCTCCAAGGTCACCGAGTCCCCCCCGTGCCCCATCCCCACCTTGGCCCCAGCCCAGAGCACTCAGTGCCACAGCCAGTCCTGCCCTGGGCACCTCCAGGGCTGGGCACTCCCCCACCTCCTGGGCAGCCCCTGCCAAGGCCTGAACACCCTTTCCAGGGGGAAATTCCTCCTCATGGCCAACCTGAGCCTCCCCTGGCACAGCTTGAGGCCGTTTCCCCTCCTCCTGTCCCTTGTTCCCTGGGAGCAGAGCCCGACCCCCCCCGGCTCCCCCCTCCTGTCAGGGAATTCCAGAGCCAGAAGGTCCCCCCTGAGCCTCCTTTTCTCCGGGATGAGCCCCCCCAGCTCCCTCAGGAGTTCTCCAGACCCTTCTCCAGCTCCGTTCCCTTCCCTGGACACGCTCCAGCCCCTCAATGTCCCTCCCTGGGTCGAAGGGCCCGGCCGGGACCCCGCACTCCCCGTTCCCTCCCCGGACCCCGCACTCCCCGTTCCCTCCCTGGGCCGAGGGGCTCAGCCCGGACCCCGCACTCCCCGTTCCCTCCCCTCCGTCCCCGCCCGCGCCGCCATCGCGGCCCCGCTCCCGCTCCCTCGGCCCGACCCGGCCCGTGTCCCACCCGCCCCTTTTCGAACACGTATAACACACACACACACACAACACACATCCGACATCCACCCCCGTTACCTTTCACCCGCGCCGACTTGGTCTCGAACTTGGTGAGCATCGCCCGGCCCGGCCCCGCGGCCGCCGCTCCACGTCAGCGCCCCGGAACCGCCTCGGCCGCGGCCGCTTCCCCTTCCCGCTCCACCCCCGCTCCCGGCGGAAAGGGAAGCGCCGGGAACCCGAGCCGAGGGGCAGGGGCAGGCCCGGGACCCGCCGGGGATGGAGGCAGCGCCGGGCCGGGGCCGCGGCTCCCTCGGGCTCCGCTGGGCGCTGCTCGTGGCCGCGCTGGCGGCGGGTGAGGGGGGACCGGGGGGACCGGGGGGGCCTCTGGGAGCCGGGGAGGGGCTGGGACCGTCACCCCCCGAAATTTGGGGCACGGGGAGAGCCTGGGGTGTGTCCTGTGAGCTGGGGAGGGGCTGGGACCGTCACCCCCCGAAATTTGGGGCACGGGGAGAGCCTGGGGTGTGTCCTCTGGGAGCCGGGGAGGGGCTGGGACCATCACCCCCCGAAATTTGGGGCACGGGGAGAGCCTGGGGTGTGTCCTCTGGGAGCCGGGGAGGGGCTCAGATTCACCCCCCTGACCCCATTGGGTGCCCCCTCCAAGCTGGGGAGGGGCTTCTGTCCCGACTCGACCCCTTTGGGTGCCCCCTCTGAGCTGGGGAGGGGCTCAGATTCACCCCCCCGACCCCTTTGGGTGTCCCTTCGGAGCTGGGGAGGGGCTCAGATTCACCCCCCCGACCCCTTTGGGTGTCCCTTCGGAGCTGGGGAGGGGCTCAGATTCACCCCCCCGACCCCTTTGGGTGTCCCTTCGGAGCTGGGGAGGGGCTCCTGTTCCCCCCCCCGACCCCTTTGGGTGCCCCCTCCGAACTGGGAAGGGGCTCAGATTCACCACCACCACCCTATGAGCCCCCGGGGTGCCCCCTGTCTGCTGGGGGGGGTTCAAACCCCATCCCACCCCCTCTGGAGCATCCCCTGAGCCGGGGCCGGGTCTCCTCCGCAGGTTCCTGCCGCGGGAATTCCGTGGAGAGGAAGATCTACATCCCCCTGAACAGGACGGCCCCGTGCGTGCGGCTCCTCAACGCCACGCACCAGATCGGCTGCCAGTGTGAGCCGGGGGGCCTGGGCTGGGCCTGGGGGGGTCTGACCGTGGGGGGGGGCTGAGGAACCCTCCTGGTGCCCCTTGTCCCCAGCACCTCTTAATCCTGCTCATAATGAACCGTGGAGTGGTTGGGGTTGGAAGGGACATTAAAGATCACCCCAATTCCACCCCATTCCATCCCTCCCGCGAGCCCAGGTTGCTCAGAGCTCCATCCAGCCTGGCCTGGGACATTCCCAGGGATGGGGCAGCCACAGCTTCTCTGGGCAAGCTCTGCTAACCCAGGGTCCAAGGTCCTCTGGCTCCTCTGCCACCCTTGGCCTGATCCCAGTGTTGGGACAGGAGTTCCCAGCAGTTCGTGGGTGTGGACAAAGGGCTTGGTTTTATCAGCAGCGTCCTCTGGAAGTGGTTTGTCCATCTTTACTCTGGAAGTGGTTTGTCCATCTTTACTCTGGAAGTGGTTTGTCCATCTTTACAGAATCCCAGAGTAGGATTGGGGTTGGAAGGGACCTCTGAGGGTCACCCAGAGCAGGTGACACAAGGACACATCCAGGGGAGGCTGGAATGTCTCCAGAGAGGAGACTCCACACCCTCCCTGGGCAACCTGTTCCACCCTCCATGGAAAGAAGCTCTTCCTCATTTTGAGGTGGAACTCCTGGAGGTTTAGTTTCTGGACATCACTCCTTGTCCTGGGAGGAGTCTGGCACTGTCCCCTTGGCTTAGGAGCAGCACTAAGCTGGGCCTGGGCTCCTGCTGTCCTTCCCATTTCCTTCAGTCACGGGACACTCGGTGCTTGGATGGCTGAAGGTCCTTTGAGGAGCTCAAACAAAAGGTGCTTTCAAAGCCTGAGAGGTCATTTCTTCACCTCTGCTGGATTTTCCCAGCTAAAAGCGCCGTGTCCTGCTCAGCCATTCCCAAATTCCTTCCTCCAGCCCCCTCCTAATCCCAGGAGCTGCCCTTCCCTAAAGCCCTGTGCACACTGCCCTGCCCTGCTTTCCAGGGTGGTTTTTTGGGGGGGTGTGAAGGAAACAAATGCCCTGAAGGGCACGTTGTCACCCCACAGCCTCCATCAGCGGGGACACGGGGGTGATCCACGTGGTGGAGAAGGAGGAGGATCTGCAGTGGGTCCTGGCCGATGGTCCTCACCCACCCTACATGATCCTGCTGGATGGGAATCTCTTCAACAGGTCAGTCAGCACCTGCTTTTATCCCCCCAGGGAGCCCAGGGGCCTCTGATCTGGTGATTAAATGTCATTTTCTGACTGACAGGTGACGGAACCAGCTCTGACTGCAGCCAGTTCTTGTGAGGTTGAACCATTAGTGGTTTTTTGCTGGGCTTTAGTGACTTTTCCTTCTTGCCTTTGCTGTGAAAAGAGCTCTGCTGTGTGTGAACCCTCACACCCTGTTCCCCTCTACATTAAATAGCAGTCCATAATTTAATTACAGCCCTGGCACTGCAGCCCATTAAACCCCAGCACGGAGTGGTCCCTCCCCTCCCTGGGCAGGGCAGGAAGGACGGGGCTGAAGTTTTCTCCTTGTTGCTTTTTTTTTGCACAATGAGATAAAAACCAAAGGTTCCTTTGATCACAGGCTCGGCTGTAATTCACCATCACCATCACTCTGTCTGGGATTGCAGCTCTTCCTCAAGGAATCCCTGATTCCTGGGCTGTTTTCTCTCCTCCAGGAAGGTGTTGCTGCAGCTCAAGGGAACCTCCCGGGTGTCCGGCCTTGCCGTGGCCGCTGCCAAACCCAGCCCTGCCCAGGGGTTCTCCCCTGGCTTGAAGTGCCCCAACGATGGGTTTGGTGAGGAGATGTTCCACCTTCATCCCTGCTGGGGGGAGGGAGGGAGGTGCCTTTTCCTTGGATGCTCCGAGGAAGCGCAGAGGATCTCAGGGGAGCTGGAATGGCAGAGACACTTTGATCCCTTTGGGATTCTTCCAGCACAGGATGGGCTCAGAAAAGGGATGGGTCTGAGGGGTGGGCTGCCAGATGGTGAAAAACGTGGTTGGGGTGGTTGGAATGTCACATCCAGAGGCTCAGCTGGACATCAGGGCCCAGTGGTGACCCTCAGGGGCCGAACTGGGACCAGTGTCGTCATCAATGACACAAACAGAGGGGCTTGGAGCAGCCTGGGCTGGTGGGAGGTGTCCTTGCCCGTGGCAGAGGGTTGGAACTGTGCAAGCCCAGAGTCCCTGAGCTCAGTTCCCCTCCTGCAGGCTCAGGTGTGCCCGTTCTCTCTGTTCCCAGGTGTGTATTCCCAGGATTACGGCCCCGAGTTCGCCCACTGCAACACCACCGTGTGGAACCCCCTGGGCAGTGGCATCTCCTACGAGGACTTTGACTTCCCCATTTTCCTTCTGGAAGATGCCAACGAGACCCAAGTCATCAAACAGGTACCTCAGCAGGCAGGGGGAGAGAGAGGAGAGAGGGGCTGGAGTTCTGCTCCCCGGGGTGAAAGCGCCACAAATCCCGTTTCCTGCGCCTCAAAAACGCCGAGCTGAGCCGTGCTTCTCCTTCCCCCCCAGTGTTACCTGGATCACAACGTACCCAGGGATGGCTCTGCCCCCCAGTACCCCCTGTGTGCCATGCAGCTCTTCTCCCACATGCACGCCGTGACCAGCACCGTGACCTGCATGAGGCGCAGCTCCCTCCAGAGCACCTTCAGCATCAACCCAGGTGAGACCCCCCATCCTCAGCACGTGGGGCTCCAAATCCCTGGGGAATTACAGCTTTCCCTGGAGCCAGGACTCCCCTGGAGCCAGGACTCCCCTGGAGCCAGGACTTCCCTGGTGCAAAGCAGAGTTTTTTGCTCGTTGACTTAAACTCCGGGTTGAGAAAAAAAACCCCCTCGTTTCTCACTTGTCACTGCTGTGATCCCAACTCCAGGAATGTTTCTCTTTCTGCTTCCCAGAGATCGTGTGTGACCCTCTCCTCGACTACAACGTGTGGAGCACTTTGCAACCCATCAATTCCTCTGGAAAAGTGGACCCTGAGAAGGAAGTTATCATGGTGGCCACACGAGTAGGTACCTCTTAATCTTGCTCTGTGGAGCTCGGGCTGGGAGAATTCTGGGAATCTGGGAGTTCCCAGTCTCGTGGGAATGTTTTTGTCGTGTATTTTGGTTTCTTGCCATGTTCCAAACCTTCTGGCTGCTGTGTTCTCGGGATCCAGCAGTGGCTCCATCCCTTGGGGCAGCGGAGGGACATCCACAGTTCGGGTCTTTCCATCTTGTTGTGGGAGACTTTTTCCAGCATTTTCTTCGCTGGTGGAAGCAGACGAGGAGAAACAGTCCGTGGCAAAGCTCTGAGGCCTCAAGGCTCAAATTTTGGGGAAATATAGGTTGGATATATGGAAGGAATTCCTCCTGTGTGGGTGGGGAGGCCCTGGCACAGGTTGCCCAGAGAAACTGTGGCTGCCCCATCCCTGGAAGTGTCCAAGGCCAGGTTGGACGGGGCTTGGAGCAACTTGGGATAGTGGGAAGTGTCCCTGCCCATGGCAGGGGGTGGCACTGGATGATCTTTCAGGTCCCTTCCAACCCAACCACCCCATAAATCCCTGCCTGCCACAGCAGCACGATGGTCATTTCAAGCTCCACCATCCCCTCGGTCCTTCCCTTCCCGGCGGGACGAGTGGGATCAGGGAGAGACAGAGAGTGCTGGATCTGCTTTCCCAGCCCAGAATCCCTGTGTGTTTGTGCTTGCAGATTGACAGCCACTCCTTCTTCTGGAACATTGCCCCCGGGGCCGAGGGCGCCGTGTCCTCCTTCGTCACCCACCTGGCCGCGGCCGAAGCCCTTCACAAAGCCCCCGACGCCCCTCTGCTCCCCAGGAACGTCATGTTCACCTTCTTCCAAGGGGTGAGAGCAGCAGGATCACTCCACCTACCCCCCCTGAGACCCCAAATCAGCCCCTGGCTGCTGCTCCCCCTGTCCCTGCTCTTTGGGTTGGGATTGTTCATCTCCCTCCCCGGGCTGTGGTTCCCTCTGCTCCAACGGGGTCCTGGTTGCTCTGGGAGGACATGACAGGAGCAGATGGAGCTTCCACTGGGGCAGGAATGGGCTGCATCCTCCTGGATGCATCACCCAAACTTTGCTCTCCCTCCTGTCTCCTCCTTTCTGTTCCCTCCCTTGCTGGGGATGAACTTCCAGGCTGGAAATTCTGAAGCAGAGCCCAGAAAAGGCAAAATTAAAAATATATGGGAGAGAAATGCGGCTCCTTCCTGGGAGCCCAGAGCTGGAAGTGGCAGCTGTGGAGAAGCAGAACGAGCTGGAGGAGGGACTGATGGCCAACAGCTGATGTTCCCCTCAAGGCATCAGCTCTGATGAGTCCTTTGTGCAGCTCTTCCCGTGCCAGGGCCATGTGATTCCCCCTCATTCACCCTCCTCGGCACATCCATCCCCAATTTCCCTGGAGGAGAGAGGCATCCAGGCTGTGGATGTATCCAGGAGGAGGGATGAGAAGAGCTGGCTGTAAATTAGGGAAGGGGGAGGCTGGTGGCTCCTGACTTCCCTGCCCTGCTCCAGTTTTCCAAGGGCACCTCGTCCTCCCCCAGCCACTCTCAGCCTTCCCAACCCTTTTTTCCAGGGAAGGAGACACCACTCCTTTCAGGAAAGCTTTGGATGCTCAATTCCTGGAATGGGGGGTTCTCCCTTTTCCCTGGTTTGTTGTCTCCCTTGTCAAAAACAATTGGGATTGTTCAGCCTGGAGAAGAGGAGCTTCAGGGAGACCTCAGTGGGACTTCCAGGACCTCAAGGAGACAACAGAAAACATGGGAAGAGATTATTTCTGAGGGTCTGGAGTGACAGGAAAAAAGGGAATGGCTTCAAACTGACAGAGGGCAGAGTTAGATGGGATATTGGGAAGAAATTCCTCCCTGGGAGGGTGGGGAGGCCCTGGCACGGGTTGCCAAGAGAAGCTGTGGCTGCTCCATCCCTGGAAGTGTCCCAGGCCAGGTTGGAGCAACCTGGGCTAGTGGAAGGTGTCCCTCCCCTGGGGATGAGGTGATCCTTAAGGTCCTTCCATCCCAAACCATTCCATGACCCCATGTTTTCATTCCCAGCAGGATTAAGAGGGCAGAAAGTCCTCACTGAGGTGGTTTTGCCTCTGTGCCTTTCTTGTGGAATTCAACACCCTTCTCCTGTTTTTTTCTCTTTCCCCTCCTTTTTGCCCTTTTGCTCCATCCCCTTCCTACAAATCCCTTTGGTTTTGGTGCCTTTGGTGTGTCCCAGGCTGTCCAAACCTCTGGAATTACCAGTTGGCCCCCAAACTCTTGGGTCGGTTCCACCTCAGCCCCTCGGATGTTGCTGGTGGAGGTGCCTCCACCCTCAGATGGGATTCAGGATTTGGGATTTTTCCGGATTTTTCCGGATTTTTCTTTTTCTCCTGCAGGAGACCTTTGACTACATTGGCAGCTCCAGGATGGTCTATGACATGGAGCAGGACAAGTTCCCTCTGCGCTTGGACAACATCCACTCCTTCGTGGAGCTGAATCAGGTGTGGCAAAAGTTTGGGGGCCTTTCATTGCCTGGGTGTGAATTCCCCCTGGATTTCCCTGCTCTGGGATGTCCAGCCTCGTGTTTTAAGGTGGTTTTCCTTGCAGGTGGCCCTCAGGAATGGCTCCATCCTCTGGATGCACACGGACCCCGTCTCACGGATGAACCGGTCCGTGGACGCGCAGGTGAGGGAGAAACCGTGGAATGTCCTGAGCTGGAAGGGGCCCACGAGGATCAGGGAGTCCAGTTCCTGGCCCTGCACAGCCCCAGCAATCCCACCGTGTCCCTGAGAGCTCCAGGTGCTCCCTGAGCTCTGGCTTCCCTGTGGGACCTGTCCCAGCTCCCGACCACCCTCTGCGGGAAGAACCTTCCCCTCGTATCTGACCCCTGGCACGACTCCACGGCCAAAACTCCGGGATCTCGAGCGGGGTTTCAACCTTCCCAGAGAAACCCCGTCCCAAAGAGCAGCAGCACAGGGCAGGTTTTCCTCCTTGCAGGTCAGGAACCTGCTGGCCACCCTGAGCAGGAGCAGCGCGGGCTCGGCCGTGACCCTGCAGGAGGCCGGATTTTCCCAGCCCCTCCCTCCATCCTCCTTCCAGCGCTTCCTCCGGGCTCGCCACATCCCCGGGGTGGTCCTGACTGACCACAGGACAGCCTTCCAGAACAGGTAGGGGCTCCCAGAGGACCCCTGGGACGCTGGAGGGGGGGTGTGAGCGGGAGAAGCTCCGTGTCCGACGAGCGCGGCAGAATCGTTCTGACAGGCGAGAGAAATCCGGTTTGATGTGGAAAATGTTCCCCCACAGCTGGCTGGGAGCCAGAGGTGAGCAAATGGCAGCAGAGCGTTGCAGGAGCCTCAGCTGTTCTTCCAGAAGCTGCCTTTTTTTTTTTTTTTTTGGTTATTTTTGGTTTTTTTTTTTTATTTATTATTTAGCTTTTTGTTTGCGCTGGCAGAAAGCCCCAGGCCTTGGAAAGGGCACTTGGGTTCACCCCACACGACCCTGTTCCTCAGGGATCCCCTGCTCCTCTTCAGCTCTGGGGTGGGAATGGGGGGTACAGGACAGGGGTTGGGTCTCTCCTCTCTTCCCAAATGCTTGAAATTATCCCATTCCCTTCCTGGAGTCCTGGAATGGTTTGTGTTGGGAGGGACCTTCAGGATCATCCAGTTCCACCCCCCTTTTTTTTTGGGTCGCCTTCCACTGTCCCAGGTTGCTCCAAGCCCTGTCCAGCCTGGCCTGGGACACTTCCAGGGATGGGGAATCCATGGAATAACCTGTACCAGGGTCTCCCCACCCTCACAGGAAAGAATTCCTTCCTGATACCCACCCTAAATTCCCCTATTTCAGTGTGATCCCACCCCCCTTGTCCTGCCACCCCAGTTCCTGAGGAACATCCCTCTCCAGCTTCCCTGCAGCCCCTTCAGACCCTGGAAGGGGCTCTGAGGTCTCCACACAACCTCCCCCTCTCCATCTTTTATCCTTCTCTGCTATTTCTGGGAGTCTCTGTAGAAATCCCTGGGAAGGAGCTTCCCTTTCCCCCCTAACCCTGCCCGGAGCAGGTGGAGGAAAACACAACTCAGTGCTGGGGGATCCATTTTTTAGGGATCCCAGGGAGTGCCAGGGACACAGTGTGTCAACCCCCAGTAGGGAATCACTTGGAATTCCTTGGATGAGGCATTAACAGATCCCTGCTGGCCTTGCCTCAGTTTCCCTCCCTGTTTCACAGCTCAGGCTCAGCCCCACCTAAAATTCCAGTCACAGCCTGGAAATGGCTCGGAGAAGCTCAGATGGGAGAAGCTGTGGAAGGGCCAAGTTAATTAGAAATCCTCATTAAGGGCTTTCAGGAGTGAGTGGCAGGGCTGGAGCTTCGCTCCCGGGAGGCTCCGCTTTGGACACGCTCGGAATTGAATTCCATGCCCTGTGGTTTCTCCCTGCCTTTCCCCAAATCCCTGCTTCTCTCCCTCTTTTCAGATACTACCAGAGCATGTATGACACTCCAGAGAACATTGGGATGCAGTATCCCGAGGGGCTGAGCCCTGAGGAGACCCTGGAATACGTCACGGACACAGCCAAGGTTCCTGCTGGACCCGGGGTGGATGGGGAGGGGCAGGAGGGAGCAGGGACGTGGGGAGAGGGGGGAAATGTTTGGAAAAAGGGCTGGAAGAAGGTGGGGAGGGATGTGGGAAGGGGCAGGAAGAAGCAGGGACTGGGGAGAGGTGGGAAAAGCTGGAAGGAGGGCAGGAAGGAGCCGGGAGGGCTCTGGGCAGTGCCCAGGGGCCCCGGAGCGTTGGGGTGGATTTGGGATGGATCCTGGCTCCCTCCCGGAGCCCCTTTCCCTGGATCTGCCTGGCTGGATTGACACGGATCCCTGTCCCCTCACAGGCCCTGGCAGAAGTGGCCACCGTGGTGGCCCGAGCCCTTTATGGCCTGGCTGGAGGGACCAACAGCACCTCTGCCATCCAGGCCGACCCCAAAACGGTAGGAGCACGTGGAGCCCTGTCCCTGGAACCTCCCAGGAGCCCTCACGTCCCTCCCTTCTGTCCCTGTCCGTGTGTGTTTCCACAGCATCCTGTCCTGCATCCCCCCCTCCCCTTTTCCCTGTTTTCCCCCTGAGCAGAGTGAAAACCCCTCCCTCGTTTCCTGGGGCAGAACCGAAGCTCCCTCATCCCCAAAGAAAAGGTGGAATTGCCACCTGGGCCACGGGGATCAGCCAAGGAATCCCTGGGGCTGGAATCCCACCCGGTTTTCCTAGCTCTGTCTGGAATTCTGGGCAGCTGGGCCGGGGTCTGTCCTTGGCTGTGCTTGGGGAACATCCCTCAGCAGGAGGGGCTCGGGGCAGAGCTGCTCAGATGTTCTTTTCTCTCCCCTGCACAAACCAATCCCGTGTCCTCCCAGGTCACCCGGATGCTTTACGGCTTCCTGATCAAAATGAACAATTCCTGGTTTCAGTCCATCATCAAACCAGACCTCAAAGGAATTCTGGGTGAGAACAGCACAGGGAAGGAGAGCAGGGAGGGGGTTCGACCCCCGATGTTCCCTGGTGGGTTCTTGCTGGTTTTCCACCCCCCCAATCCCGTTTTTCCTGCCGTTCCAGGGGATGTTCCCCAGCACTACGTGGCAGTTTCCAGCCCTGTGAACACGACCTACCTGGTGCAGTTTGTCCTGGCCAACCTGACGGGCACGGTGGTGAACCTCACCAAGGAGGAGTGTCTGAGCCCCGAGAAGAACCCCCACACTGAGAGGGAGGTGGGTGCACATCCCCCCGGGAATGGGCACATCCATGGGGCTGCTTCAGGGATGGGTTTTATTGCCTGGGAGAACAGGGAAGCTCCTCCCTGAGGAGACATCTCAGTGCCCGAGGGCAGGGGAGGAACGGGCACGACCTGAGCCCGGGTGGGCAAAGAGGAACCTGGGTGGGACCAGCCAAGGGGTGGCCACAGGAGCAGAGGGGCTGGAGCAGCAGGAGAAGGGGCTGGAGAGCTCCTGAGGGAGCTGGGGGGGCTCAGCCTGGAGAAAAGGAGGCTCAGGGGGGACCTTCTGGCTCTGGAATTCCCTGACAGGAGGGGGGAGCCGGGGGGGGTTGGGCTCTGCTCCCAGGGAACAAGGGACAGGAGGAGGGGGAACGGCCTCAAGCTGTGCCAGGGGAGGGTCAGGTTGGCCATGAGGAGGAATTTCCCCCTGGAAAGGGTGTTCAGGCCTTGGCAGGGGCTGCCCAGGGAGGTGGGGGAGTGCCCAGCCCTGGAGGTGCCCAGGGAAGGCCCTCAGTGGGGTGGGGGTGGTCACAGGGGGGACTGGATGACCTCGAAGGTCTTTCCCACCCTGCCAGAAGGATCCTTTCCCAGCCAAGCCCCTTTTCCCTGCCCCAACCCCCCGGGGAACATTCCAGAAGTCGGGAATGGCCACTGACTGTGCCTCCCTCCCCGTGTGGCAGCTGTTTGAGTACTGGTGGGTGCAGGGCCCCCTGCAGCCCAACTCGTCGGCCCGGGCCCCGCGCTGTGTGCGCTCGGGCGCGCGGCTCAGCAAGGCCCTGTCCCCCGCCTTCGAGCTGCGCCAGTGGGCGTCCCGGGAGTTCTCCACCTGGACTGAGAGCCGCTGGAAGGACATCCGGGCCCGCATCTTCCTGGTGGCCAGCAGGGAGCTGGAGGTGGGGCTGCCACGGGGACCGGGGAGGGGGGAGAGGGGGGGCACTCGGGGGAGCTGGGGGGTGATGGCACAGCCTGGCAGGTGGTGTCACTGTCAGGTGATGGCACTGTCAGATGGTGTCATACCCTGTCAGGTGATGTCACTGTCAGGTGATGGCACTGTCAGGTGATGGCACACCCTGGCAGGTGATGTCACTGGCAGGTGATGTCACCCCTTGTCAGATGATGTCCCACCCTATCAGATGATGTCACTGTCACGTGATGTCACTGTCGGGTGATGTCACTGTCAGATGATGTCACTCCCTGTCAGATGATGTCACTGTCAGGTGATGTCACTGTCAGGTGATGTCACACCCTATTGTGTGATGTCACTGTCAGATGATGTCACTCCCTGTCAGATGATGTCACTGTCACGTGATGTCACTGTCAGGTGATGTCATTGTCAGGTGATGTCCCCCTCAGGTGATGTCCCTGTCAGATGATGTCCCCCCCTCAGGTGATATCACCCTGTCAGGTGATGTCACTGCCAGGTGATGTCCCCCCATCAGGTGATGTCCCCCCCTCAGGAGATGTCCCCCTCAGGTGATGTCCCCCCCTCAGGAGATGTCCCCCATCAGGTGATGTCCCCCCCTCAGGTGATGTCCCCCCCTCAGGTGATGTCACTGCCAGGTGATGTCCCCCCCTCAGGTGATGTCACCCTGTCAGGTGATGTCCCCCCCTCAGGTGATGTCCCCCCCTCAGGAGATGTCCCCCATCAGGTGATGTCACTGCCAGGTGATGTCCCCCCCTCAGGTGATGTCCCCCAGGCCCTGGGTGGCTCTCAGGGGTGGTTGGATCTCCGGGTGCTCCTCAATCCCCCTTGGAGCTGCAGCTCCGTGTGTGACCACAGCCCCGGGGGTTCCCTTCCCTCCCCAGATGCTCACCCTGCTGCTGGGAATCTCCATCCTGGTCCTGTCCCTGCTCACCACCTACTTCATCAACGCCAAGGCCGACGTGCTCTTCAGCCTCCCGCGGGAGCCCGGGGCCGTGGCCTACTGAGCTGCTCCTGGGGCTGGAAAACTCCTGGAGTGCAGCTGCCAGGGCTGAGCCAGCGCTGGGATGGCCCTCCCTCTGCAGAAGGTTCCCTCCAGAACCTTCCACGTGTTCCCAGGGCTGAGCCCTGAGAGACTTCCCCAGGAAAAGGCACCGACCGAGCCCCGAAGGAACTTCGGGACAAATTCCCAGAGTTTGTTTGATTTGTCCTTGGAGCAGCCTGAGGATGGTCCTGGATGCTGCTGGGAGCACCCTGGGATGGATTTCTTCCCTGAGCCAAGCCAAGGGTGGGAAGGATGAAGGTGTTTCCTCCTGGAGCAGTGGAATTCCGAGGTGTCCAGCAGCCCCAGGATGTCCCCCAGGAGCCGTGGAAGGTCCATCCCAAGGTGTCCTCAGCAGGTGATCAGATGTAAAACAACCTCTTTTCTTTTAATGGTGCAATATTTTCTGGGCTTTGTACATATATAAATAGTTCCCTTTAATTAAAAAACGGCCACTTCCAAATGAACCCACCCTTGACCTGCTTTGTCTTCAGTCCCTCCCCAAAATCATCCCAGTGGGCAGTTTGTGGGTGTGGGAGCGTTTGGGGGAGGCAGAGGGTTTTCTGGGATGTGCTTTTCCTTCCCTGGGGTGAGTTTTTTGTGATGTTTTCTTACATATCTAAATCTCTTACACACCTAAATGAAAATGCTTCATCCAGGACGGAGCAGCTTTGAGGAGAGACCTTGGGATTGGGGAGGGCTTGGACTTCCATGGTCCTTGTGGGATCCAGCTCAGGATATCCCATAACCCAGCACTGATCAGCAAGTTGGGTCAATTAAAGGGTTCCTGGTCATTCAAAGCATCTCCTTCCCGCTCTGCTCCGTCCTGCCTTTCATTCTGGACCCCGGGGAATTACAGGAATTAGTTTTCCTCCTTTTTCCCCCCCTCCTTACAAACAGAAAGGGACCCTTTTCCCCCTGGCAGCCCCTGCTCTGTCCCTCTGGAGCAGCTCCAGCAGCTCCGTGTCCTCCCTGGGCTGGGCCTCCTCCAGCTGCTGCTCCTGGATGGATCCCGGGGGTTCTCCCGGTCCAGGGGCAGCACCAGCTCGTGCACTCAGGGCCTGAAGGTGCCAGAGCTGCCAAAGAGCCCTTGGACAGAGCTCAAAGCTGTCCAGCACCTCCCAAGTGTCAGGAAGAACCGGTTGGACCGGGAATGATGTGGAGCCACCTCCAAACGGAGCAGCCCTGGAAGGAGTTCAAGCTCCGGGGCTTTGGAGGGACGTGCCAGCGTCTGAAAGAGGCAGGAGAGGCCTTTTCCCAGCACCTGGACCCGGCTGGGAGCCTCTTCTGGAGGAGGGTTTGCATAATTTCCCTTGCAAAGTTCCCTAATTCCCGGAGCAAACGGGCTCTGGGTGAGGGGAGGGTGGGGAGCAGCTTTGGGGGACGAGGAGTGTCTGTGAGCAGCAGTGAGATCCAGGGGGATCCCAGGGGAATTAGGGCACTGCCAGAGGCACATCTGGGATGTTCTGTCCAGCTCTGGGGGACGAGGAGTGTCCGTGAGCAGCAGTGAGATCCAGGGGGATCCCAGGGGAATTAGGGCACTGCCAGAGGCACATCTGGGATGTTCTGTCCAGCTCTGGGGGACGAGGAGTGTCCGTGAGCAGCAATGGGATCCAGGGGGATCCCAGGGGAATTAGGGCACTGCCAGAGGCACATCTGGGATGTTCTGTCCAGCTCTGGGGGACGAGGAGTGTCCGTGAGCAGCAATGGGATCCAGGGGGATCCCAGGGGAATTAGGGCTCTGCCAGAGGCACATCTGGGATGTTCTGTCCAGCTCTGGGGGACGAGGCGTGTCCGTGAGCAGCAGTGAGATCCAGGGGGATCCCAGGGGAATTAGGAAGGGCACTGCCAGAGGCACATGTGGGATGTTGTGTCCAGCTCTGGGGGACGAGGCGTGTCCGTGAGCAGCAGTGGGATCCAGGGGGGAATTAGGAAGGGCTCTGCCAGAGGCACATCTGGGATGTCGTGTCCAGCTCTGGGGGACGAGGCGTGTCCGTGAGCAGCAGTGGGATCCAGGGGGATCCCAGGGGGAATTAGGGCTCTGCCAGAGGCACATCTGGGATGTCGTGTCCAGCTCTGGGAGGTTTGGAGTCCCCAGCCCTGGAGGTGTCCGAGGAGTGCTCTGGGCTGGGTCAGGAGTTGGATTCCCTGATCCTGGAGGTCTTTTCCGACCTCTGGGATTCTGGGACTCAGCTGCTCCTCAGAGCTCCGTTTGCCCTGTAAAGATAAAAATAAACCCACGTATTTAAGGACACCCAAACGAGCTCCCCCGTTAACGTGCTCGTTCCCCAGAGCTCATTAGCATTAGGGACGCTCTAATTAATGCCCATCATCTCGGGGGTGAGGACGGGAGGGTGTCAGGGGACGTGTAACAGTGAGGTCGGTGCAGCTGCTGGGCTGGGCTGGGCAGGACGGGGACACAGAGAGGGTGGGGAGGCCCTGGCACAGGGTTTCCAGGGAATTCGTGGCTGCCCCATCCCTGGAAGTGTCCAAGGGCAGGTTGGGGGGTCCCCCATGTTCCCTCCCCTGCTCCAGAGTGGCCTGAAAAAAATCAGGGAAGAAAGGCAAGAAAGGCTGAGCAGCCAAAGGCAGATTCCCCCCGGGGAGATGGAGCCCGGGAGAGGCCAAAAACCAAGTGATGCAACTCGTGGCAGGTCTCGCCGGGCTGCTCCTCCCCACGCCCCGAGGAGGGCCGGGAGCTCTCTGGGAGCTCTCCCGCCGCTCCTCGGGCTGGGATTCGCTCCCGAGGGGAAAGGCTGCCTGTCCCTGCCTCCTCCTGGCAGGACATGAACCCCCCCCGGGCTCTGCTGCAGCCCTCGGGTCACCCCGAGCCCCCTCCAGCTCCAGCGCAGCCCGGCTGTGGTTTTTGGGCAGCTGGCGGGGGCTGTCCCCGCCCCGGAGCCCTCGGGCATCTCGCTGAGACATCCCCCCCTTCCTCCTCCTCCTCCTCCTCCTCCTGGTGCACATCGTCTGCAAACATCGCTTTCCTCCCCTCCCTCTTCCCGGGATTTCTGCACAAAAAGAAGATGCCACCGACCCTCCTGACCCCCTGAACTCCCGGGGGGGGCCGAGGGCTGGGGCTGCAGCTGCCCCCGTGCCCCGAGGGGGGGACATATGGGGGTGACAGTCCCCCAGACGGGGAGGAAGGAGAGGAAATGGGTGTCTTCTTGGTGCTCGGCCTTCCCCGCTCCTGGGAACTCGGTGGCTCCGGAATATTAAGAGGCAGGAAAGTTAATTAATACCCAGAACAAAGCCAGGGCTGTTTTGGCTTCTGGGAGAAGGAAACAGTGGAGACAGGAAGGGGAAAACTGGTGTCTTCTTCAGTGGTGTCTTATCAGCAGCTAAAATCGAGGTGAAGCCCGGGGTGGGGGGGGAAGGGAGTCATTTTTTGGAGGGTTTGTGGCAAAGGGCAGGAGGGTGTTGGGAGAGCCATGGGAACAGCTCCCCTGTGCTGAGGGGCTGGGGGGGCTGTCTGGGAGCAGCACAAGGTCCAGCTGAAGGAACAAAGGCAGCTCAGGAGCAGGAGAGGAGCGAGCCAGGGCCTTGGCTGGCACCCAGCAGGAATCTGAGTCCAACATGTGTTTGAAATCAGGGGCTGAACTGCTACAAATGGGAGCAGAGGAATTGCCAGCTTGGATCGTGCCCAGGGTCCATCCTTTCCACTGCCCTTGGCACCACCGGGGACGAGCACCCGGCTCTGGGAGAGGCACCAAAGCCCCCGGAGCGACCCCGTGTCCCAAATCCACCCCACGGGGGGATCCCTGGGCTCCTCATTCCCGCTGCAAAGTCCACAGGAACATCCAGAGGGATCTCACCGTCCCAAATCCACCCCACGGGGGGATCCCTGGGCTCCTCATTCCCGCTGCAAATCCGCTCTCCCTCGTCCACAGGAACATCCAGAGGGATCTCGCCGTCCCCCCCCGTCTGTCTGTCCGTCCAGCCGCGGGAATTCCTGGGGGAAAACAGCCCAGCCGGGGAAAGAGGGAGGTGATTTGGGGACAAACTGAGCTTGTCCTTCCCCCCTTTGCCCCGCGCAGCTCCCGGGGCCTCCCCCCGTGCCCTCCAGCGGAGGAAGAGGAGGGTGAGGAGGAGGAAGGGGCGGAGGACGGGGCTCGGGCTCTCTCTGCCGCCCAGGTGATGCTTCCCCAGCGCCAGCAGAGGTGCCGGGGGCTAATCAAGATCGACGTCGGAACAAAACAGCGGCTCGGCAGCTCGGAGCCAGCGGGAAGGGGGAAGCAGATGGGCTGGAGGAGGCAGGAGCTGCTCTAAATGGATTGATGGAGGGGCCTTTGAGGGAGATGGATTGGAGACGGAGCCGCTGGAGGAAAGGGCCGGGGTGGCCACGCTGTGAATGGGGCAGGGGCCCAGGGACGGGCGGGGAAGGGAGAAAGGCCCGCAGATAACAGATGGATGGACACAAAGACTGGAAGGGAAGAGGGGGACAGATGGACAAGCAATAGAGAGAGTCGGGAGGAGAGAGGGATCTGGACATAATTAGATTGGATCTGATTATGACAGACTCGATTAGAGCAATATTATGATCAGGAGCTTCTGTCGCTATTTGGCTTTTAGGGGGGAACAAAAGCCAGGGGAGGGGGGACGAGCAGAGGCGCAGGGAACGGGGCAGGATGAAAGGGAAAAAAGGGAAGGGGCTCCTTGTGAAAGCTGTCAGGGGTGGTGGTGACAGATTGTGTGGTTATGGAGCACCGGGGCCGTCTGTCGCCGACAGAAACCTGCCCGGAAAACAGACAAAAGGGGCTCCCAGAGCCCGGGGCTCCGGCCCTGCCCGGGGCTGAGCACTCCAGGAGCTCCCTGGGAGGAGTAACCAGGGCTGGGTGTGCACACACCCCTTCCTCAGACCCCCCCTGCCCGCCTGAGGGTGCGAGCACACGGGTGAACACGCGTGGGGACACACGGGGGGCACGGCCTGGCCCTGCACACGCGGGTGCCAGCCCTGAATTCCTGCCCCCAAAAGCCTCCAGTCCCGGCTTTCACACTCTGGGGGGGCCCAGTTGGGGGGTTCAGGACCTGAAGGGGCTACAAGAGACGTGGGAGAGACTTTGGAGGAGTCCAGGACAAGGGGGCGGGTTCAGAGGTTTGGGTGGATATTGGGAAGGAATCCTGGCTGGGAAGGTGGGGAGGCCCCGGCACAGGTTATTATTCCATGGCTGCCCCATCCCTGGGAGTGTCCAAGGCCAGGTTGGAGCAACCTGGGCTGGTGGGAAGTGTCCCTGCCCATGGCAGGGGGTGGAACGAGGGGAGATTTAAGGTCCCCTCCCACCCAAACCGTTCTGACACTCTGACAGAGGATCACCACCCCAAGTGAAGGTTCACAAGCTGCCCCGGTGCTTCTCCACAGAATCCCAGAATCCCCGAGGCTGGAAAAGCCCTCCCAGCCCCTGGATCCCCCCTGTGCCCCATCCCCACCTCGTCACTCAGTGCCACGTCCAGTCCTCCTGCAGAGGGACCTTCCTGGAGGGGTGGGGGCACAGCCCCCAGTGGGTGACGGCCCCAGAGCAGGGGCAGGAGCTGCAGAGCCCCCAGGGATTGATCCTTCCAGGGTCTCTGGGCTGTGCCCGGGATCTCCATCCAGGTCTCCCCCCCCCGTGGGCTGGAAGTGCAGCCCCTCCCCGTGTCCCATCCCAGCAGCTCGAGGGTTAAACCTGCCCAGACAGGGCCGCTGGTCCCCGGTGGCTTCGCACAATATGTCACCTCCTCTCCTGCCAAATGCTGCCTCTTCCAGCCTCCCTCCAAACCTCTCCCTGCGCACACAGGAGCTGCTCAGGGTCCCCCCAGCCCCTGCAGCTGATCCCTGAGCCCCCCGGGGTCCCAAAATCACAGGATCCTGCAATGGTTGGGGTTGGAATGGACCTCAAGGAGCGTTTTGTTCCAACCCACCTCCCACCAGACCGGGTTGCTCCGACCTTGGACACTTCCAGGGGTGGAGCATCCACAACTTCCCCAGGCACCTCGTGCCACCACCCTCCCAGGGCAGGATTCCTCCCCGATATCCAGTCCAAGCCTCTGCTCTGGCAGTTTGAAGCCCTTTCCCCCTGTCCTGTCCCTCCATGTCCGGGTCGAGGTGGACAAGCCCCGGGGGGCTTCACCCCCTTGGATGGAAACACCACCAAGGCCCCCCCTGGGTCCCTCAACCTCGCAGGTAAAACTGAAACCAGAGACAGGTGTGAAAACCTCGGCTCTGCTTCCCACAGGTGCCCCCCAACCTCTTCCTTCTTGCCCCCCTGTGTTGAAATGCAGGCCCAGGAATCCCGAGGAAAGAGGGATTTCTGCAGGCTCCAGTTCAGGGGCTCCTGCCAGCGAGAAACCAGGTTGGTTTTGACGTGGAAAACCAGTTTCTTCCAACCAGGAGCACTCGGAAGGGAAGGACAAAGCCAGAGGGTAAAATAGGTGAATATTTCCAAAGGATTTCGAGCTGTGGGCTCCCCATCCCTGGGAGAAACTCACTGGACTGGAGACGAGCTGGAGGGAGCTGAAACCTTCCCGTTAATTTGGCCGAGGCTGAGCCCGGTATCCCAGCGGGAAAGCTCTGGAAGCGGCTCCAATCCTTCCCCCTCTCTTCCCGGCAGGATGCCCGGAGCAGCCCGGGATCAGCTGCGGGGAGAGGGGGGGCCCTGCTGGCGGCCTGGCAGGGGGAGCAGAGCCGGGCCCGGGGGTGGGCAGGGAACAAACACCGACAGCCCTTCCCGCTCCTCCGGGAGCCCCGGGAAGGAGGGAGGAGGGGGATGCGCCTGCCCGCGAGGGGGGCGTTTGGGGTGGGATGTGCCCCGGGAGGTTTGGGAAGGAGGGGGGATTTGGGATGTGCGAGGGATCGGGAGGTTTGGGAAGAGGGGCGTTCGGGATGTGCGGGGGGGGCTGGTGGGTTTGGGAAAGGGGGGGATTGGGGAAGGGGAAGATTTGGGATGTGCAGCGGGCTGGGAGGTTTGGGAAGGGGAGGATTTGGGATGTGCAGGGCGCTGGGAGGTTTGGGAAAGGGAGGATTTGGGATGTGCAGCGGGCTGGGAGGTTTGGGAAGGGAAGGATTTGGGATGTGCAGCGGGCTGGGAGGTTTGGGAAGGGAAGGATTTGGGATGTGCAGCGGGCTGGGAGGTTTGGGAAGGGGAGGATTTGGGATGTGCAGGGCTCTGGGAGGTTTGGGAAGGGGAGGATTTGGGATGTGCAGGGCTCTGGGAGGTTTGGGAAGGGGAGGATTTGGGATGTGCAGGGCTCTGGGAGGTTTGGGAAGGGGAGGATTTGGGATGTGCAGGGCGCCGGGAGAAGGGGCTGGGGGGGTGTGGGGGTGTGTTCCCTGTGGAGAGCGGGGATTTGCGCTGGATGCGCTGGATGCGCTGGATGCGCTGGATGCGGGACGTGCGGCGCATCCCGGGCGGGATCCAGGCGGGATCCAGGCGCGCCTCGGGCTCGGGGCGGACTCTCCCGTCGCCGCGAGCTCATTAAGGGAATATTGTCTCCTAATCGGTGCCATAGCAATGGCGAGGAGGCTCCGGAGCCGCCACCTGATCCCTCCGCCTCGGCAAACTCCGGGACCATCTGCCGAGCCGTGCCAGGCGCTGGAGCCCACCCAGGCGCCCGTGCCCATCACCTGGGCCTCGCCTGCTGTGCGGGGAGGGCACCGGCCCCCGGGGCTGCCGGGGGGGGCACGAGGAGGAGACAAAGGTGGGAGAGCCCAGCGAAGGCGCTGGGAGGTGAGGGAGGCCCCCAAATCGTGGGGGTGACACGAGGATTTAGGGGCAGTGGGGATGAACCGGGGCAGGTTTTCTCCAGGCGGAGTTTTGACGGGAGAATTCGAGCGGGGTGAGAGGCAGAGGCCGAGGGATCGTCGTCTCCTGCTCCAAGTGTTTCGAAGCAGTCCCCGCGTCCTCCGGGGGGATTTTCCTCCCCTTTCCTCCTCTTTCCCTCGGTTCCCTCACCAAACTTGGCTCAGGTGGATTTTCCAGCAGCTCGCAGGCGGGACCTGCGGGATGGGGGCTGTCCCTGGTCCGGGCGCCCACCCGGGCTCAGCCACCCCCAGGGGCACCCAGGGCATCCTCGGGGAGCTCCACACGGACACGCGGACACGCGGACACAGGGACACGCAGCCCCGTCACACCCACGGCCCCGGGGGCTGCGCGCCGCCGGGATCCACTGGGAATGATCCCCCTTCTCCCGGCGCCGCTCCCGCCTCCCCTGTCCCCGTCCCGTCCCCTCTCGCCGCCCCCCTTTATGAAATATGCAGGGGGAACAGATGTCGCCTTCTCCCGGAGCACCCCCGCCCTCCTCCCTCCCTCCCGCCCATCCCACCACCCCACCCACCCTCCCGGACCGCAGCCAACCTCCCCCTCCCTCCCCTCCCCTCCCCTCCCCTCCCGGGGCTCCCCCCTCGCCCCCAGCCAATGGCAGCCCCTCGCCCGCCCTAAATATTGATGAGGGGGGAGCGGCCGAGCGGCCAATGAGACTCTCGGGGTCGGGCCCGGCGAGCGAGGCCGGGCTGGATAAATAGGGTTTGGGGAACATGCCCCCGTGGAGGCTCCGAAGCCACGCTCCTGCCCGGGCCGGACCATGGCCGGGCCCCGAGGCTGCCGGGATTCTCCCTGATTTTCCCCCCAAATCCACCCCGCGGAGCAGAGAGAGCGCCCAGGGAAACTTTCTCCCCCCTCGATGGATGGATGAGCCAAGGGGTTCCTCCCTCCTTGGATTACCGGAGCTTCATCCCGCTGGAGAGCTGGACCTTGGGAATGGTCATCGGGCTGGGGGTAAGGGGGCTGTCCCGGGGGCGGGCGGCTCTGGAATGGGGGAGGGATGGAGAGTTAAACAGCACAATCCATGTGGGAATGTGGCCCTGCACTCCCGGGAAGGGGCTTGACCCGGGCGGCAGGTTTAGCACCCAAACCCGCTCGGCACTGGCACGGGAGGACTCGGAGCAGGAAAAAGGAAAGGAACCTCCGTCCAGGTGGCCTGAAAGTGGGGCCCGGACGCACTTTGCGTGGCCAGGGAGTTTCCAAGGAGAATCGTCGGGAAAATTGTCGCCTCAGGGGCCGGAAGTGGAAGGAAAAGGGTGAGAGAGGAGGTGGGAAGCTCCCACTGCCCCTCGGGGGTCTGAGCGCTGGGGGGGCTTTGCTGAAGGCAGGACTGCAGCAAGTGCAGGTTAAAGAAGTTCTTGCAGTAGATGAAGTCAGGAAGGTGGCAATTTGCAGCTTATCCAGACGAAAGAGGGGGGAAAGAGCCACTTGGAGCACAAGCCTCCCGTGCCAAGGAAAAGCTTTGGCGGGACTGGACTAACCCAGCGAAGGAGGAGCGGGAGAAGGAGTTTATTTGAGTCCGGGATTGAAACTGGGCTTCAGGGGGTCTGGGGTCTCCTGCCGACATCCTGAGCCCCCCGGGTGGCCCCCCTGCCCCACTTTTGGGTGTCTGATGCGCCCTCAATTCCCTCCCGAGGATGCAGAGCCGGGCACAGCGACACGTCCCACGGGCTGTGCCCAGGGGGGTGGTGGCTCCCGGGCTGTCCCTGCTCCGGGTCACCGTCCTGTCTGCCCGCGGAGCTTCCAGGATGAAGCGTCCTGCTCCTTCCTCGCTGCTGGGGTCCTGGGGATGGATCAGGCGTCCCGGGGATGGATCAGGCGTCCCGGGGATGGATCAGGCGCCCCGGGGATGGATCAGGCGTCCCGGGGATGGATCAGGCGTCCCGGGGATGGATCAGGTGTCCCGGGGATGGATCAGGTGCCCTGGTTTGTCTCCCTCCCCGCGCTGGGGGGATGGAGCCGGGAGGCAGCGGAGCCGCTCCGCGTTTTCCCGCCGGGGTGTCTCATCCCCACCCGGATTGAACCTCTGGCTGAGGCAGCACCGGGGGCTGCAGAGCAAGAGGAGAAAAGGTCTGTCGTGGGAGTGGGGTGGGAAAGAGGGAGGCAGAGGAGCCGGGAGGCAGCGCAGGAGACCAAATTCCCGGTGCCTCGGAGCGGCGGGGAGAGCGCTGGAGGAGAACAGGAGTGTGATGCTGGATGTCCAGCCCCTGGATACCCGCGGCCCAGGAGGTGGGAGATGTGTCTGTGCGTGTGCAGGAACCTGTGTGTTCGTGTCGGTGAGCAAAGACCCCACCAGACACATTCTGGGGGGCTCAGGGGGCCCTGCAGACAGTTCTGCACAGGCTGACGGGGCTCCTCGCGATTTTCGGGCATTGCTGCTGCAAAAACTCACATCCTGCAAGTCTTTTAAGGCAGGACAGGGACTATTTCTCCCCTGCCCCTGTTGGTTTTGTTCCATTTCCCGGCTGCGGCGGCTCAGCACAAGTTTCCCTGAGAGAGGTCGCGGCTCGTCCATCCCTTCCCACCCCGGCAGCGTTTCCCCATCCCAAGTTCGTCCCCCTTCCCCTTTCCCAGCGGGAAGATGCTCCTGCGGCAGGACCTGCCTTTCCCGGCCCTGCTCCCGGGGCGCTGGAGGCGTCTGTGCGGGCACGGGGAAGGCAGCGGGGAGGAGGAGGAGGAGGAGGAGGAAGAAGGGGAGCAGAGGCAGAATTCCCGGCCAGCGGCGCAGCATCCCGGGGGGAGCATCCCGGGGGGAGCATCCCGGGGGGAACATCCCGGGGGGAGCATCCCGGGGGGAGCATCCCGGGGGGAGCATCCCGGGGGGAGCATCCCGGGGGGAACATCCCGGGGGGAGCATCCCGGGGGGAGCATCCCGGGGGGAACATCCCGGCGCCTCTGCGGCCGCCCGAGGCCGAGCAGCTGCGGAGGGTTCCATATGTCGGGGGCGGCAGATCCGTGACATACGGGCTCATTTAGCGCACAATGACCCCCCCCCCTCCCTTTCCCCTCGCCCCTGCGGGCTGGTTTTTTCCCCTTCCCTCATCCACCACCTGCCATCCCTCCGGCTCCCACCTTCTCCCGGAGCCTCCGCGCCGGCTCCTTCTCCAGCTCCCGCGTCCGGGGAGCCGCGGGACGAGGGGATGAGACCCCCCCTCCGTGCTTGTGTTTTCCAGAGCACCCGGGAGGAGTCGGGCTCTGACACCTGAGGGCTCCCGGCCCGCGGCAGGAGGACACCCGGCCGTTCGTTTATTCGCTTTTTATGCCTCCCCCCGCCCTCCCCGCGCCGTTTGTCGCCGAAGTTGTCGCCCGGCCAGCGAGCCCCCGGGGGGAAATGTCCCGATTCCCTCGCGTGTGATGAGGAGGAGGAGGAGGGGGAGAGCAGCACCCGGGGGGTCTCCGCCGTGAGAGCCGCAGCCGAGATCGGTGCCCCGTCCCCGCCGCGTCCGCCCGCCCGTCCGTCCGTCCGTCCCCACGAAGATGATGCTCAACTCCGACCAGACGGAGCTCGACCTCCCCCCGCCGCGCTCCGAGGCCGAACCCGCCTTCGGCGGCGGCTGCGGGGGCAGCGCGGAGGGCGCGGGGGGGGTCGGGCCGTGCCCCCCGGCCCCGGGGGAGCCCCTGAAGAAGGAGCTGCAGCACCTGAGCCGGGAGGAGCGGCGGCGCCGGCGCCGGGCCACGGCCAAGTACCGGACAGCCCACGCCACGCGCGAGAGGATCCGCGTGGAGGCTTTTAACATGGCCTTCGCCGAGCTGAGGAAGCTGCTGCCCACCCTGCCCCCCGACAAGAAGCTCTCCAAGATCGAGATCCTGCGCTTGGCCATCTGCTACATCTCCTACCTGAACCATGTACTGGATGTCTGAGCGTCCCAGCCCGCGTCTGTCTGTCTGTCCGTGTGTCACATCTCCTACCTGAACCATGTACTGGATGTCTGAGAGCCCCAGCCCGCGTCTGTCTGTCTGTCCGTGTGTCACATCTGCTACATCTCCTACCTGAACCACGTGCTGGACGTCTGAGAGCCCCAGCCCGCGTCTGTCTGTCTGTCCGTGTGTCACATCTGCTACATCTCCTACCTGAACCATGTACTGGATGTCTGAGCGTCCCAGCCCGCGTCTGTCTGTCTGTCCGTGTGTCACATCTGCTACATCTCCTGCCTGAACCACGTGCTGGACGTCTGAGTGTCCCAGCCCGCGTCTGTCTGTCTGTCCGTGTGTCACATCTCCTGCCTGAACCATGTACTGGATGTCTGAGAGCCCCAGCTCACATCTGTCTGTCTGTCCGTGTGTCACATCTCCTGCCTGAACCATGTACTGGATGTCTGAGAGCCCCAGCTCAAATCTGTCTGTCTGTCCGTGTGTCAGTTCTGCTGCATCTCCTGCCTGAACCATGTGCTGGACGTCTGAGCCACCTGGTCCATGTCCGTCTGTCCGTCCGCCACATCCCCTGCCTGAACTTGTGTCGGGAACTTCCGAGCCCAGAGCTCGAGTCCGTCTGTCCCTCCACGACCTGAACCCCCCGTCAGGCACCCCAAACACTGTGCTGTGTCTGTCTGTCTGTCCAAACGAGCCCCCGGCCATCTGCTCTCCCCCTGCCCCACCCACGGTCTGGATTTCCCCGCCACCGACCCCACGTCCGTCTGTCCTTCCACCCTGCCCCAGTCCAGGGGATGTCTGGCCTGTCAGATGTCCGTCTGTCCTTCCACCCTGCCCCAGTCCAGGGGATGTCTGGACGGTCAGATGTCCGTCTGTCCTTCCACCCTGCCCCAGTCCAGGGGATGTCTGGCCGGTCAGATGTCCGTCTGGCCGGTCAGATGTCCGTCTGGCCGGTCAGATGTCCGTCTGTCCCTCTGGATCTGCTGCCTGGCCCGGGGGGTCTCCGAGGTGTCCCACCCCCATGCCAGGCTGGAGCAGCCCCTGGGGGCATTCCCAGCCCCTCATTTGGGCTCCCCAAAACCCACCATTCCACTCCCCAGTCCCACCAGTAGGGCACTGGTGTGGCCCCTCCCTCTCCCAGCGTGGGGGGGGAACTGCACTTTACCGGGGCCGGGATGGGAAGGAAGCAGGAACGGCCCCTTCTCCCGGTTTCCAGCAGCTTCCAGCAGCTTCCAGCAGCTTCCAGCAGCCAGGAATCTCCCCTGACCCCCCCCCCCCCCTCAAAGACGGAGCAGCACTTGGGGAAAAGGAAGGGAGAGGGAAGGGAAAGCGGAGCCGAGCTGAGGGTGGGAAAACTCGTTGCAGGAGTGAATGTTTTGCCTCGTTTTTGGGGCTGTTTGGGCGGTTTGAGGGTTAATTTTGCACTGGCAGTGGCAGGAGCACGAGCAGGAGCCCCAGGAGGGGGGACCGGGACCGCTGGCTGTGCTTGGACACAACATTCCAGGTCAGGAGCAGAGCCTGGGAATGGGGATGGGGATGGGGATGGGAATGGGGGGCAGTTCCCGGGGAACGGGATGGGGCTGCTCCTCCTCCAGCCTCGTCTCCGGCCGGGCAGGGATGGGGATTTTGGGAGGCCAGAGGTGGAACTGCTGCAGTGTGAGGGGCAGGGAACTCCACAGACCCCCAGAGCTGGAACAAACGGGCCTGGGGCCGCCTGGGACCCCCTTCCCGGGGTTTTGGGCGCTGCCAGAGCTGGGTGTCCCAGCCCCACAAGGCCCCAACTGGGATTCCCAGGATTTCACACCTTTCCTGGCTCCATCCCACCCCTCTCTGCCTCCAGTTCCCAGCACCACCTCGCTCCATACCTCATTTTTCCCCCTCCCCACGGAAGCAGGGAGAAGGATCTCTACCTCTGTCTGGCTTGTCAGTGAATGTTGGATCCCGGAGGGCTGGAGCAGCTGATTCCAGAGGGCTGGAACAGCCACATCCCAGAGGGCTGGAGCAGCAGATCCCAGATCTGGCTCCCCCATCACCCCAGAGCAGAGCAGATGAGCCCACCCCTCCCCTCCCCTCCCCACAGTCTCTGTGCCACGAGGATATTTATTGAATTAATTTATTGAGAAATGTTATTATTATTATTATTATTATTAATTATTATTATTTATTTGCTGTGTTGTCGTGCACTTTTGGGAAAGGAAAAGGAGGAAAACGAGTGTAAAAAAAAAAAATATCAAGATCACGTCGGGAAACCCTCCAGGCCACCCTCGGATTCCCCGTGTTCGGCTGCTCGGACTGTGCAAGGATTTATTATTTATGAGTTCACAGGGAAGGCGGGGGGGGGAACCAATTAAATCGCCAGCACAAGAGAGATCTTGAACTCGCAGCGCTCAGCTTCACGTTTTCTGCCCTTTTTTCTTTTTAATTTTCAGCCCGTGTTTCACCATCTCTGTCAGGTTCGCTCGGGGGGAGGGCGGTGGGAGGATGTGCCCTCCCGGCACTCCAAGTCCCGCACCTTCGCCTTTCCCAGCCCTGCTGGAGCCCGGTTTGGCTTCGCCGGGACCGGCAGCAGAGGGATGAGGATGCCCAGTCCCCCCTCAGCACCTCCAAACCCCGACAAACCCCCCCCCGTCTCCCGCAAATCCCCCGGAATATCGGGGTGGCCCCGAGCGCGGCGACCCCCGCGGGTCCCTCCGGCGGCTCTACCCCGTCCCCCGGGCCGCCCACCCCCGGAGCCCCCCCGAGCCGTGCCGGGGGTGGCTGGGGGGAGATCGCGGCTCCTTTGTCCGCGCCGGTGCCGCCCGTCCCCCGGGGCGCGGCTGCAGCTGCTTCCCGACCCGCTCCCAATTTCGCCGTGTAATCGATTGGCCTCGGCTGCGGGGACGAGCCGGGGGGAAACGACAACCGGGGGGCAGGGAGAGAGGGGAGGGAGGGCGAGACGGGGCTGAAGGGGCCAGAGGGGCACGGGAGGGGACCCCGGCGCTGCTTTTTGCCCCAGCTCGTGGTTTGAGGATCGAGAATGGTTTGGGTGGAAGGGACCTTAAAGATGTTGTGGGCAGGGACACCTTCCACCAGCCCAGGTTTGCTCCAACCTGGCCTTGGGCACTTCCAGGGATGGGGCAGCCACAGCTTCCCTGGGCAACCTGTGCCAGGGCCTCCCCACCCTCCCAGGGAGGAATTTCTTCCCAATATCCAACCTGAATTTCCCCTCTGTCATTCCCCCTTTGTCTGTCACTCCGATTCCCGATGAATGTCCCCACCCCCTGTACCCAGACCCAGCTCTTCTCCCAACCCCTCCAACTCCAACCTCCCCACGTGGATCATCCCCGTCCCACCCCTCCGGCTCCGGGAGGGAATATTCGGGTCAGGGCAGCACCAGCTCCGTGGCAGTGACTCCCAAACCTCTCTGGGGCCCGTTGTCCCCTCTGCCAGCCCCGGCCCTGACATATGGTCCTCATTGTGCCTCTCACAATGGAAACACTCGACACTAATTTGGATGCTGGCTCCGGCCTCGCAGCCCGGCTCCGACAGATTGGGGGTCCCTCGATGTGCTTTGTGCTCCAAAAGGCAGCTCTGCCTTCTCCTCTGCCTCCCACCGTGTCCTCCTACACACTTCCCAACTCCCTATTCCCTTCTTCCCAGCTCTCCATCCCGGGCTCCTGGGACGCTGCTCCCACAGGTCGGTGCGTGCACGAGGAATGTGGCGCTTCCCGGGGGAAAATCCCCCTGGAAAACGGGTCCTGGAGGTGAGAGAAACAGCACAAAAGCTGCTCAGCTGCCTCTGCCCGGCGGCGTTTCCGTGTCCCTGCCCGGGGATGACACGGAGGGGACGGTTCTTGGCCCGTTTTCCACGTCCTTTCCTCTCCCTAAAAGGAGCAGCCGAGGCAGGATGGGACCCCCTGGCTTGGGAAGGGGGAAGGACACCCCTCGTTTCAGCACCGACCGAGGCCGGGTCGGGGCCCTGCGCGTGTCCCTGTCCCCCTGGATGTCACAGTGTCACCTCCCCGTCCCCCTGGGTGTCATGGTGTCACCTCCCCGTCCCCCTGGATGTCCCGGTGTCACCTCCCTGTCCCCAGCCCAGGGCCCTGCGCGTGTCCCCGTCCCCCTGGATGTCCCGGTGTCACCTCCCCGTCCCCCTGGGTGTCGCGGTGTCACCTCCCCGTCCCCCTGGGTGTCGCGGTGTCACCTCCCCGTCCCCCTGGGTGTCACGGTGTCACCTCCCTGTCCCCAGCCCAGGGCCCTGTGTGTGTCCCCGTCCCCCTGGATGTCACAGTGTCACCTCCCCGTCCCCCTGGATGTCGCGGTGTCACGTCCCCGTCCCCCTGGGTGTCGCGGTGTCACCTCCCTGTCCCCAGCCCCGGGCCCTGCGTGTGTCCCCGTCCCCCTGGATGTCACAGTGTCACCTCCCCGTCCCCCTGGGTGTCGCGGTGTCACCTCCCTGTCCCCAGCCCGCCGCCGAGGCAGCAGTGCCATCTGCTGGGTCCCCACACGCTCAGCCCAGACCCCTGTCACCCTCCCCGGGTTGGGGACCCCCATCCCTGCCCCCCGGGGAGGGGACCCCCGTGCCCAGAGCGGGGTGAGGAGGGAGGGGACGGTCCCCGTAAATCACCGGGTGGAACAAAGCGGCCCTTCCCAGCCGGCCGGGAGGCTCCAGCAGCCCCAGCTGGCCGGGAAGGAGCTCCCGGCGCCCATTAATCACTGCCGGGGCCGGAATGGGAGCGAGGGGACAGCTGCTGGGGAATGGGGGGGGCAAGGGGGACCCACACCCGGCGGACACCCCCGAACTGGGGGTCGCGAGCACCCGAATTTGGCCACAGCTCCTGCGCCCCCGGGGTTACACCCCAAGGCTGCTCCAGGGATCGAGCCCATCGAGCCACGGGAAAAGGGGGGCGGGGGGGACCGGCCCTGCCCAATCGTCCCCCCGATCATCGCCCCCAGCCCCATCGCTCCCCGCGCCACCGCCCCCTGCCCCATAACCCCCGCCCCATAACCCCTGCCCCATAACCCCTGCCCCATAATTCCCCTCTGATCGCCAATCGCCCCCAGCCCCATCGCTCCTCGCGTCATCGCCCCCCGCCCCATAACCTCTGCCCCATAACCCCTGCCCCATAATTCCCCTCTGATCGCCCATCGCCCCCCGCCCCATCGTTCTCCGCCCCGCCGCCCCTCTCCCTCCGCCCCACAATTCCCACCCCACAATTCCCACCCCACAATTCCCGTCCCATAATTCCCATCCCATTATCCCCGCCCCCTCTGCCCCCCGGCCCGTCGTTCTCCGCCCCATAATCCCCCCGCCCCATAATCTCCACCCCATAATCCCCCCGCCCCGTCGCCCCCCGCCCCATAATCCCACCCCGCCGGCCCCGCCCCTTCCCCTCTCCCCCCTCCTCGCCCCCTCCCCACAAGCCCCGCCCCCTCTCCCCCCTCCCCATTCACTCCAAACAATCCATTTAAATCCAGCCAATGGACGCGCTCCGGGCCGGCAGCGCCGCTCGCCATTGGCCAGCGCCCGGGGGGTGGGCGGGGCCTGGCCGTTCCCAGCCCCGCTCATTGATAGAACGCGGCTGTTCCGGGCGCGGGACGCGCTCCCGCCGCGCTCCCCACGCGTGGGACCGTCCCGACCCCCCCCAACCACCTCCGGGACCCTGCTGTGTGTGTGTGGGGCTCCCTTGGATTGGGAATACTCCTGTCTGGAGCAAACGGGGGTGCTGTGCCTCCCTCTGTGTGCGCGTGGGACTCCCGCGAGTGGCCCGTGACGGCTCCTTCCCACGAGCCCTGCCGGGCGAGGGGATCGCGCTGCTCCAAAGCACCTGGGCCTGGGCCCCCCTCCCGTAAAGCCCCCCACCCCTACGGCTCCCTGTTCTCCCGTCCCTCCCTGCAAAGGGGTGGTCTCCAGGTGTGTCCCCCCTCACCCCATCCCTCCTCGCTCCCTCTGCATCCCAAAGGAGCGGGGCTGGGGGCAGCTGACAAATGGGGCAGGGGGGCTTCCAGGCGCTCCCGCCCAACCCGGTGCTGCTGGAGCAGGGAGAGGGTCAGGGCTGACCCCCCCCCCATCCCCTCCCCGGCACTGGGAAGCTGCCACTTGCGTGCCCGAGATGCCCCGACCCCGAGGGGCTTGGCCGGATCCTCCACTGGGCACCCCGACCCCGAGGGGCATCGCTGGACCCCCACCCCGGGCGACCCCCGGGAGCTGGACCCCGTTTTCATGGGTGGGGGGCACCCGGCGGAGTTCACAGCCCCCACCCCAAAACAGCCTGGCCTGGCACAAAGGTGGGAGCGGGTGGGCTGTGCCCCCCCCGGGCTAAGACCCCTTTGAGAGGGGGTGTCTTTGCCAGGGCACAGCTCTGCCCTTCCCACCCTCAGGTGCGGAGCGGGACGTGCCCCCACGAGGGCTCCGCGGGCTCTGCGTGACCCCCCCCGAGTGGGGGACACTCAAGGGGGGCCTCAACCCTCAGCCCCACCCACCCGCTCACCCCCCCTCCAAGAAACGGGGACCCCCCCGGGGGCACCCCCAGCGCATCCTCACCCCGAACGCCCCGGCCGCGGGTTCGAGGGCCGGGGAAGCGGGTGGGACCCCCGGGGCGGGTGCAGAGGGTGGGACCCCGCGGGGCGGGGACCCCCCCCCGGCAGGATGGTGGGGAGGAAGCCGGGGGGCCTCTGTGTGTGTGTCCCCCCCCTCCCCGGCAGACAATGGCCCCGGAGGGGCGCCGGGAGCGCGGAGCGCAGACAATGGGCGGGCGCGGGGGAGCGGCCGGGAACGGGGGGGGCTCCGGGAGCGGCGGGGCTGGAGGGGGGGGCGCTCCGCTGGGGATCGGGGTTTCCTCCGCCTCCTCCTCCTCCTCTTCCTCCTCCTCCTCCTCCGCCGCCGCCGCCGCCGCCGCAGGAGCCCCGGGATTTCGGTGCGGGGGGGACGCGCACAAAGGTGCGGCGGCGATGGTGAGTGCGGGGGGCACCGGGGGGGCACCGGGGGGGCACCGAGGGGGACTCCGGGGTGCGGAGCCGCCCCGGCGCGGGGCGGGGGGAGCGGGGCCGGCTCGGGGCCGGGCTCGGCGCGTCCCTGCGGGAAGGGCCCCGGGAGCCGGGGACTTTCCTGGCCCGGCGGCTGCTCGGCGAGCCCCGCGCCCGGGCTGGCGCCGCGGGTCGTGCGGGGCGGGGAGGGGGGGTCCCGGGGCGGGGGGGGCACTGGCGGTGCCCCCGGGGATGGCCCCGCTCCCCCCGGGTGCTGCCGCTTCCCTTGCGCGGGGCTCCCGGGGAGTCTCCCCGGTGGGCGATGCGGAGGGACCGCGACCCACCCCCCGGGACCCCCCCGGCTGCTCAGGCACGATGTCACGGTACCCACCGAGCCCTTTGTGCCCTGCCCGGCTCAGCCCGGCGCTGCCCCCCTGCCCATCACCCCCGCGCGGGGGCACCTGCGGGGTGTCCCCTCCGTGTCCCCTCCGTGTCCCCTCCGTGTCCCCCCCGCCACCTGCCCGGTGCCAGGGCGCGGTGGCAGCGCCGAGGATGGCGAGGGGAGAGCGGCCGCTGTTCCTGCCAGGGCTGGGGGTCCCGCGGGGCAGGGTCTGCCCGCTGCCCCCCGGCTCTGGCCGCTGCCCCCCGGCTCTGCCCGCTGCCCCCCGGCTCTGCCCGTGCCCCCCGGCTCTGCCCTCGCCCCCCGGCTCTGCCCGTGCCCCCCGGCTCTGCCCGTGCCTCCACCTGCTCGGAGCACAGCCCCGGCCGGATCCTGAGCCGGTTTATCTTGGTCCGGTCCTGGCAGAGCCCGGAGCCAACAGGGAGTTCCCTTCTCCTCCACACCACGTCGGCCCTGCCGCTCTGTCTGGGGCTTTATTTTTTTTCCTTGGGAGAGGGCGTAGAGGCTCTTTTTTACCACCCCCACTCCCCCAGGCCTCGGTGGAGGTTAAAAAAAAAACCACACAAAAAAAAAAGAAGAATAAGAATTAAATATTATCTTCACGGAGCCTCTGGGGACGGCTGGTGCTTAATCACAGCAATTGGGGATTGTGCTGGGACCGAGCTGGGCTCCGAGGCAGCCTCAGTCAGATGTGATCCCCGTGTTTCTCCCGTGTATTCCCGGTGTCTTTGTGCCGGGGGGGGGGAAGCTCGGGATGAGATTGGATGATTTAATTAGCAGCCGAGCCGCCGGTGGCTCCCTGCCTGGCCGGGGCACCGTGGGGTGGCCGGTTTGGGGTGAGGGTCACCGTGTGCCACGGGCAGCCCCCTTTGTGGGAACGGGGCCGGGGCACCCCCCGTGCTCCGTCTGGGCTCCCTCCAGCCTTTGGAATGATCCAATGTGGTTCCTTGTTTTCACCAGCTCGCAGACAATGGGGCCGGAGGGGGGCTGGGAAGGGGGGGAGAGCCCATCTCCCGGCGTCTGGGCAGCGCTGGGTCGGCCCCACGTCTTGGGTCTGGCTTGATTTTTAGATTTCAGTTGTGTTTTCCGAGGGCTGGAGCGGGTGGCAGATCCTTTATGGCTTTATTGTCCGGCCGGGATCCTCGGGAAGGGGCCTCGGAGGAAACCAGGGACCATCCCTGCCCTTCCCGGGCTGTTCCCGGGCACCACGGAGCCAAAGCCGGACCCCAGAGAGGGATTCCAGCCCTGGCACCTCCAAGGGCAACTGTGGTGATGGGTGAACACGGTCCCCTCGCTCCTTGATCCCGGACAGATCCCGTCTCTGCTGCTTTTCCCAGATCCGAGGCACGGAAAATGCTGCCTGGTGGGATTTGGGAGGGTTGTCAGGCACCTGGAAACGATGGAGCAGAGCTGTGAGGGATCTAAAAGCGCGGCCCTTGGTGCTCTGGGGGTCCTTTTGGGGTGGGAATGGGCCTTTTTGGGGTAGGAATGGGCCTTTTGGGGCCCAGAGTTTGGGAGGCTGCTCTTGGAGAACAGGCTGAATTCCAAGGCCATGGATCTCCAGGAGCACAGCCCCTGGTGCCTCCTGGGCTCCTCCTGCCCCAGCATCCCGTGGTGCCCCTTGGGAGCAGCCTGGGACTCCTCCCTGGGCCTCCTCCTGCCTCCTGGGCTCTCCGAAAGGTTTGTCCCACCTGGAAGTGCCACTGGTGTGGTGGGAGCAGGAGGGGGCCGGGGAGGTGGGATCTGGGCAGTGGGAAAGGCTGCTGCTCGTCTCCATGGAGACATCCCCTCCCCGAGAGCTTGGGATGAGGTGGATGGAGGAGTCAGGGATGTGGGATGTGGGCTGAGACCTGTGCCAGGCGTGGAGCCCTGGGAAGGGAGGCATGGATCGGGTGGGATCAGTGTGGGATCCCCTGGTGTGGGATCCATTGGTGTAGGATCCATTGGTGTAGGATCCATTAGTGTGGGATCCCTCAGTGTCGAATCCCTCAGTGTCAGATCCCTCTGTGTGGGATCCATTGGTGTGGGATCCGTTGGTGTAGGATCCATTGGTGTGGGATCCGTTGGTGTAGGATCCATTGGTGTAGGATCCCTCTGTGTGGGTTCCCTTGGTGTAGGATCCCTCTGTGTGGGATCCCTTGGTGTAGGATCCCTCTGTGTGGGATCCATTGGTGTTGGATCCCTCTGTGTGGGATCCATTGGTGTTGGATCCCTCTGTGTGGGATCCATTGGTGTAGGATCCCTCTGTGTGGGATCCATTGGTGTAGGATCCCTCTGTGTGGGATCCATTGGTGTTGGATCCCTCTGTGTGGGATCCATTGGTGTAGGATCCCTCTGTGTGGGATCCATTGGTGTCGGATCCCTCAGTGTCGAATCCCTCGGTGTCGGATCCCTCAGTGCACACTTTGCATCCCAAGCACCTTTCCCCCTTTTCATCCAGCCCCGTTCCCGAGCAAATCCCTGCCTGTTGCCCCTTCCCTTTCCCCCCATGGTTCCAGATCCCACTTTTCCCCGTGCCAGGGGCAGGCAGTGCATCCCCAGCACTCCCAGCGGGGTCCCAGTGCCGGGAGCAGGGCTGGGCTTCGGCCCCCAGTGGGAATTCCGTGGGAATTCCGTGGGAATTCCGTGGGAATTCCCGGCCGGAGGAGCCGCGGCGGGGCCGGAGCAGCTCCGGGGATTGGCCCTTCCTTTGGATATTGTGACAATCCCGGGTGACCCTAATTGGAGGTGGCACTTTGGAAGGGATATTAAACCTCCTGCCTCCGAGCCGACGCTGAGCGACCGGAGAGCAGAATGAGCCCCCGGGGGGGCTGGGATTGAGCCACTCGGGCTTCCCAGGGGCCTTTCCCGCCTCCCTCCGGAGCGCCAACGGACCAAAACGCTGGGAGTCCGTGGATTCCCGCCGGCAGGGGCTTTTCCAGGGGCGGGAAGGGCCCTCCCAGCCCGGCTTGGGGGGACTCAGCCACGGGAAGCAGCCTCGGGGTCGAGGGACCTGCCCTGAGCTCCCGGTGAAACTGCAGCTCCCAGGGGTGGGTGGGCCAAGGAAAAGGGAGGAAAATTGGGATTTGAGCTTCGGGAGGGGTGAGTGAGGGGGGAGGGAGGTGACTTGCCTTGGAGGCCTCTCCCTGGTTCCCTGCTGGGTGGTTGGGGCTTGGATAGATGTGGGATCTGTTTTGAGCCCACAGCTCCTGCCTGGGGAGCCCATCTGCCCCCTCATCCAAGCAGGAGCTCCCATGGGGCTTCTCCTCACCAGTCACAGAATTCCTGAGGTTGGAAAAGCCCTCCTGGGTCACCGAGTGCCCCCTGTGCCCCATCCCCACCTTGGCCCCAGCCCAGAGCACTCAGTGCCACAGCCAGTCCTTCCCTGGGCACCTCCAGGGCTGGGCACTCCCCCACCTCCCTGGGCAGCCCCTGCCAAGGCCTGAACACCCTTTCCAGGGGGAAATTCCTCCTCATGGCCAACCTGACCCTCCCCTGGCACAGCTTGAGGCCGTTTCCCCTCCTCCTGTCCCTTGTTCCCTTCCAACGCCCCCCGACGACCTTTCCCTTGGAGAAAAACCACGAAGTTCCGTGAGGTCCCACCCCCCTCCTGCTCCTTGGGCACCCACCTCCTGATATCCCCAATGTCCCCAATGTCCCCAGTGATGTCCCCAGTGTCTGGGAAGCAGCCACAGCCCCGTCCCCCCCCCCCGAGTCCTCAGGAGCTGGAGGGGGGAGCCCGGCGGGGGCTTCCCGGGGAAGGTGCCCATTGTGTGGAGGCACCAGGGCGTGTTGGGGTAGCCAAGCAAACAAATGTGCTGCTGCTGCTGCTGCTGCTGCTGCTGCTCCGCTCAGCAGGCCTGGTTTGGCCGTTCCCAGGCCGGTTTTGGTGTCACCAGCACAGCCATTGCCCCTCAGGGGTCCCTGGGACCCCCGTGGTGGGACAGGACATCAGCGCTGGTGAGGCCACCCCTGGAGTGCCGTGTCCAGCTCTGGGCCCTCAGCTCAGGAAGGACATGGAGGGGCTGGAGCAGGGCCAGGGAAGAGCAGCCAGGCTGGGGAAGGGGCTGGAGCACAATTCCCATGAGGAGAGGCTGAGGGAGCTGGGGGGGCTCAGCCTGGAGAGGAAGAGGCTCAGGGGAGACCTCCCCACTCTGCACAACTCCTGACAGGAGGGGGGAGCCGGGGGGGGTCGGGCTCTGCTCCCAGGGAACAAGGGACAGGAGGAGGGGAAACGGCCTCAAGCTGTGCCAGGGGAGGGTCAGGTTGGCCATGAGGAGGAATTTCCCCCTGGAAAGGGTGTTCAGGCCTTGGCAGGGGCTGCCCGGGGAGGTGGGGGAGTGCCCAGCCCTGGAGGTGCCCAGGGAAGGCTTGGCTGTGGCACTGAGTGCTCTGGGCTGGGGCCAAGGTGGGGATGGGGCACAGGGGGATCCATGGGCTGGGAGGGCTTTTCCAGCCTCAGGGATTCTGGGATTCTGTCTAGGAGAACACCTGGGTGGCTCCTCCTGCTCCCTGGCAGTGGGGAGGCAGCTCTGGCCAGGCCCTGCTCACACTCCTCTCGGATCCACATCCCGGGTTCCTGCCCTAATGCCAGCGCTCAGGGAACTGTCCTGGATTTGCAGGTGCTGGGAGAAGAGCACCGGGGGTGTAAATGGCAGTGGGTGCTCCCTGCTCCCTTCCCAAACCCTCTTGGCCAGGAGAATTGCTCAGCCACTGGATTCTCCCTCTGCCCTTTGCTCCAAGAGGATTTTTCTCCAGGATGCCTCATGTCTGGCTCTCAGTCCCGAGGGGAGCAAGGCAGGAGAGGATTCCCCTCAGGATTCGCCCTGGAGCTGTTTGAAACCAGCCTTTTCATCTCCAAAACGCTTGGATCTATTTTTTTATTATTTTATATTATTTTTTTGGGGGGAGAGCATTTGAATACAAAAAGCCAGTGGGTGTTTGAGGTTGGGGACTCAAAGGCAGCGGCTTTTCCGAGCTTTGAACCGGCCCCATCCCCAGGAACCATCATCCAGCCTGGGCTTGAAAGACGTCGGGAGAGGGCAAAAAACCCTCGGCTCCCCCTGGGCAGGGTTTGTTCTGACGCTCCATAATCACCTGGCTGCTAAAAATGGGAGTTCTCCTCCTCGTTTGCATCCGGCTCCGGCTCCCGGCGCTCCCTCGGCGGCTCCCTGGGCCCGGGAAGGCGAAGCTGCTTCTCCTGGAGACACCAGGAATCCCTTCCCAGCCTCTCCAGCGGAGTGCCCCGTGCTGCTCAACCGGCTTTGCCCAGCTCTGCCGGCCAGACCATCCCTTTTTCCCTGCTGGAGCAGCCAGACAAGCACCGAGGAGCTCCTGCTTCCAGGGGCAGGATGGCTGCCTGAATTCCCAATTATCCTTGGAAAACTGCTGGGATGGGGGTGATTCCCCCGCCAGCCCCTGGGGAGGAAGTTGGTTCGGGCAGGACGGAGGGTCCAGCCTTGGTCCGGGTGTGGAAATCCACGGATCACGCTGGAAAAATCCATCTACCCCACTGGAAAAGCCTGGGAAAGCCCCCCGAGGCCTCCCCCCCAGCCTGTGGCGTGTCACCAGCTTGGGAAGGACAAGCCAAGCTCCCCCAGCTCCTCACTCGCTCCCAGCTGGAATCAGTGCCTGGTTCTCCCTCGGAATGGATCGACCTCCATCCCCCCACTATGGATCTGGAGAGCCCCTGGATCTCCCCCCCCCCACCAGCACAGCCAGGGGGACCCCTGGATCAGAGGGGAGAATTCCAGAGGGGTTGGAATGTGGGACTGTGGTGGCCAAGGGGCCTCAAATCCCTGGGCCGGTGCCGTGAGACACTTGGATGTCTGGAAAATCCCAACTTCCTTTCAGCTGCTCGCTCATGGTTCCTTTCAGCTGCTCGCTGGTGGTGGTGACACCGGGCAGGTTTGGGGGTGTCCTGATGTCCCCAGGCCACTGGCACGGCCATGGGAACCCCTGGATTCCAGGGGGGGAATTCCAGTGTGGTGGCCGAGTGGTGTTAAATCCCTGGGAAATCGGGATACCTGGAAAATCCCGGAGTTAATTTGGCTGATCCCTCAGGGTGGCAATGCCAGGGGTTGTCCTGAGGTCCCCACACCACCAGCACAGCCCCAGGGCACCCCTGGCTCGGGGGTGACACGGGGCTGCTGCCCATGGGATTGTGGTGCCCGAGGGGCGTCAAATCCCTGCAAAACCCCAAATCCCTGGAAAACCCCAAATTTCATTGGACTGGTCGATCAGGGAGCTGGCCTCGGGCAGTTTTTAGGGCCGCAGGGGTGTGTAGGGGGGAATCCATCCCACCCTCACCTTCCTCCCCTGCTCTTCCCAGGTGCTCCCGAGGCGACATTCCCGGCGGGATGCGGGCATTCCTGATCTCCCTCTCTCTCTCCGCAGCTCCACCGCGGCCCCCCGGCGCTGCCGCCCGTGCCGTGAGCCCCCCCCTCGATGCCCACCCCCCCTCGGGTGCCCACCAGCTGGATGCCGACCCCTCCGGAGGCTCCGGGTGCTCCCAGTGCCTCGGAGAGCAGCGGGACGGGGGTCGGTGCCCGCCTGCAGCCGCCTCGCCCGGACCCCCCGCGCTGCCCCTCGGGTGAGTGAGAGACCCCCGACCCCCCCCCAAATCCCAGTACCGGCCTCTTACTGGTGTCACTGGGGCCGGAGCTGGGCGGAGGCGGCTCCAGGCATTGTTCCCGGCAGAAACCCGATCCCTGCCCGCAAACAAAGCCCGGGAAAGGGGGGGGCGAGGGGGGGGCACAGGGGGGTCTTTTCTCTCCTGGCCCCTTCCCCCAGCGCTCGCTGGGAATGCCGGGACGCGCTCCCGGCGCCGTTCCCATCTCCCGGACAACGCCGGGGGGGGGACGTGGTGGCTTTTGTTTCCATAGTGATAAATGTGGGAGCATCCAGCGTCTGGGACAAAAGAATCCATCCTCTCAGCCCCCCCCCCTTTTCGCCTCCTTGACCCCGGCTCCCACTCCTGGAGGCCTCGGAAAAGAGGCCAAAAGACATTTGGGGGGTTGTTTGGTGGGAATGGCATTTCCCTGGAAACCCGGGGTGGCTCCCAAACACGGCTGGGCCCCCAGCACGAGGGGTTCGGGGCTCTGGGGGTGCCCCCCCAGCACCTCGGGGGGGTGGCAGGAGGATTTGCAGGACGCTCCAACGGGATCCAACATTCCTGGGTTGGATCAGGCAGCCCTGGAGGTCCCACGTGTCCAAATTCCCTCCCTGGAGGGGGGACACAGTCCCCAAAGTGACAAACCAGGGCACTTTGGGGGTCCCCAAAGGCAGTGGGATGAGCTGGAATGGGACCCCAGGTCCTCCTGCATCCCACAGATTCCCGGTGCCTTGTGCCTGGGATCTGGGAACGGGGTTGTTTTCCCATCCCATGGAACCAGACATGGGTGGGCACCACACGTGGGATTTACACCCGAGTGGGTCAGGAGCTCCCTGCTGTCCCTGGATCCCCTGGAGAGCTGCATCCCAGGGAATGGCTGCTCCTGGAGCCCCTGGAGAGCTGCATCCCGGGGAATGGCTGCTCCTGGAGCCCCTGGAGAGCTGCATCCCGGGGAATGGCTGCTCCTGGAGCCCCTGGAGAGCTGCATCCCAGGGAATCACCGCTCCTGGAGCCCCTGGAGAGCTGCATCCCGGGGAATCGCTGCTCCTGGAGCCCCTGGAGAGCTGCATCCCGGGGAATCGCTGCTCCTGGAGCCTCTGGAGAGCTGCATCCCATTGGAATGGCTGCTCCTGGAGCCCCTGGAGAGCTGCATCCCGGGGAATGGCTGCTCCCGGACTCTCCCGGGGCTCTCCCGGGTGTGGGATCCCGGCGCAGGGAACGTGTCCGGGCAGAGCTCCCCCCGCCCGGCTGGGCCTGGAACCTCGTCTGCACCCGGTTATTCCTCCCCTTCCTTCGGGCCCCCACCCCTTGGGCACCGTCTTGGCAGTTAAACTAATGATGGTGGCGTTAATTAAGGTGTAAATCCCAGCGGTTAATTGGGGGGAAGGGCGGCCAGCCGGGCTCCAGCCCGGGCACGGGAGAAACCCCCAAAATGCCCCAAAATCCTTTTTCCTGCCGCTGTCCCGCCCCTGCTGCTGCCGGGGCCGCAGGGGATGGGACCCTCCGCTGGGATATTCCCTGTGGGAATGCCGGGATGCCGGGATGCCGCCGCTGAGCCTCCCCTCCGTCCCCGCAGGTGGACGAGCCCTTTTCTCCTGAGAAGAGCCCGACCAGGTGATCAAAATAGAGACCCTCAAGGTGACGGTCGACTTCTTGAAGGTGCCCCTGGGCCTGAAGAAGCCCCCCCTGAAGGAGGCCCTGCCCGCCGTCCCGGGGCCGGGCAGATCCAAAGCCCTCGGCCTGGAGCGGCACAAGCCCCGGCGCTCCGACAACATGGACAATGAGTCGCAGTACTCGGGATATTCCTACAAATCCGGCCATTCCCGCAGCTCCCGCAAGCACAGGTGAGGGCTCCAGGGGTCCCCCCGGCCCCGGCGGGCGCTGCCACCCCGCCCTGCCCACCCTGCTCCCCTCTCTTGCCTTCCAGGGACCGGCGGGACCGGCATCGCTCCAAAAGCCGGGACGGGAGCCGGGGGGATAAATCCGTGACCATCCAAGCGCCGGGAGAGCCCCTCTTGGACAACGAGTCCACCCGGGGGGACGAGAGGGTGAGTCGGGCGTGGGGAGGGGGCCAGGACGGGGCTGGCACCTCTGTACCGCCCCCGGGGGTGCTGCCGAGGGTGGGAGCCGCTGGCGGGGGCTCCCGACACGCCCGGTGCTTCCCGGCGGAGCTTCCCGGCGGAGCGGTCGAGCCGGTTGGGTCGGGCCGGGGCAAATGAAAGGGGGGACCGGCTGTCGCGGTGCCCCCGGGCTCAGCACGGGCTGGAAAACACCCCCAGGGATCCAATCCCTAGGGATGCGCTCCCCAGGGATCAGCACCGCGCCCGGGGGGCGATGCCGGCTCGGCGGGAGCCCCATCCCGGCTCCCCATCCCGGCGGGATCGCGGAGGAGGCTCCGTGTCGTGTCTCCCGCTGGCCCACAGGGGTCCCTCGTGCCCTCCGTGGGTGCTGGGATTCCTCGGGACTCCGCGGAGCCTCATCCCGGGCTTTCATCCTCTCCCAGCCGCCCACGCCGGCGGCTCCGGCTCTTTTCGGCTCTTTTCATCCTCCCTCTCCCAGGAGCCGGCGCCGGCGGAGGCTGAGCCTGCCCGGTCCAGCCGTGGCATCCAGGGCTCTCCTGGGCAAGGGCTGGATTTAGGCCCCCCCAAACCCTCTGCTTCCCGTCCCTCTGGAAAGCCCCGGGACGAGGGTTTGGTTGAACTTGAAATAATATTCCCAGATTCATGGAATGGTTCGGGTTGGGAGGAACCTTTAAGCTCCTCCAGTCCCACCCCCTGCCATGGGCAGGGACACCTCTCACCAGCCCCAGGGTGCTCCAAGCCCTGTCCAGCCTGGCCTTGGACACTTCCAGGGATAGGGAAGCCACAACTTCTCTGGGCAACCTTTTCCAGGGCCTCCCCACCCCTCACAGGGAGGAATTTCCTGGCTTTCCTGAAGAAATCCGTGGGAAAACCCACATGATGATGAAAACCCTCCGAGTTTCAGGGGGGTCTGAGCGCTGCACACCAGGCTGGGAAGGGCTGAGGGAGGGGATGGACACGGGGACAGACGTGTGGGAAGGGAGGGGATGGACACGGGGACAGACGTGTGGGAAGGGATCAAACGGGAACGGGTGGTTTGGGCACCGCTGCGGCCGCGGGAGGAGGTTCTGGGGGGAGGAGGAGGAGGAGGAGGAGACCTGCTGGGATCCCAGGGACTCCTTCCCGGGTGTGTTGGGACAGGAGCTGGGCATGTTCCTTCTGGCCCCACCAATGAGGAGGAGACTTCCCACTCCCAGAGCCGCTCTCGCCGGTGCCGGAGCGCGGAAAGGAGCCCCGGCCGGGCTTTTCCAGAGGGTCCCACCCAAATCCCTGCCTGCCCCCACCCCGGCCTGGGGTCCCACCACCCCAATGGGGGTGACGGCGCCCGGCAGCGCCGCGGGCGACGAGGTGGGGTGGGTGGGCTTGGGGCTGGGCTGGAGGGTCTGCTGAGGGCCCTGCCCCGCGTAACCCTCCCCTGTGTAACCCCCCCCAGGACGACAACTGGGGCGAGACCACCACGGTGGTGACGGGGACGTCGGAGCACAGCATCTCCCACGATGACATCACCCGCATCACCAAGGACATGGAGGACAGCGCCCACCTGGACTGCTCCCGGCACCTGGGCGTGGCGCTGGCCGGGGCGCTGGCGCTGCTGGCCTTCCTCACCCCCCTGGCCTTCCTGCTGCTGCCCCAGCTGCTGTGGCGGGAGGAGCTGGAGCCCTGCGGGACGCCCTGCGAGGGGCTCTTCATCTCCATGGCCTTCAAGCTCCTCATCCTCCTGCTGGGCAGCTGGGCCCTGTTCTTCCGCCGCCCCAAGGCCTTCTTCCCGCGCGTCTTCGTCTTCCGGGCGCTGCTCATGGTGCTGGTCTTCCTGCTGGTCGTGTCCTACTGGCTCTTCTACGGCGTCCGCATCCTGGACTCGCGGGACCGCGACTACCGGGGCGTGGTGCAGTTCGCCGTGTCGCTGGTGGACGCCCTGCTCTTCGTGCACTACCTGGCCGTGGTGCTGCTGGAGCTGCGCCAGCTCCAGCCCCAGTTCACCCTCAAGGCCGTTCGCTCGGCCGACGGCGCCAGTCGCTTCTACAACGTCGGGCACCTCAGGTACCCGGCGGGTTTTTTGGGGTGGTGGAGCGTTCCTGTGAGTGGAAGGGGGTGGTGGATGTGTGGTTTGGGGGGGAGGGTGTTCCTCGTGGGAAGGGTGGTTGGACCTTGTCAGGGGCTGCCCGGGGAGGTGGGGGAGTGCCCAGCCCTGGAGGTGTCCAGGGAAGGAGTGGACATGGCACTGAGTGACAAGGTGGGGATGGGGCACGGGATGGACTTGAGGATCTCAGAGGGCTTTTCCAACCTTAATAGTCCTGTGAATTGATGGAATCCTGGAATGGTTTGGGCTGGAAGGACCCTGAGAGTTGTCTCATTCCACCTCCCTGCCACGGGCAGGGACACTTTCCACCAGACCAGGTTGCTCCAAGCCCCGTCCAACCTGGCCTTGGACACTTCCAGGGATGGGGCAGCCACGGAGTAACCTGTGCCAGGGCCTTCCCACCCTCACAGGGAACAATTTCTTCCCCGTATCCCACCTCAGCCAGCACATGGAATCCTGGAATGGGTTGGGTTGGAAGGGACCTTAAAGATCATCCAGTTCCCATGGGAAGGGACACCTTCTGCTATCCCAGGTTGCTCCAGCCTGGCCTTGGACACTTCCAGGGATGGGGGGCAGCTGCAGCTTCCCTGGGAAACCTGCCCATCCCTCCCTCCCCTCCCTGTGTCCCCTCCCCACCCGCTCCCGCCCCTCTCTCCCCGCAGCATCCAGCGAGCGGCCGTGTGGATCCTGGAGAACTATTACCACGACTTCCCGGTGTACAACCCCGCCCTGCTCAACCTGCCCAAATCCGTCCTGTCCAAGAAAATGTCCGGGTTCAAGGTCTATTCCCTCGGCGAGGGTGAGCTGAGCTCCTTCTCTGCCCCTCTTCTTCTCCTCTTGTTCTCCCCTTCCCCTCCGGCTCCGGAGAGCCCGGGGTGGGATCCGGGGAGTGCCAGGCACCCCGAGGGCTCCCGGGCCTTGTCTGACCCCCCTGTGTCCCCCCGCAGAGAACTCCACCAACAACTCGACGGGGCAGCCCCGGGCCGTGATCGCGGCGGCCGCGCGGCGCCGGGACAACAGCCACAACGAGTTCTACTACGAGGAGGCCGAGCACGAGCGCAGGGTCCGCAAACGCCGCGCCAGGTACGGGGCTGGCACCGGCCGCGGGGGGGTTCTGTGGGGTCAGTCCTTTGGGAGCTGCTCCAGGTCCTTGTTCTGTGGGGTCAGTCCTTTGGGAGCTGCTCCAGGTCTGGGGTCAGTCCTCCGGGAGCTGCTCCAGGTCCTTGTTCTGTGGGGTCAGTCCTTCAGGAACTGCCCCAGGTCTGTGTTCCATGGGGTCAGTCCTTCAGGAACTGCCCCAGGTCTGTGTTCTATGGGGTCAGTCCTTCAGGAACTGCTCCAGGTCTGTATTCTATGGGGTCAGTCCTGCTCCAGGTCTGTATTCCATGGGGTCAGTCCTTCAGGAACTGCTCCAGGTCTGTATTCTATGGGGTCAGTCCTTCAGGAACTGCTCCAGGTCTGTGTTCCATGGGGTCAGTCCTTCAGGAACTGCTCCAGGTCTGTGTTCTATGGGGTCAGTCCTTCAGGAACTGCTCCAAAATCTGTATTCTGTGGGGTCAGTCCTTCAGGAACTGCTCCAGGTCTGTTTTCCATGGGGTCAGTCCTTCAGGAACTGCCCCAGGTCTGTATTCTATGGGGTCAGTCCTGCTCCAGGTCTGTATTCCATGGGGTCAGTCCTTCAGGAACTGCCCCAGGTCTGTGTTCCATGGGGTCAGTCCTTCAGGAACTGCTCCAGGTCTGTATTCTATGGGGTCAGTCCTGCTCCAGGTCTGTGTTCCATGGGGTCAGTCCTTCAGGAACTGCCCCAGGTCTGTGTTCCATGGGGTCAGTCCTTCAGGAACTGCCCCAGGTCTGTTTTCCATGGGGTCAGTCCTTCAGGAACTGCTCCAGGTCCATGTTCCATGGGGTCAGTCCTTCAGGAACTGCTCCAGGTCCATATTCCACGGGGTCAGTCCTCCAGGAACTGCTCCAACATGGGTCCCCTCCTAGGTTCTCCCAGCAGCCCTGCTGCTCTGTGGGCTCCTCTCCCCGTGGGTCAGCACTTCCCGTCCATCCCGGCTGTCCCGTGGCGTGGAGGGATCTCCCACAGAGCTGTTTCAGGCTGGAATTCGGGCTCTGCCCGCAGCTGGGCAGCAAGGGGCTCCCCCCAGCCCCGGGAGTCTCTCACCCCCCCACATCCACGCCCGTGGCTCCCGTCCCCACAGGCTGGTGGTGGCGGTGGAAGAAGCCTTCACCCACATCAAGAGGCTGCAGGAGGAGGACCAGAAGAACCCCCGGGAGATCATGGACCCCCGCGAGGCCGCCCAGGCCATCTTCGCCTCCATGGCCCGGGCCATGCAGAAGTACCTGAGGACCACCAAGCAGCAGCCCTACCACACCATGGAGAGCATCCTGCAGCACCTGGAGTTCTGCATCACCCACGACATGACCCCCAAGGTGGGCGGGGTGGGGCAGGGCCGCGCCTTTGCTGGGGGGGACAAGGACAGGAGGTTGTAGCACGGTGGGGCCGGGCCCTGCTCCCAGGGAACGAGGGACAGGACAAGGGGAAACACAGGAGCAGGACAGAGGTTGTCCCTCTGTCCTGGGTCACACCTCGAGTGCTGTGTCAGGGTCTGGGCCCCTCAATTCGCTTTGAGGGGCTGGAGCAGCAGGAGAAGGGTCTGGAGGACTCCTGAGGGAGCTGGGGGGGCTCAGCCTGGAGAAAAGGAGGCTCAGGGGGGACCTTCTGGCTCTGGAATTCCCTGACAGGAGGGGGGAGCCGGGGGGGGTCGGGCTCTGCTCCCAGGGAACAAGGGACAGGAGGAGGGGAAATGGCCTCAAGCTGTGCCAGGGGAGGGTCAGGTTGGCCATGAGGAGGAATTTCCCCCTGGAAAGGGTGTTCAGGCCTTGGCAGGGGCTGCCCAGGGAGGTGGGGGAGTGCCCAGCCCTGGAGGTGCCCAGGGAAGGACTGGCTGTGGCACTGAGTGCTCTGGGCTGGGGCCAAGGTGGGGATGGGGCACAGGGTGGGCTGGATGATCCTGGAGGTCTTTCCCAAGCTCTGTAATCCCAGGATCCAGCCAGAGGAGTGGGTGTGGCCCCTCAGGATCAGCACAGTGGGAACCAGGGACGTTTTTCCGGCAGGACCTGCCGAGCAGCTCGAGGCTGCAGAAAGCAAAAAACCCCCCAGGCGGAGCCAGGGGAAGGCGACATTCCTGTGACATTCCCGTGACATTCCCGTGACATTCCCGTGACATTCCCGTGACATTCCCATGACATTCCCATGACGTTCCCATGACATTCCCGTGACATTCCCGTGACATTCCCGTGACATTCCCGTGACATTCCCGTGTCCCTCCCCTCCCCAAGGCCTTCCTGGAGCGGTACCTGACGGCCGGGCCCACCATCCAGTACCACAAGGACCGCTGGCTGGCCAAGCAGTGGACGCTGGTCAGCGAGGAGCCGGTCACCAACGGCCTCAAGGACGGCGTGGTCTTCGTGCTCAAGCGCCAGGACTTCAGCCTGGTGGTGAGCACCAAGAAGATCCCCTTCTTCAAGCTCTCGGAGGAGTTCGTGGACCCCAAGTCGCACAAGTTCATCATGAGGCTGCAGTCGGAGACCTCGGTGTGAGCTGAACGGGGCTGGCAGAGGGGGTCAGATGGGAGACCCTCCCCGTTCCCCTCCGGCCCCGCCGGGGCTCGGGGAGGTCACCTCGGGGGGTGACCTCAGGGGGGGTCACCTCGGGGGTCAAGGACCCGAAGGACCTTGGGCAGAACTCCGGGAAGCGGCTCCGGCGCCCGCCCGGGCTCGTGGTCACCCGCCCTCTGCCCTGGGGTGGGCTGAGCCCCTTCTCCTCCTCCTCCTCCTCCTCCTCCTCCTCCTCCTCCTGCTCCCCCCTGAAACCCAGGGCCTTGTAGCATCTCCCCACGGAGGGAAGGAGCAGCGCCGCTGACTCGGTGCCACCACTCAAGGGCTAATCCCAAACCTTCCTCACCAGCGTCCCCGGGGCACCGCCGGGATCTTCTGCTCCTGCCTCCCCCTTTTCTCCCCGACCCGGCTCTGGCCTTAAACCACTTCCAGCCCGCCCTTTGGGGCTGCTTTTTTAACCCTAGAGACTTTTTGTTGTTGTTTTTAGGGGCGGGGGTGGAGTATTTTTGTGAACGGCTCCACACTCTGTGGCTGCTACAAAAAACTTCCCCTGGCATTCCAGGACACTCCAGGCTGGAGGAGCCTCCTCCTCCTCCTCCTCCTCCTCCTCCTCCTCGCCTCTGCTGGTGGTTTTTTTAGCAGATGTGATTTGTTTTCAGAGGAGCAGAAGGTCGGGTTTGGGGTTTTCACGGGGGTTCTGCCGCTCCCGAGGTGACCCCACGTTCCCGCTTCCAGCAGCACCTCCCTGGGGCTTCCCGGTGTCCTTGGGGCCGGAATTGCAGGCAGAGCAGCTTAAAACATCTCCTGGGGTCCAGCCCTGGACCTACAGCCCCGAGAGGCTCCTGGGAGGGGTCAACAAGGTCCTTAATTAACGTCCCATGGGTGTCGTGGCCACCCCACGGAATTCCCATCCCACGGAATTCCCGCCTTGTCGGGACGTGTGAAACGTTTTGCCTTCTCCTGGTTTCTGTTAAAGGTCTCAAATACCTCACGGGTTGATTTTCACCTTTTTTTCATGTTTTCCCACATCCAGCCACACCAGTGGGAGTTTGGGGCTGGTCCCTGCGGGGTCGGTTTGCTCGTGGAGGGGCCGATTTCCCCCCGAGGAGGCTCGAGCCGGGTGGGATTTGGGGGTTGGTTTATCCTAAAAAAGCACTAAAAGGGTGTGAATTGGGGGGGGGGAAGGGGGAGGGAGGGGCTTCCCCAGCAGCACCAGTAGCAAAGTCCCGGTGCTGGGGGGGTCCTGTGGGGTCCAACCCCCCCCAAGCACTCGCTGCCCGGGCTTGGCTTTCCCGAATTCCAGGGAATCTCCGTTTGGGGGGAATTTCTGACCCCCTCCTGCCGCTCCCCTCTGGAGGCCGAAGGACCCAATTCCACCCCCCCAGTGGGAGCCCGTTTTTGGGGTGTTTTGGGGCTGTTCTACTACAAAAAAAACACCGAAGGGTCGGCCCAGGGAGGGGGGATTTTTCCACTCGGGATTTTTCCACTCGGGAGTTTTAAGAAGAAGAAGAAAATAAGAAAAAAAAAAAAAGCCTTTTTTTGGGGGTCCGTTTTCGGGGTTGGTTTGATTCCTCTCAGCAGAGCCCAGACCTTGTGCATGCGTTGTAGAAAGTTGTAAAATGTAAAATTGTTTTTTAATATATATATAAAAAAAAAAAAAGCTGGTTTTTACAGTTTTGCAGTGGGTCGGGAACTGGCCCGGCAGTGGTAGAAGTTTGGTTGGTGTTTGGTTGGTTTTTTTTGTTGGTTTTTTGTTTTTTTTGGTTGTTTGTTTTTTTTTTTTTTCATAGAGGGAATAAAATTGTACAATTTTTTTTTTTTTAATAAAATAAACCTGTTTTGACTTTTTTTTTTTATTTTCTTCGTCTCGGGGGGTTTATGGGGAAAAGGGCTCAGGGTCTGTGGGGTCAGGGATTTGGGATCTGTGGGGCCAGGGATTTGGGATCTGTGGGGTCAGGGATTTGGGATTTGTGGGGTCAGGGATTTGGGATTTATGGGGCCAGGGATTTGGGATCTGTGGGGTCAGGGATTTGGGATTTGTGGGGCCAGGGATTTGGGATCTCTGGGGTCAGGGATTTGGGATCTGTGGGGTCAGGGATTTGGGATTTGTGGGGCCAGGGATTTGGGATTTGTGGGGTCAGGGATTTGGGATTTGTGGGGTCAGGGATTTGGGATTTGTGGGGTCAGGGATTTGGGATTTATGGGGTCAGGGATTTGGGATCTGTGGGGTCAGGGATTTGGGATTTGTGGGGTCAGGGATTTGGGATTTGTGGGGTCAGGGATTTGGGATCTGTGGGGTCAGGGATTTGGGATCTGTGGGATCAGGGATTTGGGATCTGTGGGGTCAGGGATTTGGGATCTGTGGGATCAGGGATTTGGGATTTGCAGGGCCGTGGATTTGGGATCTCTGGGGTCAGGGATTTGGGATCTGTGGGGTCAGGGATTTGGGATTTATGGGGTCAGGGATTTGGGATCTGTGGGGTCAGGGATTTGGGATCTGTGGGATCAGGGATTTGGGATTTATGGGGTCAGGGATTTGGGATTTGCAGGGCCGTGGATTTGGGATCTGTGGGGCCAGGGATGTGGGATCTGTGGGATCAGGGATGTGGGATCTGTGGGATCAGGGATTTGGGATCTGTGGGATCAGGGATTTGGGATCTGTGGGGCCCGGGGTGTGGGGTCTATTCTGCTGAGGTTTAAGGGTCTGTGGGGCCAAGGATTTGGGATTTGTGGCTCCAAGGTCTCGATGAATCCCCGTCCACACCTCCAGGTGTCCTCGTTTCGTCCCCCACAGCCCGACCAGCCCCTCCCCCGAGACATCCCCCCCTCCCCACCCCCGCACCGCGGCCTGGGGCCCCCCCCGAGCCCCGAATCACCAGGACCCCCCCTTGGGGTGTTTCCTTTGGCTTTGGCACCTTTTCTTTCCCCCGCCCCCCTTCCCACACCTCGTGGGTGGGGGGAACATTTTCACCGTCCCCACCCCCGGGTGAGTTCATGGGTTCTGAGGAGCTGCTGCTTTGGGGGGGCCGGGAGGGTTTTTCCACCCTCTTTGGGGTTTTTTTTGTCCCCTGTGTGAGTGAGAGAAGAGCCCCCAAACCTCCTTCCCCCAGAGCCCCCAAACCTCCTTCCCCCAGAGCCCCCAAACCTCCTTCCCCCAGAGCCCCCACGTTCCAAGACGGGGGGGGGGGGGAAGGGACGGCGTGGGCTGGGCACGAGGGGATGAGTGTCCCGGCAGAGGAATTCCAGGGATTCTGGGGTGAAATCCCGCTTTATTGGCTCAGCTGTACCACCACCCCGAGCCCTGAGTGTCCCGGCAGAGGAATTCCGGGGGTTTTGGGGTGAAATCCCGCTTTATTGGCTCGGCTGGGCCACCACCCCGAGTGTCCCGGCAGAGGAATTCCGGGGATTCTGGGGTGAAATCCCACTTTATTGGCTCGGCTGGGCCACCACCCCCAGTGTCCCGGCAGAGGAATTCCGGGGGTTTTGGGGTGAAATCCCACTTTATTGGCTCGGCTGGGCCACCACCCTGAGTGTCCCGGCAGAGGAGTTCCAGGGATTTTGGGGTGAAATCCCGCTTTATTGGCTCGGCTGGGCCGCCACCCCGAGTGTCCCGGCAGAGGAATTCCAGGGATTTTGGGGTGAAATCCCGCTTTATTGGCTCGGCTGTGCCACCACCCCGAGCCCTGAGTGTCCCGGCAGAGGAATTCCAGGGATTTTGGGGTGAAATCCCACTTTATTGGCTCGGCTGAGCCACCACCCCGAGCCCCGTCCTGGCACGGGGGGCACAGCACAGGCGGGTCCCGGTCCCACGCGGGTCCCCGTTCCCCCCGGGATTTGGAGCATCCATGGGAAGGGCCGAGGCCGCTCGCCACGCCCGTGGTCCCCCCGCGCCCGCGGTGCCCCTCGGGGCGGCCTCGCCTTCCCCGGGGGGGTCTGGAAGCCACCGGGACCCCCCCGGGACCCTCAGTCGGTGTCGGGGTCCCCGGAGCCGCCGGCAGCTGGGGGGGAATCGGGCTGGGAGAAGGAAAATGGGGTGTTGGGGGGGCTACAAACCCTCCCGAGGGGCCGGAGGGGCCGGGACGCGGCCGCCCCTCCCCCGGAGGGAGGGCGGTACCTGCGGCTGGGGGGGGTCCGGCTCGCAGAAGGCGGTTTCTGTGTCGTCCGCGGCCGGGGGGGTCTCTGGTCCCTTCCTCTCCCCCTGTAAGAGGGGCAGGAGCTGCTCCACGGGTACCCCAGAGACGAGGGAGGGACCCCCAGGGGCAGGAGAGGGACCCCCAGGGGTGGGAGAGGGGCCCCAAGGGAGGGGAAGGACCCCTGGGGGGGGAGGAACCAGGAGGGACCCCCAGGGACAGGAGAGGGATCCCCAGGGATAAGGGGGGACCCCAGGGACCAGGATGGGACCCCAAGGACCAGAGGGGACCCTAAGGACCAGAGGGGACCCCAGGGACCAGGGGGGATCCCAGGGACAGGATGGGACCCCAGGGACAGGATGGGACCCCAGGGGTGGGAAGGGGACCCCAGGGACAGGAGAGGGACCCCAGGGATGAGGATGGGACCCGGGGGACCAGGGGGGACCCGAGGGACCAGGGGGGACCCCAGGCACCAGTAGGGACCCTGGGGGTGGGAGGGGAACCCAGGGACAGGAGAAGGACCCCAGGGACCAATAGGGACCCCAGGGACCAGGGGGGACCCCAGGGATCAGTAGGGACCCTGGGGGTGGGAGGGGGATCCCAGGGACAGGAGAGGGACCCCACAAACCAATAGGGACCCCAGAGACAGGAGAGGGACCCCAGGGACTTATGGGGACCCCAGGGACCAGGGGGGACCCCAGGGACCAGGGGGGACTCTAGGGACAGGATGGGACCTGAGGGACCAGTAGGGACCCCAGGGGTGGGAGGGGACCCAGGGACCCGTAGGGAACCCAGGGACAGGAGAGGGACCCCAGGGACCAATAGAGACCCCAGGGACCAGTAGGTACCCCAGGGGTAGGACCCCAGGGACCAGGATGGGACCCCAGGGACCAGTAGGGACCCCAGGGGTGGGAGAGGGACCCCAGGGCCAGGAGGGCTTTGGGGAAACTGAGGCCCGGGCTGGGACCTGGAGCCCTGGAGGGGCTGGGATGTGTCTCTGAGCCCTCCCAGCTCCCCAGTTCCCAGGAGAGGATCCCTGTCCCTGTGCCCCGGGCTCACCTGGGGGGCTTCTATTATCGGGGTGGTGTCATGGGCAGGGGGGTGGTCCAGGACCCCCAAATCTGCAAGGCAAGGTGGAGCCACAGGGAGCAGGTCAGTGATGGAGCAGGGAAACACCCCTGGAAATCATGGAAATCCTTCTCCACCTGCTCATTGCCAGCCTGGATGGATCCCATCTCACCTGAGGAGTCACTGCCAGCCACGGCTCGGTCCCGGCTCCCTGTGGGCCCGGACAGACACGGGGGTTACAACAGCAGCACCGAAAGGGATTGGGAAAATCCCACCAAGACCCTCCTGGGGATAACCTGCCAAGGTCCAGCTTTGATTGATTTGCAGGAGGGGAGGAAAAAAAATAAAAAAAAAACCCCGAGCCCGAGATTTGTGTGAGGACAGGAGGAGAAACCCCAAAAGGGGGAAAGGGCAGAGGAGAAACCCCAAAAGGGGGAAAGGGCAGAGCAGAAACCGAGAAATGCAAAATTCAGCAGAGGTGGGAATTTGGGACTCCTGGGCTTTCAGAGCCGGATCCCAGCAAGGGGGGGATCACAGGGCTCAGCTGTGGCCCAAGGGGTTTGTTTTTTTTTTGGCTGGTGGGCTCGTGACCGGGACCCCCCCCCGTGGGTTCTCTGCCAGAACAACCGAGTTTTTGTGACACTTCTCAATATTTTGAGGATGTGGGCTGAGAGGCCACTCTTTCCTGCCAGCC
>NW_024104990.1:0-32147 GCF_003945595.2 Pipra filicauda | reverse complement strand
GATGGAGTTGGATCATAAAATCCTGGGATATCAGAGGATAGATGGAGTTGGATCATAAAATCGTGGGAAATGCTGAGCTGGGAGGGACCCACGAGGATCATCCGGGTCCAACTCCTGGGCCCTGCCAGGAATCCCCCCCTGATTAAACCAAAGTCCCAACAAAACCAAGTCTAAGCAAAAAAGCTCAAGGAGCACCCCGAGGCTGGGCCAGGGGAGGGGCAGGCGAGGTTTTAGGCCCAGCTCAGTGCTGGGAGAGCTCAGGGGGCCCCCAAACCCCGAGCCAAGTGGTGCCACCTGAGCCTTGTCCCCCCTGCCCTGCTGCAAGGGGGGGCCCTGGGGGTGTTGCACCCTCTGCCTCCACATCACCCCCTCCTCCTCCTCCTCCCCTCGCAGCCCCACTCACCAGCCCCGGAGCAGAGCAGGGCGAGGCAGAGCCACCTCGTCCCGCAGCCCCTCGGCTCCATCCCGCTCTCCCCCACCGCCGCCGCCCCTTCTGCAACATCTTCCTTCCCCTTTTTTTTTTGTTGCAGCTTCCTGTGAGCTGGAAGGTGAAACCGGGGTGATGAACAGCCCCAAAATCAGCCCGGGGAGTCGTTTCTGGGAGTGGCAGGGAACGGGCTGGAGCGGGCAGGGAGGGGGTGGCGATTCTCCAGCTCCTCCCCAGCTCCCTTCGGGTCCCTCCCTTTGAGCCCGCTCCGAGCCGAGCATCGGAGTTCCAAGGACAGATTTTGGTGCCACGCGGGCAAATCCCCGTGGAAAACACGCGGGCTGCGCTTTTGATGGATCGGTGCGAAGCGGAGGAGCCCGAAACCAGCCCCGTCACACGCTGGGAAAACGCGGAGAAAACACAAATCGCTCCCCGGGCTCGTCAGGAACGGGCTGTTTTCACCCCAAATGAGATGCAGGCAGGAACGGGAGCTCTGGCGGTTTTTATTCCAGCGGCTCCCGGAGGGCCCTCCCCGTGCCAGGCGACTTCAAAGGCGTCTCCGGTTTCACCCCTGAATAATTCACCAGGCGAGACAAAGAGCGGGAGAGAAGGGGCAGGAGAGGAAGAGGCTTCCCGGAGCCTCGCTCTGTCCTGGGGCATCGGGGAATTGATGCCAGGGAGGGTTTTTGGGGGCTCAGCCACCGGCTCCGGGTGGGTTTGAGGAGCGGGGAGGGTGGGATGGGCCGGGAGAGCAGCTGTGCTCCCTAAATCCCTGCTGGGAACCCACAGCACAGCAATTCCTGCACGCAAACATCGGAGAACAAACCCTCCCACATCAAAGGGGCAGAGCAGCATCAATCCCAGCCCTCAGCCCGTTTTTCCCCCGAGCCCGGAGCGTCCTCTCCCGGATCCCAGCACGGCACTGGTGGTACTGGGCTCGGTGCTGGGCTCGGTGCTGGGGGTGCTGCGAGGTTTTTTGGAAGGTCCCCAAAAAGTGGGGGAGGGCGGCAGGTGCCGAAACCGCGGCCGAGGTGTGGCGGGGGAAGGTTCAGCTTCTCGGGGGTATTTTTAGATCTTCCCTTCAGCAAAAAAAAAAACGAAGAAGCCGAAGTTGGGCGAGTTTGAAAGTAAAAACAGGAAAAAAAAAAAAAGGGGGGAGAAAAATAGCAAAATAATCAGGAGGAACTTCTTCAGGGGAAGGGTTTTTAAACTTTGGAAGGGGCTGCCCGGGGAGGTCACCGGTCGTGGAGGTGTCCAAGGAACGACTGCACGTGGCACTCAGTTACTTTTTTTGGGTTTTTTTCAACTCATTTAGGTCGGAAAATGCTTCCAAAACCCTCAAGTCCTCGCCCCCGGGACGAGCAGCCACAGTTTCGGTCAAAGCAGGTGGAAAAAGGGAGCTCAAACCCCGCGTGGCTGCCGAAAACAAGGGCAGAGCTCCCCAGAGCTCCCGCGGCAGACGGGGCTGCGCTCGCAGGGTGTCGACATCCTCCCTCGGGGCTCACATCCTCCGGGTGCTGACACCCTTCCTGACCCCCCTGCGCCCTCGCAGGACCCGCTGCCGAGGGTGGAGTGGAGGCAGCAGCGACAGCAGGGAAGGGAGGAGGAGCTCCAGGCTCGGGCCGGGCTGGGGAGCTGCGCTGGAGCCGAGCTGGGGGGTCCTTCACACAACCAGCGAGTAGATGCTCTTCTCCTCCACCTCCTGCCCCCCCAGCACGGTGCTGCCCATCTTCTCATCGTCCGTCTGCAAGGGCAAGGGGACACGAGCTCTGCTGGGCTCGGGGCAGCTCGTCCCTCCTCCCTGGGCGAGGGACCCACGGGCTTCGTCCCCGAGGAGCAAAGTGGAGACCCCTCTGTCCGTGTCCTGAGCTCCAGGGGTTCCATCTCTCCCCCTGTTCCATGTCCTGAGCTCCAGGGGTTCCATCTCTCCCCCTGTTCCATGTCCTGAGCTCCAGGGGTTCCATCGCTCCCCCTATTCCATCTCTCACCCTATTCCATGTCTCACCCTGTTCCATCTCATCCTATTCCATGTCTCCCCCTATTCCATGTCTCCCCCTATTCCATCTCTCCCCTATTCCATCTCTCCCCCTGTTCCATCTCTCCCCCTGTTCCATGTCTCCCCCTGTCCCATCTCTCCCCCTGTCCCATCTCTCCCCCTGTTCCATGTCTCCCCCTATTCCATCTCTCCCAGCTCCTGGGAGATGGCCACGAGTGCCCCTCACCTGGGCTGGAGCCTTGACCGTGGCGTAGATGGTTGTGGAGTTCTCCCCCCTCGGGTTGTCTCTTGTCGCGTTCGGGACGTTCTGGGGGGGGGGGGGAAAGGGTTTAAAAGCGTTTTTGCAGGGCTGGGGGTCGGCAAAGAGACCCCCAGAGCCAGAGATCCTTTGATGACCCACCTCTGGAAGTGCTGCCCCATCCCTGGCAGTGCCCAAGGCCGGGTTGGAGGGGGTTTGGAGCGATTTGGGCTGGTGGGAGGTGTCCCTGCCCGTGGCAGGGGTGGCACTGGATGGGCTTTAAGATCCCTACAAAACCAACCCAGTCCACGGCTCTGGGATCCTCTGCCCCCTCCCTCTGGAAGGGGAGCCAAGATTTTGGGGGCAGAGCCCTGGGGGTGCCCTGGGAAGCCCAGGCCGTGCCAGCTGCCCCTGGGCCCTTCCCGGCGCTGGCACATCCCCCCTCCAGCTCCCAAAAAAACCCAGGAGACAGAGCCAGGGGTTGGCACCCCCCTTGCCCTGCTGGGGCAGCCCGGCTGCTCTGCCCTGATAAGGGGGCTGTGCCCGGCCCCGCGGCCGCCCAGGGAGGGCAAACACGGGAATTATCAGGGCTGAGCTTCCCAGGGCACCGGGGCTCTGCTTTTGGGGTCAGGGCTCTGCTTTTGGGGTCCAGAGCTCTGCTTTTGGGACCAGGGCTCTGCTTTTGGGGTCAGGGCTCTGCTTTTGGGGTCCAGAGCTCTGCTTTTGGGGTCAGGGCTCTGCTTTTGGGGCTCCGGGGCTCTGCTTTTGGGGCCAGGGCTCTGCTTTTGGGACCAGGGCTCTGCTTTTGGGGTCAGGGCTCTGCTTTTGGGGTCCAGAGCTCTGCTTTTGGGGTCAGGGCTCTGCTTTTGGGGTCCAGAGCTCTGCTTTTGGGGTCAGGGCTCTGCTTTTGGGGTCCAGAGCTCTGCTTTGGGGTCCAGGGCTCTGCTTTGGGGTCAGGGCTCTGCTTTTGGGGTCAGGGCTCTGCTTTGGGCTCCAGGGCTCTGCTTTTGGGGTCCAGAGCTCTGCTTTTGGGGTTGGGTTTGGCTATATATAAATACACTATATATAGTATTAATATTAATATATATAGTGTTAATATATACAAAGTATTAATATATATAATATATAATATTAATACTATACTATATAATATTAATATTATGTCTTAATACTATATTAATATAATATAGTATATTAGATATAATATATTAGATATAATAGAATATAATATATACTATATTAGTATCTAATATAGTTTATTAGATATAATATAATATTAATATTAGATCTTAATGCTATATTAATATAATATAGTATCAATATATAATATTATATAGTGTAATATTAATATTATATATTATATATTAATATTATATATTATATATTAATATTATAAATTATAAATTATATATTATATATTATATAGATATATTATATAGATATATTATATATTATATATTATATATTATATATAAATATAATATAGTATTAGTATACAATATTAATATATATTAATATATAGTATAATATTATATTAATACTGTATCAATGAACGTTATTAATTAATATCTATAATATTGATGCTATTTGTATTATTAATTATTAGCATTAATAATGTTTATTAATAAAGTTAATGTAGTGTAATTAATTCTATTATACCATATTTATATGGTCATTTATATATTTATATAATATTTATGCTATGATACTACACTGTTCACACTATTTTATACCAGCAGCTTTTAGCTTTTCCACGTGCAATAAATAACCCTGACGAAGATCTTTCATCCCTTCCCTCGTTTGCTCATTCATCACAATAAATAGCTCAGTTCCCACCCACAGACCTGATGTGCCCCCGTCAGAGGCCGTGAGACGAAGTGATTTCATCCCCCAGCTCTGCAATTCCCGGAATTCGAACCCAATCCCGGGCCGAGGTGGGATCCAGCCCCCCCAGCCCGGGTTCCAGGTGGGATCCAGCCCCCCAATCCCGGGCCGAGGTGGGATCCAGCCCCCCCAGCCCGGGTTCCAGGTGGGATCCAGCCCCCCCTGCCCGGGTTCCAGGTGGGATCCAGCCCCCCCAGCCCGGGTTTGAGGTGGGATCCAGCCCCCCCAGCCCGGGTTTGAGCGTGGGAATTCCTCCAGCCCCCCAGCCCGGGTTCCAGGTGGATCCAGCCCCCCTGCCCGTTTTGAGGTGGGATCAGCCCCCCCAGCCCGGGTTTGATCGGGTGGGATCCAGCCCCCCAGCCCGGGTCCGGTGGGGATCCAGCCCCCCCCCTGCCCCGGGGTTCCAGGTGGGATCCAGCCCCCCCTGCCCGGGTTTGAGGTGGGATCCAGCCCCCCTGCCCGGGTTCCAGGTGGGATCCAGCCCCCCCTGCCCGGGTTCCAGGTGGGATCCAGCCCCCCCTGCCCGGGTTCCAGGTGGGATCCAGCCCCCCAGCCCAGGTTTGAGGTGGGATCCAGCCCCCCTGCCCGGGTTCCAGGTGGGATCCAGCCCCCCAGCCCGGGTTCCAGGTGGGATCCAGCCCCCCCAGCCCGGGTTCCAGGTGGGATCCAGCCCCCCCTGCCCAGGCCGAGGTGGGATCCAGCCCCCCCTGCCCGGGTTCCAGGTGGGATCCAGCCCCCCCTGCCCGAGCTCACCTGCTGCCAGGGGTTGACCTGGGCGTACACGGTCGTCAGCTCCTGCCTGGGCCCTGCAGGGAGGGAAAAGCAGGAGGTTGGGAGGGAGAGGCTGCAGAGGATCCCCCGGTGCTGCCCGGGTGCTCCCGGCCCAGGGAAGGAGGGAATTCCGGCCACAAGCTCCCAGGCTCCGGTGAAATCCCGATCCTGCAGCTCCTGGAGGCCCCTCGGGGGTTTTACTGTGGGCCTGGGTCAAGATATCCTGGTCTCATCCCAGGATCCTCCTGTGGGACACTTGCTCCCGGCTCAAAGGACAGCCAAAATCAGCTTGTTCTGTTCAAATCCCCAAATCCTGGGATGTTTCCAGAGGGCAGGCTGCGTTTGTCTCTCCTTCACGCCTTGCAGAGGGAATTAACGCCCAGCTCACAGAACAGAGGGGAGCAGAGGGGATTTAAATCCTCCATAATCTCAGTTTTGGGTCAAAATCGCTCGTTTGGAGTGCAGGAGAACGAGCCACGCGGGCTCCAGAGTTCCCTACGGAAGAGCTGGATCCAAGTTCTCGTCCGTGAGGAGCCCCAACGTCCCACTTGGAGACACGTGCGGATGGAAAACACGAGGCAGCAGCTTTATTTCGGGTCAGGGAAACAGTAAAAAACACCCCACGGACAAAAAAGCAGCGTAAAAACCACCTCAAAGGCCTTTTGGCACCGGCTCAGTCGCAGCAGAGGTGGGAATGGCCCAGCCCTGGATCCCAGGAAGGTGGGAATGGCCCGGCCCTGGATCCCAGGGAGGTGGGAATGGCCCAGCCCTGGATCCCAGGGAGGTGGGAATGGCCCAGCCCTGGATCCCAGGGAGGTGGGAATTGCTCCGGTGGTCTCTCCTTCCGCTGGGTTTGTGGGTGACAGGACAAGGGGAAACAGCCTCAGGCTGTGCCAGGGGAGGCTCAGGTTGGCCACGAGAAGGAATTTCTTGCTGGAAAGGGTGGACTCGATGGCCTTGGAGTTTTTTTTCCAACCTCAGTGATCCCGGGGTTCTGGAATTCTCGGCCGGGCCAACCCTGAGCCACAGAACCGAGCTCCTGGTTCCTCTCTGCCCTCCCAGGTCTCTCTTTCCAGCTCTTTTCTTTCCCTCAGATCCCTCTGGCTCTCGTGACCTCACAGCTCTGCTCTCAATCCCTTCCTGCTGGCCTGGCTGGAGGTTTTCTGGCGGGAAGGGAGAGCGTGGGTGGCTCCAGACACGGTGACATCCCCCGGGATCGTCCCCTTCCCTCCCCTCTGGGATGGAGGTGGGGGGGTCCCTCAGCCGGGGACGCTCCAGCACCAAGCCATGGCACGGGAGGATTTCCCTCCCCGTCCTAAATGTGACCAGGCTGTTCCCAGCAGGAAAAAGGGGAGGGAAGGAACATCCCCCAAATCCTACCTGTGTCCGTAGCCTCGGCCGCAGACAGAGGGAACATCCTCCAGCCTGGGGGAGAAGGGACGTGAACACCGTCAGCAGCGGCCCCAGATCGGCCCCTGGGTGCTGTGCCCTCCCCTCTCAGGCACCACCTCCCGCTTGCCCGGGCTCCAGGGATGGTTTTCCAAAGGGGATTCAGCTCACCTCTGGATCTGCAGTAGAACACAGCGACTAAAAGCACCACGACTCCGGTCACCGCCAGGGCACAGGCAACGATCGCGGGCAGAGGGGCGGAGGCGGAGGCTGCAGGGAGAAAAGGTCCAGTGAGAACATCCCCCAATAGATCTGCCCCTTCCTGGCACCGGGGCACAGGGAACCTGGCACAGCTCTGCCCCAACACCCCCCGAGCCCTCAGAGCAGCTCAGCTCTGCCCAGCCCAGCCCAGGGGACGAGCGGCCGGGCAGGAGCAGCAGCGGGACCCTCCCGGCCCGGCCCCTCCCGGCCACGGCCACCCCCCACGGCCCTCCAGGCACCTCCGGGGGGGCTTTTGGGGCACGAAAGCCCGTGTTGGGAGGCTGGCGGTGCCCACCCAGCCACGCTCCCACCTCCACTCCGCCCTCGGCTCTGCGGCACCGATGGATTCGCTGCTCCCACCCCAAAGCAGGACTTTTGGGGCACACCCGCCCTGCCCCAATTCCCCGGGGGGGCACGGGCAGCACAGGGATGCCCAGGGCACTGCCCAGGAAGGCCGGAGGGAGGGGATGGACCGGGCTGCTCTCAGGGTCTCCATCTCCCCCTGCCGAGCACGGCCCCTGTGCCAGCCGGCCCTGGGGAGCTGCCGGGGGCACACGGGGACACTGAGGGGCCGGGCTGGGCACACACGGGGGGGTTGGCAGCTCACCAGTGGGGAGAGGGTGGGTTGTATTTCCTGCGTGCACGGAGAGGGGAGAGAACAGGGAGAGAACAGGGAGAGAGGGGAGAGAACAGGGAGAGAGGGGAGAGAACAGGGAGAGAGGGGAGAGAACAGGGAGAGAGGGGAGAGAACAGGGAGAGAGGTCAGTGCCCGGGCCGGGGGTCCCGCTTCTCCCCGCACACCCAGCACAAAGCTGGGGGCAAAGCTGGAGCCGCGGGGAGGGGGATCCAGCCCATCCCACTGTCCTGCCCGACCCTTTGGGTGCCCCTTACCTGGGCACAGGTCCGTCCCTGGCCCTCTGGGTGCCCCTTACCTGCCCACCGGTCCCTGCCCACCCCTCTGGGTGCCCCTTACCTGCACGCAGGTCCCTCCCTGTCCTTCTGGGTGCCCCTTACCTGTGCACAGGTCCCTCCCCACCCCTCTGGGTGCCCCTTACCTGCTCACAGGTCCCTCCCCACCCCTCTGGGCGCCCCTTACCTGCTCACAGGTCCCTGCCCACCCCTCTGGGTGCCCCTTACCTGCACACAGGTCCCTCCCCACCCCTCTGGGCGCCCCTTACCTGCTCACAGGTCCCTGCCCACCCCTCTGGGTGCCCCTTACCTGCACACAGGTGCCCGGGCCAGACGGTGACGCTGCTGTTGCTGACGGGGTTCCGCGCCCGGCACGTGAGGGACACGGACCCGTGCGGGGGTGACTCCTCCAGCAGCACCGTGGGCCCCTCTCCCCGGGGCTGCTCCCCCTCGCTCCAGCCGTAGGAGACGCTGCCCAGGCCGGGGCCGGGCGCGGAGCAGCGCAGGGCGTAGCGGCAGCCCCCGCCTGAGCAGTTCTGGGCCTCGCAGCTCACCCGGGGCTCTGCCAGCTCCCCTGGGGGAAGGAGGGCAGGGGCTGTCAGGAAACACCTTTGGGCGTTGGGAAACACCCCCGAAAAGTCAACACTGAGAGGCACCTACTGTACACCTGCAGGGTGAAGGTGGATTTTCCCTCTGAGTTCTGTAAAGAGTAGGTGCCAGCGTCCTCCATCCTGAGCTGGGAGATGGTGAGGGCCCTGCCCTGCTCGGAGAAGGTGAAGCGTGTCTTGTATTTTTTGTCTAAAAACACGACTCCAGGAGGATCACGGAATATCACAGTCACTATGGCTACATCATCAAAGCTCCAGGCGGCTGCTTCTCCATCCAGATGGTGGATGAGGAAGGTGACAGACCTTCCCTCGGCTCCAACCACCTCTGTCACGATGTCATCACCCACTGGGGAGAGAAGGAGGGCTGAAGTTGCTGTGCCAGGGAGAGAAGGCACAGCAAGGGTGGGGGGTGTTTGAGGAGAAGGCAGGAGAGCTCGGGGAAGGGTCCTTGGCTGCAGTCCCAGTCTCACCCCACTGCAGTCCCAGCCTGACCCCACTGCAGTCCCAGTCTCACCCCACTGCAGTCACAGCCTGACCCCACTGCAGTCCCAGTCTCACCCCACTGCAGTCACAGCCTGACCCCACTGCAGTCCCAGTCTCACCCCACTGCAGTCCCAGCCTCACCCCACTGCAGTCCCAGCCTGACCCCACTGCAGCCCCAGCCTCACCCCACTGCAGTCCCAGCCTCACCCCACTGCAGTCCCAGCCTCACCCCACTGCAGTCCCAGTCTCACCCCACTGCAGTCCCAGCCTCACCCCACTGCTGTCCCAGTCTCACCCCACTGCAGTCCCAGTCTCACCCCACTGCAGTCCCAGTCTCACTCCACTGCAGTCCCAGTCTCACCCCACTGCAGCCCCAGCCTCACCCCACTGTGGTCACACCATGTGGGGCCACGGACAGGCCCCGGTGCCGTCAAACACCCACGTGCAAAGGGTGTGTAAGAACCAGAGCCTGGAGCTGGAAAGTACAAGGGGGGGTTTGCAATGGCTTGGAAAGGTCGGGAAGATTCATTTCGACCCCCAGAGGCTGAGCTCACCAACGTGAGCAGGGAAGGAACCCCAGCAGTCAGCTGAGCAGCTGCTTCTCCCTCCCTTGGAACAACAATTGGATCATGGAATGGGTTGGGTTGGGAGGGACCTTAAAGAGCATCTCGTTCTACCCTCCTGCCGTGGGCAGGGACACCTTCCACCAGCCCAGGTTGCTCCAAGCCCTGTCCAACCTGGCCTGGGGCACTGCCAAGGATGGGGCAGCCACAGCTGCTCTTCTCCAGCCTGAACATTCCCAGCTTTCCCAGCCTGTCTCCACATGGGAGATGCTCCAGTTCCCTTCTCAGCTGCACAGCTCCCTCTGTACTTTCTCCAGCAATTCCATGTCCTTCTTACACATGTCTCAGAGCTGGACACTCTTCCAGGTGGGATCTCACCAGAGCAGAGCAGGGGAGGAGAATCCTCTCCCACGACCTGCTGACCACGATCCTTTGGATGCAGCCCAGGATCCATCCCTCTGGATCCATCCCAGGACAAGGTCCCTCTGGATCCATCCCAGGACAAGGTCCCTCTGGATCCATCCCTCACCACCCAGCCTGGAGGGTGACCTCAAGGAGGAAGGCATTTCTTTCGTTCTCTTGGCTGTCTCCCACCTAAAAACTCAGCACTTCCCAGTCTGGGAATGGAAAGGGGAACCGAGCCTGGCTCAGCTGTGCCACCAGACCCCGAGGCTGTCACGTCTCCCTGGGCTCAGCCTGACTCTTTGGGACGTGGACAATCAACCTCCCCAACCACAGGGAGGGGGGAAAAGCTGGTGGGGAGGATAAACCTGCAGGAAATCTGTGGAGCAGCCGGATAATAAAGACACTGAGGGCTGTGGGAAGGGGCCGGGGCAGAAACACCACAAAAAGGATCTCTGGGAGCTCCAAAAGCTCGGAGACAATGTGCAGGGGAGCAGAACCCAAGCTCAGAGCAGGGTGGTCTGTGCACATCTGGCAGCAGCTGGAGGGAGGCTGGGCCAGGGCTGAGACCTGGCACAATCCCTCATCAGCAGGGACCACACGAGAGGGAGAGCCAGGGACACCTTTCCCCCTGGGAACAAACTCCATCCCTGAGGAGCTGCCCCAAACTCCACCCCTGTGGGGCTGCCCCACTGCTCCCTCGTGTCCCCGCTGTCCTGGGCGTCCCCAAAACCACCCCGAGCCCCCCACGGGCTCCTTCCCTCCTGCTGCCAAGGGGCAAAAGGGGCATCCTGCACTCACTGGCTCGGTGGAGGAGGACGAGGAAGGTGAGAAGAAGGAGCTGAGGGACGTCCATGGGCCTCCGGGAGCGTTGTCTGCGCCCACCATCTGCAGCGGAAGGCGAGAGGGAGCCTGCGAAACGAGGGTTTCCTGGGCTTGAAAAGGGGTGGAGAGAACTGTGACCTTCCTCCTGTGTCGCTGCAACGCCCGGCAGAGGCAGCACCCCGACGTCGAGGGGGACAATCCCACCCCCATAACGGAAAGACTGAGCTAAAAAACCCCATTTCCAGGTAAAAAACTCCATTTCCAGGCAAAGGCAAGTGATGCAGCTGGGACAAAGAGCATCACTGTGTGTGTGTGACAAGTGTCCCAAGCCCTTTGTGGTGACCAGCCCGAAGAGGGGACTCGACCTGGGATGGACACGGAGCTGTTGGAGCCGCTCCAGAGGAGGCCCCGGGATGAGCAGAGGGATGGAGGGAGCAGCTCCCCCGTGAGAAAAGGCTGGGAGAACTGGGATTGTTCACCTGGGAGAAGGGAAGCTTCGGGGTGACCCAGCTGTGGCCTTCCAGGACCTGAAGGAGCTGCAAGAAACACGAGGAGAGGGCCTGGAGTGACAGGACAAGGGGGGAACGGCTTCCCAGTGACAGGAGGGTTAGATGGGGTACTGGGAGGGAATTCCCCCCTGGGAGGGTTGGAAGGCCCTGGCACAGGTTGGGCTGTGGTTGCCCCATCCCTGGAAGTGTCCAAGGCCAGGCTGGAGCAACCTGGGCTAGTGGGAGGTGTCCCTGCCCGTGGTAGGGGGATGGAACAAGGTGAATTTTATGTCCTTTCCAAATCCAACCATTTAATTCCATGATTCAATTATTCTTCCGGGGTGGGGTGAGAGAGGGGAGCTGGTTTTAACTCAGTGGAATTCAGCCCCTGGGAGGTGCCATCAGCCCCCTGAGGAAGAGGAACCAGGGTTGTTTTGGTGCCTGACCTCTCCAGCTGCTCCAGAGCACTTCTCATGTGCCTGGATTTCAGAAATCATCTGACTTTCCATAAAAACAAGAATTAGGGAAGCGCTGCTTTCCCTTCCAGTTCTCACTCAGCTGCCCTGTCTGCTGGGGTGGGGTCTGGGGGGCTGGAGGGGACTGGAGCAGCTCCCCTGTGGGACAGGCTGGGAGAGTTGAGGCCGCTCAGCCTGGAGAAGAGAAGAGAAGCTGGGGCTGCCCCATCCCTGGGAGTGTCCAAGGCCGGGTTGGACCAACCTGGGATAGTGGGAGGTGTCCCTGCCCGTGGCAGGGGTGGGACTGGAGGAGCTTTATGGTCCCTTCCAACCCAACCCAACCCAGCAGCACTCCCGAGGGACGCCCTGGTGGCACCAGCCCATGGGCTCCTGGGCACTGACCCACCCCGTTCTCCACGAGAACCATCTCCTCAGGCTGGTGCCCACCGAGGACCTGGGACACTTGTCTCTGTCCCAGCCTGTCTTTGCTTGGAAATGGAGTTTTTCAGCCCCAGTTTCCTCTGGGGGGGGGTGGGATTGTCCCCCACGACGTTCCTTTCCCGGTGCTGAGCCAAGTGCCACCAGCTGAGGCCGCGGCGACGGCGACACCAGGACGGAGCTCGGGGTTCTCTCCGCCCATCCAACCCCCGGTGAAAACCACTGTGAGCACGCTGGTGCCTTCCTCTTGCACCGGGATCAGCCTCCAGCTTGTCTGGGTGCAGACAAACCCTCCCCGTGCACCGGCCGCCGATGGACAGGTTTCGGTTCCTGCTCCTCGCCCTCCTCGCCCTCCTTCGCCGAGCCAGTGAGTGCAAAGTGCTCCCCCTGAACCCCGAGCCCTCCTGCCTTCCCCTCAAACACCCCCCACCCTTTCTGTGCCTCCTTCAACCACCTTCTCTCCCCAGCGGGCTATGGCATGATGACAGAGGTGGTTGGAGCCGAGGGCGGGTCCGTCACCTTCCACATCCATGGTCCAACTCGAAGTACAGCCGTCTGGAGCTTCGATGGTGTACCCATAGTGACTCTGGAATTCGGTGAACCTCCTGTAGCCCTGTTTGCAGACAAAAAATATGAGACACGCTTCACCTTCTCCGAGCAGGGCAGGGCCCTCACCATCTCCCAGCTCAGGATGGAGGACGCTGGCACCTACTCTGCACAGAGCTGGTTCATAGAATCCATCTACACCCTGCAGGTGTACAGTAGGTGCCTCTCAGTGTTGACTTTTCGGGGGTGTTTCTCAACGCCCAAAGGTGTTTCCTGACAGCCCCTGCCCTCCTTCCCCCAGGGGAGCTGGCAGAGCCCCGGGTGAGCTGCGAGGCCCAGAACTGCTCGGGCGGGGGCTGCCGCTACGCCCTGCACTGCTCCGCGCCCGGCCCCGGCCTGGGCAGCGTCTCCTACGGCTGGAGCGAGGGGGAGCAGCCCCGGGGAGAGGGGCCCACGGTGCTGCTGGAGGAGTCACCCCCGGACGGGTCCGTGTCCCTCACGTGCCGGGCACAGAACCCCGTCAGCAACAGCAGCGTCACCGTCTGGCCCGGGCACCTGTGCGCAGGTAAGGGGCACCCAGAGGGGTGGGGAGGGACCTGTAAGCAGGTAAGGGGCACCCAGAGGGCTGGGGAGGGACCTGCGTGCAGGTAAGGGGCACCCAGAGGGGTGGGGAGGGACCTGTGAGCAGGTACGGGGCACCCAGAGGGCTGGGGAGGGTCCTGTGAACATGTAAGGGACCCAGAGGGTGGAAGGAGGGACCCTGTTAGCAGGTCAGGGGCACCCAGAGGGGTGGGGAGGGTACCTGGTGGTGCAGGTCAGGGCACCCAGAGGGGGTGGGGAGGGACCGTGGTGCATGTACGGGGCACACAGAGATGATGGGGACGGACCTGTGCCCAGGTAAGGGGCACCCAAAGGGTCGGGTAGGACAGTGGGATGGGCTGGATCCCCCTCCCCGCGGTTCAAGTTTTGCCCCCAGCTTTGTGCTGGGTGTGCGGGGAGAAGCGGGACCCCCGGCCCGGGCACTGACCTCTCTCCCTGTGCTCTCCCTCCTCTCCCCTCTCTCCCTGTTCTCTCCCCTCTCTCCCTGTTCTCTCCCCTCTCTCCCTGTTCTCTCCCCTCTCTCCCTGTTCTCTCCCTGTTCTCTCCCCTCTCCGTGCACGCAGGAAATACAACCCACCCTCTCCCCACTGGTGAGCTGCCAACCCCCCCGTGTGTGCCCAGCCCGGCCCCTCAGTGTCCCCGTGTGCCCCCGGCAGCTCCCCAGGGCCGGCTGGCACAGGGGCCGTGCTCGGCAGGGGGAGATGGAGACCCTGAGAGCAGCCCGGTCCATCCCCTCCCTCCGGCCTTCCTGGGCAGTGCCCTGGGCATCCCTGTGCCGCCCGTGCCCCCCCGGGGAATTGGGGCAGGGCGGGTGTGCCCCAAAAGTCCTGCTTTGGGGTGGGAGCAGCGAATCCATCGGTGCCGCAGAGCCGAGGGCGGAGTGGAGGCGGGAGCGTGGCTGGGTGGGCACCGCCAGCCTCCCAGCACGGGCTTTCGTGCCCCAAAAGCCCCCCCGGAGGTGGCTGGAGGGCCGTGGGGGGTGGCCGTGGCCGGGAGGGGCCGGGCCGGGAGGGTCCCGCTGCTGCTCCTGCCCGGCCGCTCGTCCCCTGGGCTGGGCTGGGCAGAGCTGAGCTGCTCTGAGGGCTCGGGGGGTGTTGGGGCAGAGCTGTGCCAGGTTCCCTGTGCCCCGGTGCCAGGAAGGGGCAGATCTATTGGGGGATGTTCTCACTGGACCTTTTCTCCCCCCAGGCCCCCGCTCCAGCAGCCTGGCCAGGGTGGGGGCCGTGGCCGTGGCCGAAGCCGCGGCTCTCGCCGGAGTTTTCTTGGTGTTCTACTGCAGAGACAAGCGAGGAGCTCCACTCAGAGCCTCGGGGGGGTTGTCCAGCCAAGAATCCCAGAATCCCCGAGGTTGGAAAAGCCCTCCCAGCCCATCCAGTCCCCCCCGTGCCCCATCCCCACCTCGGCCCCAGCCCAGAGCACTCAGTGCCACATCCAGGCCTGCCCTGGACACCCCCAGGGCTGGGCACTCCCCCACCTCCCTGGGCAGCCCCAGAGCTCCGCTCTTGACAGAATTCGGGGCTTTTACACCACCTTAGAGGCCCAGGGGTGAGGGTGGCCCTGCCCTTCCCTGCACCTGCCCCCGCGCTGGGGGAAGTGGTTGTTTGCAGACACTTCCAGGGAGGCAGCTCAGTTATTTTCTGTGGGCACAGAAGAGAGAAGTCGGGGAGGTACAAAAACATTGGTTTCTGTTCCACCTCAGCAGTGGATCCGCCCCGTGAAACTCTCCAGCAGCAGCAACCCCTTCCAAAGGGCTTTACTCCCGATTTATTTCCCTTTCCCTTTCCCGTGGTCCACACAGCCAGACCTGCTGTCACAGCTGAGCTGTGCTGGGATTATAAAACACCCCAGACCGGGTCAGCTGGATTTTCCAGCCCTGCTCCCTCATCCAGGCCACCTCCAACATCCCCACACGGGATATTTCCACAGGGAACCAAGAGTTGCTGTGGGCAGGGGATAGGGGGCTGCCTCCTCCTCCTCCTCCTCCTCCTCCTCCCAGCCACAAATTCAGCTTTAAGTCCATCTGGAAAAGCTCAGCTGTTCCCACAGAGATCAGTGGGAAAAACGGGGACGGAAAATTCGGTGGGACACGGGCTGCAGAGCCAGGCTGAGCCTGCGGGGGCTGCAAAACCCTCCTCGCTCCCTGGGGACAAAACTCCCGAGTTTTTGTAACCTGTCGCAGGGCTCAAAAATAAAACCACTTCTCGTTTTTCCCCCGTTGAACCCCTGTGTCCCTGCGTGTCCCTTAGGAAAGCAGGACCATGGGATGAGTTCCTGGCGTGGAAACCCACAGGTCAGGGATGAGGTCGGAGCCCAAAACTCCTCCAGCCGCCCCTTCCCGGTGCCGCCGATCCTTCCCCTCCCAGGGGCCGAGTCACTCCCTGGCTCACTCCCAGCTGCGGGGTCGGATCCAGAGTCCCTCTCCCTTCTCCCAGCGCTCCAGGATCCAGCCGGGAGCCTCCAGCCTCAGCCAGGGGAGGTTTCTCGCCGCGCTCCTCTCTCGCTCACCCCTCCCTTCTCCAGGCGCCGTCCCCGCTCGTTCCGCCCCCGCCGGGGGGGTTGTGTCGGTTCCCTCAGGGATGAGCGGGTCAATCCCACCAGGAAACGTGGGGTTTGGTGCCCACGAGCCGGGCTGGGCAGCTGCCCCCTGCCCCCAGAGGCTCAGGGCCTGGGCATCATCACACCGACATAAACCGTGGTGGGCTCCTGGGGGGGGCAAAAGGGGGTCAGGGAGGTGCCAGGGCGAGGGAAATGCCCGGCCAGGGCGAGGGAGAGGGGGGGGTGTCCCTTACCTGGGAGAGGGGCGGGGGTCCCTGCAGGGTGGGGGGCTCCGGAGGGTCGCGGGGGGCTCTGCCGGGGGGCCCGGTGGCCGCGGCGTAGATGGTGGTGCAGGAGGGGGGGTCGGGGCTGGGCGGCTCTTTTGGCTTCTGCAGGAGGGGGACAAAGGACGAGCGGTGAGAGGCAGGTCCCCCTCGGGCCCTTCCCTCCCTCCGCCCGCCCGGTTTTGGTTTAACGGGAACGGGATAAGGGGGAAAACCCGCCCGGAGCGTCCCCAAAGCCACCCCGGAGTCCTGAGGGCTCGGGAAGCCGCAGCACCCAAATTTATTCCCGAATTAACGGCGACCGGGCTGACCCCTGGAACCCGGGGGTTGGGGGACCCTCCCTCCTCCCCCCCCCGCGGTGATGTCACCCCGTCCCTCCCCACCCGCGGGGCTCTGTTGACACCCGGTGGCCAAAGCACAGCGCGGAGGTTGCCACGGGGGAGGGACCAGCAGCCACCTTTGGGTGCTGCTGCTGCTGCCCGAGACCCCCCCCAGGAAACCCCCCCGGGATCGTGCCCACGCTCCCCCCCCCACCCCCCCGGCCGCAGGACTCGGGGTCCCGCTGCTAAAGGAGCATTTCCAGGGCTGGAAAAACGAGCCTTTGGAAAAAGGGGTCGGGGTGTTGGTGCCTCACCCGCGCCCGCTGGACCTGGGAGTAGATGGTGTGCTCGGCGCGGTCCGGGCTGGGCTCCTGCTCGGCTGCGAGAGGGATAATTCGGGTTGGAAAAGCCCTCCGGGATCATCCAGCCCGCCCTGTGCCCCCATCCCCACCTTGTGCCCCAGCCCAGAGCGCTCAGTGCCACGACCACTCCTTCCCCGGGCACCTCCAGGGCTGGCGGGGGCTCCCCCCCCCCAAGGGTGTTTTAAACCTCCACAATTCTGGGATTCACGAGGTGTCCACCCCCAGATCCCCCCCCAGACCCAGCCCACCCTGTGCCCCCATCCCCACCTTGTGTCCCCCAGCCCAGAGCGCTCAGTCCTTCCCTGCAGACTCCCCCCCCTCCCTCAGGGGTCTTTTAAACCTCCACAATTCTGGGATTCACGAGGTGTCCACCCCCAGATCAACCCCCCCAGACCCCGCCCAGACCACCCCCCACCCCGGGACCCCTCCCTGGCCCCGCTCACCCGGGGGTGCAGCCGGGCGGGGGGTCCTGAAGACCCCGAAGAGGACGATGATGATGATGATGATGATGACAACGGGCACCACCAGCAGCACGAGCAGCTCCATCCTCGGCCTGGCACCGCCTGGGGGGGGGAGCAGAGAGGGGAAGGGGGGTCCCGGGTCAGCCCAGAGCGGAGCAGGAGGAGCTGCTGAACTTTTGGGGGGGTGGTTTCAACAGGACAGGAAAGGAGGTGGGAAATGTTCCTCCTCGCCCTGAAGCAGCTCGAGGCTGCACCGGCAGCTCCAAACCTGCTGAGGGCGCGGATTGGGGCCGGGCAGAGCCCCAAAAACGGCTCGTGGGGAGACAGCCCCTTTATCACCACTCCAGCACCGCTGACGTGTGAGAAGAGGGACAGTTTGGGGCCACCTAAAGCCCTAAAAATGTCTCTGGTGGCCTCAGAAAAGCTGGTAGGGAGGACACAGCCCCTTGGTCACAGCTCCAGCGACCCCACAGAGGGGTGTCACACGGTGTGAGTGGTTTGGGGGGGGAAAGGGGGTGAGAAACAAGTCTAACCCCCCCCCCGGGGCGTCTCATTCCCCGAGCAAGAGTCCCCTGGGGATGTTTTCCCAGCACAGGTCACAGGGAGAGCCCTGTCAGAGGTGGGGACTTCACCTCAGCCTCCCTGGGGGAAGGGGCAGCCCCCACCTCACTCAGCTCCCCCCCCGAAAAAATCCCCCCCTGGTCACAAGGAAGAGCCGAAAAAAAACCCCCCACTGAGCAAGAACGCGACTTTTGCCCCAAAATCCTCCGCAGGGGAAGTTGTCCCCGAGGGGTTTTGTCCTCCCCGAAGCACCTGGAGGAGTTTTGTCGCCTCTGAAATGACCCTGGAGCAGCGGGGCACGGAAGGGAAGGGGCTGGGCTGGCTGGGGAGGGAGGAGGGACCCGCGGCTCCGGGGTCGGGGTTGTGGGAACCCCCAGCAGGTGGAGCAGCGGCTGATTTTCCGGTAAAAAAAGTCCTTTAGGGTGAGTAAAACGGGGTGAGGAAGTGCCCTGAAGAGCAAGAGCAGGGCTGGGAGGATGCAGAGAGTCGGGCTGGGAAGTGGGGACCTGTTTGGGCTGGAGAAGGCTGAGAGGGGCTCCCGTCAATCCTCAAATATCCATACAAATATCTCATCTTGAAGGGGAACCTCGTGAATCCACAGAAATCTCTCAAATATCCACAGAAATCTCTCAAATATCCACAGAAATCTCTCAAATATCCACAGAAATCTCTCAAATATCCACAGAAATCTCTCAAATATCCACAGAAATCTCTCAAATATCCACAGAAATCTCTCAAATATCCACGGAAATCTCTCAAATATCCACGGAAATCTCTCAAATATCCACGGAAATCTCTCAAATATCCACGGAAATCTCTCATCTGAGGGGAGGGGGAGTCTCATCATTCCACCCAAATCTCTCAACTATCCCCACAAACCCCTCAACTATCCCCACAAACCCCTCAACTATCCCCACAAACCCCTCAAATATCCCCACAAACCCCTCAAATATCCCCACAAACCCCTCAAACATCCCCACGAACCCCTCAAATATCCCCACAAACCCCTCAAATATCCCCATGAACCCCTCAAATATCCCCACAAACCCCTCCTCCGAGAGGGGATCTCATCTCCTCCATCCCCACAAACATCCCCAAGGATGGTCCCAGTCTCCTCCCAGCATTTCCCAGTGGCAGGACAAGGGGTGAGGGCCACAAACCAAACCTGGAGGAGCCCAACAAGGGGTGAGGGCCACAAACCAAACCTGGAGGAGCCCAACAAGGGGGGATGGCCACAAACCAAACCCGGAGGAGCCCAACACGAGGCAGAACTTTCCCCGGAGGGTGGAACGGCCGCCCAGGGAGGGTGTGGAGTCTCCTCTCCGGGGACATTCCAACCCCTCCTGGACGTGTCCCTGCGTCACCCGCTCCGGGTGGACCCCAGAGGTCCCTTCCAGCCCCAACTACTCCAGGATTTTGGGATCCTGGGACCTACCCCGTGGCTCGTGGCCGCACTCGGGGGGGTGGAAGGCGACGGCCCGGCTGCTGACGGGGTTGCTGGCGGTGCAGACACAGGGGGTGTCGGTGTCCCAGGGGGGGTAGGAGAGGTGCAGGAAGCTGCTGTTCCCCGAGCAGAGCCCCGAAACGCCGCTGTCCTGGCTGCCCCAGCTGTAGGAAACCTCATCCCCTCGCTCGGCCGTGCAGTTGAGGGCGACGGTGCAGCTCCCGTTGGCGAGTTCCCAGCTGAGGATCCGGATGCTGGGATGGGACACCGGCTCTGGAGAGAGGGACAGGGGGGTCGCCTGGCATCAGGATGGGCATTTACCACCCCCTCTGTCACCCCCTCGGCTCCCAAGGGCCGGGAGCATCCTGAAGGGTCACAGAATCCCAGAATCAGCCGGGTTGGAAGGGACCTCCCAGACCATCCAGTCCAACCCTTGATCCAACCCCGCCGTGGTTCCCAGCCCGTGCCACTGATGCCACATCCAGTCTGGGCTTAAACACCTCCAGGGATGGAGAATCCACCCCCTCCCTGGGCAGCCCATTCCAAGGGCTGAGCACCCTCTCTGCAAAGGAATTCTTCCTAAATCCAACCTAACCCTGCCCTGGCACAGCTTCAGACCCAGCTCTCTTGTCTTGCCTGGGAGGAGAGACCAACCCCCCCCGGCTCCCCCCTCCTGTCAGGAGTTGTGCAGAGTGGGGAGGTCTCCCCTGAGCCTCCTCCTCTCCAGGCTGAGCCCCCCCAGCTCCCTCAGCCTCTCCTCACGGGAATTGTGCTCCAGTCCCTTCCCCAGCCTGGCTGCTCTTCCCTGGCCCTGCTCCAGCCTCTCCATGTCCTTCCTGAGCTGAGGGCCCAGAGCTGGACACGGCACTCCAGGGGTGGCCTCCCCAGCGCTGAGTCCAGGGCAGGAATCACTTCCCTGGCCCTGTTGGCCACCCTGTTCCTGAGCCAGGCCAGGATCCATCGGCCCTCTTGTCCCCCTGGGCACACTCTGGCTCCTGTTCAGCTCCCTGTCCATCCCAAATCCCAGCTCCCTTCCTGCCTGGCTGCTCTGCCCCCACTCTGTCCCCAACCCAGGGGGTTGTTGTGGCCAAAGGGCAGGACCCGGCCCTTGGCCTGCTTGAACCTCATCCCCTTGGGATCAGCCCACGGATCCAACCCACCCAGGTCCCCCTGCAGAGCCCTCCTGCCCTCCAGCTGATCCACACCCCCCCCCAGCTCGGCGTCACCTGCGAATTTGCTGCTGATGGGACTCAACCCCCTCACCTAAATCACCAGTAAAGACATTAAACAGAGCTGGGCCCCGCCCTGACCCCCGGGGGGGACCCCACTGCTCCTCCCCAGGCAGAACCTCTCACCGTAGACCTGCAGCCGGATCTGCTGCACCTCCTCCTCCGGCCCTTTGCTCACCACGTACTCGTAGAGCTGCCCGTCCCGCCGGCTCGTGTTGAGGATCTCCAGGGAAAAGTCCGCCCTGTGGAAGCGGATTTGCCCCTGGAAGTGGTTGGTGCAGTTGCCCCCCGAGTACTTGACCAGGACTTGCTTCTTGGGGAACGACCCCCACCGCTTCCAGGAGGATTCCCGGAATTCCGCGGTGAGCTCCCGCAGCCTGGGGGGGATCCTCAGGATCGTCGCCTTCCCCAAAGTGCCCGGCACTGTCTCGCTCTCCCCGGGGTGCATTCCTGGGAGGAGAGTGGGGAGAAGGGCTGAGGCAGAGGGAGACTCACACCAACCACCCCCCTCCCCAAACAGAGGAGGGAGAATCCTCCAGGATCCTCAAGGATCACTGGACCCACCCTGGAGGGGGAATCCTCCAGAGTCCTCAAGGATCAAAGCCAGAAATGTCACTGGAGGGGGAATCCTCCAGGGTCCTCAAGGATCAAAGCCAGAAATGTCACTGGACCCACCCTGGAGGGGGAATCCTCCAGGATCCTCAAGGATCACTGGACCCACCCTGGAGGGGGAATCCTCCAGGATCCTCAAGGATCAAAGCCAGAAATGTCACTGGACCCACCCTGGAGGGGGAATCCTCCAGGATCCTCAAGGATCAAAGCCAGAAATGTTACTGGAGGGAGAATCCTCCAGGATCCTCAAGGATCAAAGCCAGAAACGTCACTGGGCCCACCCTGGCAATCCCCAGGCTGGGGTTGCAGGAGATAAATCAGCTGAAGATGTAACAGGTTCTTTATCTGCATTTCCAGGCTCTGGGGTCTCCCCCCTGTCCTGCCCCGGTGGGGGGGTGGGAACACGAGTCTGGCTGTTTGTCCATCACCCCCTTTGCCCACCCCACAGGCCCCCAGAACCACGGGAGAGACCCCCCCCCCTTCGGCCCCACACCCTGAACCCCGAGGGATGTGGGTCACGGGCTCGGTGCAGCCGCAGAGGAAACGCTGCCTCCTCCTGCCCTGCCCTCCCTCCCCCTCCTCTTCCTCCCCCTCCTCTTCCTCCCCCTCCTCTTCCTCCCCCTCCTCTTCCTCCCCCTCCTCTTCCTCCCCGCCCTCCCCTTCCCAGAGTCTGATTTGCATCGACTCCCCAGCAGCTCAGGAGGGTTTGGGTGGGACTGGGACACCAAAGATCATCTCGTTCCACCATGGGCTGGGACCCCTCCCACTGTCCCACCACGGGCAGGGACCCCTCCCACTGTCCCACCATGGGCAGGGACCCCTCCCGCTGTCCCACCACGGGCAGGGACCCCTCCCACTGTCCCAGGTCGCTCCAACCTGGCCTTGGACACTCCCAGGAACGGGGGATCCCCGGGATAACCTGTCCTTGGACACTCCCAGGGATGGGGGATCCCCGGGATAACCTGTCCTTGGACACTCCCAGGGATGGAGGATCCCCGGGATAACCTGTCCTTGGACACTCCCAGGGATGGAGGATCTGCAGGATAACCTGTCCTTGGACACTCCCAGGGATGGAGGATCCATGGAATAACCTGTCCTTGGACACTCCCAGGGATGGGGGATCCCCGGGATAACCTGTCCTTGGACACTCCCAGGGATGGAGGATCCCCGGGATAACCTGTCCTTGGACACTCCCAGGGATGAGGGATCCCCGGGATAACCTGTCCTTGGACACTCCCAGGGATGGAGGATCCCCGGGATAACCTGTCCTTGGACACTCCCAGGGATGGGGGATCCCCGGGATAACCTGTCCTTGGACACTCCCAGGGATGGGGGATCCATGGAATAACCTGTCCTTGGACACTCCCAGGGATGGAGGATCCCCGGGATAACCTGTCCTTGGACACTCCCAGGGACGGGGGATCCCCGGGATAACCTGTCCTTGGACACTCCCAGGAATGGAGGATCCCCGGGATAACCTGTCCTTGGACACTCCCAGGGATGGGGGATCCCCGGGATAACCTGAGCCTGGCCCTCCCCACCCTCCCAGGGAAGGATTCCTTCCCAACATCCCTCCAAACCTCCTCTCTGTCTCCCTGAACCCACCCCCTTGTCCACTCCGGGCCCTTTTCCAAAGTCTCTCCCCACATTCCTTGTGGCCCCTTCAGGTCCTGGAAGGCCACAAACCAAAGAATTGCTTTTCAGGAGGAATTTCCTCCTGGAAAGGGTGTTCAGGCCTTGGCAGGGGCTGCCCAGGGAGGTGGGGGAGTGCCCAGCCCCGGAGGTGCCCAGGGAAGGACTGGCTGTGGCACTGAGTGCCAAGGTGGGGATGGTCACAGGGGGGGCACTGGATGACCCTGGAGGTCTTTTCCAACCCCAAAATGATCCTGGGATTCCCTAAAGTGCAGCCACCCGGGAGCAGGGGCAGCTCCAAACCTCCCCTTGTCCCTCTCCTGGCCGAGGGGGGTCCCGGGGGGGGGTTCAGGGGGGTTGCAGCTCCCCCCCCCCGGATTTCCAGGGGAGGATCCTCTCCCCCAACCCCTCTGCCGCGTTTCCTCCCAGCCCAGTGACTCAGATTCGCCTCCGTCCCGGGGCAAACAGGCGGGTTTGGGGTAGGAAAAAGCGGGGGGGAGGAGGAGGAGGAGGAGGAGGAGGAGGAGGAGGAGGAGGAGGAGGAGCCACCTCGGTGGGAGCGGGGAAGGGACCCCGCGGTGCCACCCCCACCTTTCCTACCCCCTTCTTTCCACAGAAAAGAGGGGGAATTACCCCAAAACGGGTCTGGGGGGGCCCCAGAGGACCCCACACCCCCCTGTGCTGCTGCAGCACCAGAGCAAACACTCCCCCCCCGACCCCCCCCTCACCCCATCGCCCACCTCTGCCCCTTCCAAGCCCCAGTTTGAGCCACCCCGGGGGGGGTTTATCCCCCCAAAATGAAGCAGGAACGTGGCCATGGCCATCATTCCATGGGATCATCCCCAGGGAGCCTCAGGAATGTTCTGCTGGGAGGTTGGGTGGGAAGCCCGGGGTGCTGAGGGTGCTGGGGGGTGCTGAGGGTGCTGGGGGGTGCTGGGGGGTGCTGAGGGGTGCTGGGTTTGCTGGGGGGTGTGAGGGGTGCCGGGGGGGCTGGGGGGTTCTGGGGGGTTGCTGTGGGGGGCTGGGCGGTTGCTGGGGTGGTGCTGGGCGGTTGCTGAGGGGGTGCTGGGGGTGCTGAGGGGTTTTCTGAGGGGTGCTGGGGGGTGCTGGTGGGTGCGGGGGGGTGCTGGGGGTGCTGATGGTTGCTGGGGGGTGCTGAGGGTTCTGCGGGGTGCGGGGGGTGCGGGGGGGGGGGTGCGTGGGTTGTTGCTGGGGTTTGCTGGGGGTTGTGGGGGTGGATGGGGGTGCTGAGGGTGCTGGGGTGGTGGCCTGAGGGTGCTGAGGGGTGCTGGGGTGCTGTGGGGTGCTGGGGGGTGCTGGGGGGTGCTGAGGGTGCTGAGGGTGCTGAGGTTGCTGAGGGGTGCTGCGGGGTGCTGAGGGGTTTCTTCGGGTGCGGGGGGCTGCTGGGGGTTGCGGGGGTGCTGATGGGTTCTGCGGGTGCTGGGGGGTTGCTGAGGGGTGCGAGGGGTGCTGGGGGGGTGGTTGGGGTGCTGGGGGGGTGATGAGGGGTGCTGGGGGGGTGCGGGGGGATCGAGGGGTGCTGGGGGTTTGATGGGTTGCTGGGGGGTGCTGGGGGGTTGCTGGGGGGTGCTGAGGTGCGAGGGTGCTGAGGGTGCTGAGGGGGGGGTTGCTGGGGGGTGTGGGTGTGTGGGGGTGCCGGGGGGTGCCGGGGGGTGTGAGGGTTGCTGAGGGGTTGTGAGGGTGCTGAGGGTGCTGAGGGTGCTGGGGGATGCTGGGGGGTGCTGGGGGGTGCTGGGGGGTGTGAGGGGTGCTGGGGGGTGCTGGGGGGTGCTGGGGGTTTTGAGGGGTGTTGGGAGCTGGTTTTGCCTCAGCAAGAGGAGTTTTTTGGGCTCCTGGTGAATTAGCAGCTGGAAAAGCCCCTTTTTGCATCAGCTCAGGAAAAACCCCCTCTGTGCCCAGGAGTGATCAGCTGGAGGGGGAGGGAGGGATGAAAATGATACCCCCAAATAATCCAAACTGGGCAGTAAAAAAAAAAAAAATACTCTCAAATAACTGAGCGTTACACTAAAAATACCCCCAAATAATCTCTGAGCATTAAAAAAATAATAATCTGAACTGAGCATTAAAAAAAAAAATAAATACCCAAAAATAACCCAAAGTGAGCATTAAAATAAAAAAATACCCCCAAATAACCCAAACTGAGCATTACAAAATAAATAAATAAATAAATAAAAAATAATCCGAACTGAGCATTACAAAAAAAAATAAATACCCCCAAATAACGCAAACTGAGCATCACAAAAAAATATTTAAAAAAAAAATAATCTGAACTGAGCATTACAAAAAAAAAAATAAATACCCCCAAAATAACCCAAAACGAGCGTTTTGGAGAGGCAAATTCACTCACCCCAGACAGCCCCGAGGGCGAGGAGCAGCCGGAGCAGCAGCAGCAGCAGCAGAGCCGAGCAGCCCATGTTGGGAGCCCCGGAGTTTCTGCTGCTCTGGGGTTAAAAATCAGCTCCTCGCAGGAACAGGTGCCCTCGAATCAGCGCCGGTTTGCGGGCCAGGAGTTTCCTGTTTTGGGGCTCAACGCGGCTCCTTTTTTTTTTTTTTTTTCGCTTTGCCTTTCATTTCTCGATCGGAAAATATTCAAAATATTCGGCAGAAGCGGCCCCGGGGACCCGCGGGAGGGGAGGAAGCGGAGCGTGGGGTCGGGTTTGCGCCCTGAGCCCCGAAAGGAGAGGAAATAACCCGTGAGGGAATCGTTTCTCATTATCGGTGACAGAATTCCCGGCGCTGGAAGCTCCGGACGGATCCCAAAGGCGGCGCGAGGGGAGGTGCTGCCCACCCCAAATGCTGCCCCGCCCGCCGCGGTGCCCACCCGGAGGGGTGGGAAAGCCCCGAATATCCCGGGATTGACCCGCTTTGGGGGGTGTTTTTTTGTGGGATCCCGACAGGAGGAGGAGGAGGAGGGAGGGTGGCCATGGAAAACTCACCCGAGTTCTTGGAAAACTTCTTCAGGAGAAGCTGGATCCTCCTTCCTGCCCTGAGGGAGGTGACCTCGGGATTCAGGTGCTCGGGGATGGGGACGGTCCAGAGGGGTGGGAATGGGGCTGGAATATCAGCCTGAGGTGGGAAAGGCAGGGAAAATGGTGCTGGGGACAGGGATGGTCCAGGATGGGGATGGGGCTGGAATATCAGCCCTGGATGTGGAAAAGCAGAGGAAGGTCGGTCCTGGCCCTGCTGCTGGGACCTCTGGATGTGTTTCTGGCAGAGGGAATCCTTCCCCGGCAAAGGGAATCATTCCCTGGCAAAGGGAATCCTTCCCTGCCGTCGGGGCTCAGCTTTGGAACGGGAGGAAGGGCTTTTGCCTTCGGGCTTTCTTCCGGTTTCGTTGCTTTCCCCGGTTTTTTCGGAGGTGGCAGCAGCAGGAATTCACGCTCGCGGTCGGGAAACACCTCTGAGGCCACCGAGGCCACCCCGGGACTCGTCCCCTGGCCCAGAGTCACGTCCAGCCCTTCCCTGGGCGCCCCAGGCTGGTTTAAAATGACGTTTTAATGTCACCGCGGGGCAGCAAAGGGCGAACTCGCGTCCCGCCGCTTTTCAGGGAAGTGGAGCTCGGAGCCTTCCGCGAGTTTTGCCGTCAGCAGATCGTCTCTGATGGTAAAAGGTGCCCGTGAAACCACCCGAAACCACCCCCCGGCGGCCCGCGGGGCCCCTCCTCCCGCCCCGAGGGCTCCTGACTCAGCCACTTCCCAACAGCGAGAGGGGGAAGGACCCGGCAAAGCTCTTCCCGTGGAAAAAAGGGGATGAGCAAGAGCAGGTCGAGGGGAGTCCACAGCAGAGGTTCCTCCTGGAGGCATCTGGGACCTGGAAAACTGTTTAATGAGCAAAACCATCAAGAGAAAAAAATCCTTTGGGGGAGCACTGAGAGCATCCAGTGGTAGGAAAACCCAAATGATCCCAAAAACTCCTTTCTTTCCCACGAGCTCAGCCTGAAATCTCCTGGCTGGGGAGTCGACTGAGATACCAACCCCAGGCCCTGTGTTTATCCATTTTTATGGACACCTCGGATCTTGTAAGAGGCAGATGAGCCCCAAACTTCCAGAAAACATTTTCAAGGTGGGGGGATCCCTGCAAAAATAAACCTTGATGTTCAAACCATCGGACTCGGAGCAGAAATGACCCCGAGCTGCTCCTTAAACCGAGTGGAACCCCCTGGGTTTTTCAGAGGAGTCCCTGGTGGCCCTTTGCTGATCGTGGCCTTCGAAATCTTTGCTTAAAGATGGCTCTGGAATTCGGGATTTACGGAGATAAAACTCCTGGTTGTCCCCCTCCCTTGGGCTGGGTGGTTGGAGCTGGCAGGGGAAAAGTGTCCCGGGGTTGTGGTGGCCCAGGAAAGGTCCCCAGTTCTCCTTGCAGGCTGAGGGAGCACCTCCATCACTCCCAAAACCTCTTCTCACCCCAAAGGCCCCGTGTCCCACCATCCAGGGCTGGAATCTCCCCTGGGGGACACAGGGGAAGGGTCTCTGTCCCCAACAAAGGTGCTGGGGGGGTAAACACACCTTCCTCCATCATCCCCCGAGTCCCTGAGCTGTGGGATCTCCCAGCCCAAGGGGGAAGAATCTGGAACAGGCACCTAAAAATGTGTTCAGGTAAGAATTTAATGTGTAAACAGGTGTTTGTGAAGGTCCTCAAAGCAGGGAGGACGCGCAGAGGGAAAGCCAGAGGTGCCACCACCCCGGCTCTGCCCCCCTTGAGATGGTCCTGGAAAAACGCAGGATGCCCAAAATCCCCAGGAAAGGCTCGGGCTGGGCGGCCCCACCGGCCTCGGGGTGAGGGAGAGGAGGATTTCCCAGTGCCTGAGGGACTGGAATCGTTCCCTTGAGCCAGCACCACACCTCTCTGCCCCCGGGAGATCCGGGACCCTCATCCCGACGCTGGGGGGGTGAGGACAGAGGTGAACTGCAGGGTCCTCAAGCCAGAGCGAGGTGGAGGAAGAGGAGCAGGAGGTGCCCCAGGAGCAGCAGCCCGCCCGTGGCCGTGCAGGAGGAGGCAGTGGAGGATTCCCCTGGAGGCAGAGGGAGATGAGGGGCAGGGCTCTGGAGGGATCCCAGCCCTCCCTGGGTGGGCTCCTGCCCCCTTTCCCAGGGGGAAAGGTCCCCACAGCTCCTGACCCGAGGGATTGAAGGGACCCCCCCCCTTGGATGTTGGACTCTTCTCCCACCCAACCGGCCACAGGACGAGGGGAAACGGCCTCGAGCTGTGCCAGGGGAGGCCCAGGGGGGACGTCAGCAGGAATCTCTTCCTGGAAGGGGTGGCCAGGCCTTGGCAGGGGCTGCCCAGGCAGGTGGGGGGGTCCCAGGGAAGGGTGACAAGGTGGGGACGGGGCACGGGATGGACTCGATGACCTCGGAGTTCCCTCCCAGCCTCAGGGATTCCATGACCTGCTCTCCTCGGGGTCCCCAAAGCTGCTCTGGGGACCCTCCAAAGCCACCCCAGAGCCCACCCCCCCCTGCACTGTGTCCCCCCTCACCTGCCCAGGAGCAGGGGTGCCTGTAGGTCAGCGAGGCGCTGTTGGAGGAGGCGGGATTGCTGACCCTGCACACGTAGGTCCCTTCCGAGGGGTTGAAGGAGACCTTCTGGACGGGGCCCCCCACGCCCTCCAGCAGGACCTGCCGGGGGGGGATCCACTCGTAGGTCACCTCGGGGAGCCCCACGGAGCACTCGAGGGTGGCGTTGCACTGCTGGAGGTCGTCCTGGGTCACCGTGACCCTCACCCGGGGCTTCGGGACCACATCTGGGAGGGGCAGCGGGATTGTCACCCCTGGGACAGCCCTGGGACAGCCCTGGGACAGCCCGGGACCCCCCAAATTCAGGAAGGACATGGAGGGGCTGGAGCAGGGCCAGGGAAGAGCAGCCAGGCTGGGGAAGGGGCTGGAGCACAATTCCCGTGAGGAGAGGCTGAGGGAGCTGGGGGGGCTCAGCCTGGAGAGGAGGAGGCTCAGGGGAGACCTCCCCACTCTGCACAACTCCTGACAGGAGGGGGGAGCCGGGGGGGGTTGGTCTCTTCTCCCAGGCAAGACAAGAGGGCTGGGTCTGAAGCTGTGCCAGGGCAGGGTTAGGTTGGATATTAGGGAGGAATTCTTTCCAGGGAGTGATCAGCCCAGGGAGGGGGTGGATTCTCCAGCCCTGGAGGTGTTTAAGCCCAGACTGGATGTGGCATCAGTGGCACGGGCTGGGAACCACGGCGGGGTTGGATCAAGGGTTGGACTGGATGGTCTGGGGGGTCCCTTCCAACCCAGCTGATTCTATGATTCTATAATTCTATGATTCTATAATTCTATAATTCTATGATTCTATAATTCTACGATCCTATGATTCTATAATTCTATAATTCCATAATTCCATGATTCTATAATTCCATAATTCCATCATTCCATCATTCCACGACTCCCTGCTCCCCCCAGCTCACCGTACACCCTCAGGGTGACGCTGTCCTTGTCCTCCCTGCCCGTGGCATCCTCCAGGTACAGCTGGTACTCGCCGCTGTCTCCCTTCTGCAGGCGGCTGATCCTCAGCGAGAAGTTGCCCAGGAGCTCCAGGCGGTCCCTGTGGGCCGTGCCCGGGTACTGGACCCGCTCCTGGGGGTCCCAGCTGGCCAGCTTCCTGCTCTCGTTGAGCCTCCAGTGGACGCGGGAGTAGCTCCTGTGGCCGTGCTCGGGGCTGGGGCTGAGGCACACGGACCCCCCCACGGCCCCCACCACGGCGGCACGGTGGGCACCGCACTGGGCCAGGGCTGGGGGACAGGACTGGGGCTGAGGGACCCCCTGACAGACCCCACGGTGGGCACCGCACTGGGCCAGGGCTGGGGGACAGGATTGGGGCTGAGGGGACAGGATTGGGGCTGAGGGACCCCCTGACAGACCCCACGGTGGGCACCGCACTGGGCCAGGGCTGGGGGACAGGATTGGGGCTGAGGGACAGGATTGGGGTTACTGGGACAGGATTGGGGCTGCTGGGACAGGATTGGGGCTGCTGGGACAGGATTGGGGTTGCTGGGACAGGATTGGGGCTGCTGGGACAGGATTGGGGCTGAGGGACAGGATTGGGGTTACTGGGACAGGATTGGGGTTACTGGGACAGGATTGGGGTTACTGGGACAGGATTGGGGCTGCTGGGACAGGACTGGGGTTGCTGGGACAGGATTGGGGTTACTGGGACAGGATTGGGGCTGCTGGGACAGGATTGGGGTTGCTGGGACAGGATTGGGGTTGCTGGGACAGGATTGGGGTTACTGGGACAGGATTGGGGTTGCTGGGACAGGACCCGGCACCGGGAGCTCATCCCAGGCCGCCTCTGTTCCCAGTGGGATGGTGGGACTGGTGGGACTGGTGGGACCGGTTTAACTCCCCAGAGGAACTGGTGGAACTGGTTCTGTTCCCCAATGGAACTGGTGTAACAGGTTTAACTGGTTCCATTCCCCAATGGAACTGGTTTAATTCCCCAATGGAACTGGTTTAATTCCCCAGTGGAACTGGTATAACTGGTGTAACTGGTTCCATTCCCCAATAGAACTGGTGCAACTGGTTTAACTGGTTCAGTTCTATAATAGAACTGGTGGAACTGGTTTAACTGGTTCAGTTCTATAATGGAACTGGTGGAACTGGTTTAACTGGTTCCATTCCCCAGTGGAACTGGTGGAACTGGTGTAACTGGTTCCATTCCCCAGTGGAACTGGTGGAACTGGTGTAACCGGTTCCATTCCCCAGTGGAACTGGTGGAACTGGTGGAACTGGTTCCATTCCCCAATGGAACTGGTTCAACCCGTTTATTTCCCTAACGCAACAGGTTTAACTGGTGTAACTGGTGTAACTGGTTTATCCAACAAAGTCCCTCCCAGTGACAGTGGGGGGGGGGGGCAGGAAGGGGGGCGGAGCCTGAGATTCCCCCTCGGATTCCACATCCCCCCCCCCCCTCCACGGGGAAAGCGAGTGACCCCCTTTTGCTCCCGAATTCCCAAATTCCCGATTTCCCGGCCCCGGAGCCACGCGACAAACAGGATTTCCCCCCTTCCTGCACCAACCCCCCCCTCCACCCCCACGGGGAAGGTTTGTTTTGCTTCGCTTTCGCTTTTTTTTGGGATCCTCTCCAGGCTCCCCCGGTGTGGTGGCGGCCGGGGGGTCCCGTGGGAAGGGAATCAGGGGGTCCCGTGGGAAGGGATCTGGGGGGTCCCGTGGGAAGGGAATCAGGGGATCCCGTGGGAAGGGATCTGGGGGGGTCCCGTGGGAAGGGAATCAGGGGGTCCCATGGGAAGGGATCCGGGGGGTCCCGTGGGAAGGGAATCAGGGGGTCCCGTGGGAAGGGAATCAGGGGGTCCCATGGGAAGGGATCTGGGGGGGTCCCATGGGAAGGGATCCGGGGGTGTTCTGTGAGAAGGGAGCCAGGGGGTCTTGTGGGAAGGGATCCAGGGGGTTCCATGGGAAGGGATCCAGGGGGTCCCAGGGAATGGAACCAGGGGATCCCAGGAAATGGAACCAGGGGATTCCAGGGAATGGAACCAGGGGATCCCACAGGAATGGAACCAGGGGATCCCAGGAAATGGAACCAGGGGATCCCAGGGAATGGAACCACGGGATCCCAGGGAATGGAACCAGGGGATCCCAGGGAATGGAACCAGGGGATTCCAGGGAATGGAACCAGGGGATCCCACAGGAATGGAGCCGGGGGATCCCAGGGAAGGGAGCCGGGGGGTCCCACAGGAATGGAGCCAGGGGGTCCCACAGGAATGGAGCCAGGGGATCCCGTGGGAAGGGAGCCAGGGGGTCCCACAGGAAGGGAGCCAGGGGGTCCCACAGGAAGGGAGCCAGGGGGTCCCACAGGAAGGGAGCCAGGGGGTCCCACAGGAAGGGAGCCAGGGGATCCCACAGGAATGGAGCCAGGGGATCCCATGGGAAGGGAGCCAGGGGGTCCCACAGGAAGGGAGCCAGGGGATCCCATGGGAAGGGAGCCAGGGGGTCCCGTGGGAAGGGAGCCAGGGGGTCCCACAGGAAGGGAGCCAGGGGGTCCCACAGGAAGGGAGCCAGGGGGTCACACCTCGGGAGCAGCGCCCGGATGGGAAGAGCCGGGGGGGAGAGAGAGAAGGGGAGGGGGAGGGTTCACCCCAGCACGTCCCCAGGGTCCCCCCCGTCCCCAATCCAACCCCACCCAGCCCCTCACCCCGCCGCCGTACCTCGAGGGACGAGGAGCAGGAAGAGGAGGAAGAGGAGGTCCCCGAGCAGCCCCAGCGCCATCTTCTCCCCCCGTTCTCCCGGGGTTTATCCCCAAACCCAGGGGTGGGACCCCCCCGGGCTGGGCAGCTGCTCACGAGGAACCCCCCCTCAACCCGAGCCCGCAGCCCCCCCAGAGCCGGGGCTGGGCAGGAAAGGAGCGTCAGGGCCCCTGATTAACACCCTCAATTAAC
>NW_024104989.1:79004-88102 GCF_003945595.2 Pipra filicauda | reverse complement strand
CAAATCACGCCTTCTCAGCGCGCCCCGAGGGCCCTGTAGAAGCCCCGAGACCAGCTCCGGCCGCCAAGCTCGGGCAACAGCTCGGCGCGCCGACAGCCGCGCCGCCCAGCCACCTTAAGAGAGTCCGGGCTACTTCCCCTCTTTACCCGCGCTGCACACACTGCCGTTTCTTTCCCACTCCGAGCCCGGGCACCAAGGGCAGCGGCTCGGCGCCCGCCGGCGGCCTCGGCTAAGCCCGCAGAAGCCGCTCGAGCCGCCCGACTGGCACAGCGGGTCGAGCCGCTGAGCCCGGACAACCGGTCTACCCGCGGCGCGAGGACACCACGTCTACCCGCTGGGCGCGGACACCACGTCTACCCGCCGGCCTGGGACACCAGGTCTACCCGCCGGCCCGGGACGCCAGGGCCACCCGCCGGGCCCGGACAGCGCCTCGACCCGCCCGGCACCTCGACGGCCGAGCCGCGGCGGCCGCGGACACGCCGCCTACCTTAAGAGACTCCGAGCTACTCCCCTCTTTACCCGCACCGCACACACTGCCTTTTCTTTCCCGTGCACACCGCTGCCCGCAAATCACGCCTTCTCAGCGCGCCCCTAGGGCCCTGCAGAAGCCCCGAGACCAGCTCCGGCCGCCAAGCTCGGGCGACAGCTCGGCGCGCCGACAGCCGCGCCGCCGAGCCACCTTAAGAGAGTCCAGGCTACTCCCCCTCTTTACCCGCGCTGCCCACGCTGCCGTTTCTTTCCCACTCGGAGCCCGGGCACCAACGGCAGCGGCTCGGCGCCCGCCGGCGGCCTCGGCTAAGCCCGCAGAAGCCGCTCGAGCCGCCCGACTGGCACAGCGGGTCTAGCCGCTGAGCCCGGACAACACGTCTACCCGCTGCGCTAGGACACCACGTCTACCCGCTGGGAGCGGACACCACGTCTACCCGCCGGCCTGGGGCACCACGTCTACCCGCCGGCCCGGGACGCCAGGGCCACCCGCCGGGCCCGGACAGCGCCTCGACCCGCCGGCACCTCGGCGGCCGAGCCGCGGCGGCCGCCGACACGCCGCCTACCTTAAGAGACTCCGCGCTACTCCCCTCTTTACCCGCACCGCACACACTGCCTTTTCTTTCCCGTGCACACCGCTGCCCGCAAATCACGCCTTCTCAGCGCGCCCCGAGGGCCCTGCAGAAGCCCCGAGACCAGCTCCGGCCGCCAAGCTCGGGCGACGGCTCGGCGCGCCGACCGCCGCGCCGCCCAGCCACCTTAAGAGAGTCCGGGCTACTCCCCCTCTTTACCCGCGCTGCACACACTGCCGTTTCTTTCCCACTCCGAGCCCGGGCACCAAGGGCAGCGGCTCGGCGCCCGCCGGCGGCCTCGGCTAAGCCCGCAGAAGCCGCTCGAGCCGCCCGACTGGCACAGCGGGTCTAGCCGCTGAGCCCGGAATACACGTCTACCCGCTGCGCTAGGACACCACGCCTACCCGCTGGGCGCGGACACCAAGTCTACCCGCCGGCCTGGTACACCACGTCTACCCGCCGGCCCGGGACGCCAGGGCCACCCGCCGGGCCCGGACAGCGCCTCGACCCGCCGGCACCTCGGCAACCGAGCCGCGGCGGCCGCCGACACGCCGCCTACCTTAAGAGACTCCGAGCTACTCCCCTCTTTACCCGCACCGCACACACTGCCTTTTCTTTCCCGTGCACACCGCTGCCCGCAAATCACGCCTTCTCAGCGCGCCCCGAGGGCCCTGCAGAAGCCCCGAGACCAGCTCCGGCCGCCAAGCTCGGGCGACAGCTCGGCGCGCCGACAGCCGCGCCGCCGAGCCACCTTAAGAGAGTCCGGGCTACTCCCCCTCTTTACCCGCGCTGCCCACGCTGCCGTTTCTTTCCCACTCGGAGCCCGGGCACCAAGGGCAGCGGCTCGGCGCCCGCCGGCGGCCTCGGCTAAGCCCGCAGAAGCCGCTCGAGCCGCCCGACTGTCGCAGCGGGTCGAGCCCGCTGAGCCCGGACAACGTTCTTTACCAGATGCGCGAGGGACACCACGTTTACACCCGCTGGGAGGGGACACCACGTCTACCCGCCGGCCGGGGACACCACGTCTACCCGCCGGCCCGGGACGCCAGGGCCACCCGCCGGGCCCGGACAGCGCCTCGACCCGCCGGCACCTCGGCGGCCGAGCCGCGGCGGCCGCCGACACGCCGCCTACCTTAAGAGACTCCGAGCTACTCCCCTCTTTACCCGTACGAAACACTGCCTTTTCTTTCCGTGCACCACCGCTGCCCGCAACATCACGAATTCTTCAGCGCGCCCCGAGGGCCGAGAAGCACGATACCCGCTCAGGAAGCAAGCTCTGGCGGAAGGCTCGGCGAGCCGACAGACGACGCCGCCCAGCCACCTTAAGAGATTCGGGTATCACCTCTTTACCCGCGCTTGCAACACTTGCCGTCTTTACCACTCCGGATGCCGGGCCCACCAAGGGCCGCTGCTCGGCGCCCGCCGGCGGCATTCGGCTAAGCGCGAAGCGCTCGAAGCCGCCCCGACTGGCGCAGCGGGTCGAGCCGCTGAGCCCGGACAACAGGTCTACCTGCTGCGCGAGGACACCACGTCTACCCGCCGGCCCGGGACACCAGGTCTACCCGCCGGCCCGGGACGCCAGGGCCACCCGCCGGGCCCGGACAGCGCCTCGACCCGCCGGCACCGCGGCGGCCGAGCCGCGGCGGCCGCGGACACGCCGCCTACCTTAAGAGACTCCGAGCTACTCCCCTCTTTACCCGCTCCGCACACACTGCCTTTTCTTTCCCGTGCACACCGCTGCCCGCAAATCACGCCTTCTCAGCGCGCCCCGAGGGCCCTGCAGAACCCCCGAGACCAGCTCCGGCCGCCAAGCTCGGGCGACGGCTCGGCGCGCCGACAGCCGCGCCGCCCAGCCACCTTAAGAGAGTCCGGGCTACTCCCCCTCTTTACCCGCGCTGCACACACTGCCGTTTCTTTCCCACTCGGAGCCCGGGCACCAAGGGCAGCGGCTCGGCCCCCGCCGGCGGCCTAGGATAAGCCGCCGAAGCCGGATCGAAGCGCCCGACTGGCGCAGCGGGTCGAGCCGCTGAGCCCGGACAACAGGTCTACCTGCTGCGCGAGGACACCACGTCTACCCGCCGGCCCGGGACACCAGGTCTACCCGCCGGCCCGGGACGCCAGGGCCACCCGCCGGCCGGGGACGCAGGGCCACCCGCCGGGGCCCGACATCGACTCGAACCGAAGGCACCCTCGTCGGCCGAGCCGGGCGGCGCGGACACGCCGGCCTACTTAAGAGACTCCGAGGCTATCCCCTATTTACCCGCTCGCACACACGCCTTTTCTTCCGTGCACACACCGTTGCCCGCAATCACGCCTCTAAGCGCGCCCCGAGGGCTTGCAGAAGCCCCGAGACCAGCTCCGGCCGCCAAGCTCGGGCGACGGCTCGGCGCGCCGACAGCCGCGCCGCCCAGCCACCTTAAGAGAGTCCGGGCTACTTCCCCTCTTTACCCGCGCTGCACACACTGCCGTTTCTTTCCCACTCGGAGCCCGGGCACCAAGGGCAGCGGCTCGGCCCCCGCCGGCGGCCTCGGCTAAGCCCGCCGAAGCCGCTCGAGCCGCCCGACTGGCGCAGCGGGTCGAGCCGCTGAGCCCGGACAACAGGTCTACCCGCTGCGCGAGGACACCACGTCTACCCGCTGGGCGCGAACACCACGTCTACCCGCCGGCCCGGGACACCAGGTCTACCCGCAGGCCCGGGACGCCAGGGCCACCCGCCGGGCCCGGACAGCGCCTCGACCCGCCGGCACCTCGGCGGCCGAGCCGCGGCGGCCGCGGACACGCCGCCTACCTTAAGAGACTCCGAGCTACTCCCCTCTTTACCCGCACCGCACACACTGCCTTTTCTTTCCCGTGCACACCGCTGCCCGCACATCACGCCTTCTCAGCGCGCCCCGAGGGCCCTGCAGAAGCCCCGAGACCAGCTCCGGCCGCCAAGCTCGGGCGACAGCTCGGCGCGCCGACAGCCGCGCCGCCGAGCCACCTTAAGAGAGTCCGGGCTACTCCCCCTCTTTACCCGCGCTGCCCACGCTGCCGTGTCTTTCCCACTCGGAGCCCGGGCACCAAGGGCAGCGGCTCGGCGCCCGCCGGCGGCCTCGGCTAAGCCCGCAGAAGCCGCTCGAGCCGCCCGACTGGCACAGCGGGTCTAGCCGCTGAGCCCGGACAACACGTCTACCCGCTGCGCTAGGACACCACGTCTACCCGCGGGGATCCCATCGGACACCACGTCTACCCGCCGGCCTGGGGCACCACGTCTACCCGCCGGCCCGGGACGCCAGGGCCACCCGCCGGGCCCGGACAGCGCCTCGACCCGCCGGCACCTCGGCGGCCGAGCCGCGGCGGCCGCCGACACGCCGCCTACCTTAAGAGACTCCGAGCTCCTCCCCTCTTTACCCGCACCGCACACACTGCCTTTTCTTTCCCGTGCACACCGCTGCCCGCAAATCACGCCTTCTCAGCGCGCCCCGAGGGCCCTGCAGAAGCCCCGAGACCAGCTCCGGCCGCCAAGCTCGGGCGACGGCTCGGCGCGCCGACAGCCGCGCCGCCCAGCCACCTTCAGAGAGTCCGGGCTACTCCCCCTCTTTACCCGCGCTGCACACACTGCCGTTTCTTTCCCACTCGGAGCCCGGGCACCAAGGGCAGCGGCTCGGCGCCCGCCGGCGGCCTCGGCTAAGGCCGCCGAAGCCGCTCGAGCCGCCCGACTGGCGCAGCGGGTCGAGCCGCTGAGCCCGGAAAACAGGTCTACCCGCTGCGCGAGGACACCACGTCTACCCGCTGGGCGCGGACACCACGTCTACCCGCCGGCCCGGGACACCAGGTCTACCCGCCGGCCCGGGACGCCAGGGCCACCCGCCGGGCCCGGAAAGCGCCTCGACCCGCCGGCACCTCGGCGGCCGAGCCGCGGCGGCCGCGGACACGCCGCCTACCTTAAGAGCCTCCGAGCTACTCCCCTCTTTACCCGCTCCGCACACACTGCCTTTTCTTTCCCGTGCACACCGCTGCCCGCAAATCACGCCTTCTCAGCGCGCCCCGAGGGCCCTGCAGAAGCCCCGAGAGCAGCTCCGGCCGCCAAGCTCAAGCGACAGCTCGGCGCGTCGACAGCCGCGCCGCCGAGTCACCTTAAGAGAGTCCGGGCTACTCCCCCTCTTTACCCGCGCTGCCCACGCTGCCGTTTCTTTCCCACTCGGAGCCCGGGCACCAAGGGCAGCGGCTCGGCGCCCGCCGGCGGCCTCGGCTAAGCCCGCCGAAGCCGCTCGAGCCGCCCGACTGGCGCAACGGGTCGAGCCGCTGAGCCCGGACAACAGGTCTACCCGCTGCGCGAGGACACCACGTCTACCCGCTGGGCGCGGACCCCACGTCTACCCGCCGGCCCGGGACACCAGGTCTACCCGCCGGCCCGGGACGCCAGGGCCACCCGCCGGGCCCGGACAGCGCCTCGACCCGCCGGCACCTCGGCGGCCGAGCCGCGGCGGCCGCCGACACGCCGCCTACCTTAAGAGACTCCGAGCTACTCCCCCTCTTTACCCGCACCGCACACACTGCCTTTTCTTTCCCATGCACACCGCTGCCCGCAAATCACGCCTTCTCAGCGCGCCCCGAGGGCCCTGCAGAAGCCCCGAGACCAGCTCCGGCCGCCAAGCTCGGGCGACAGCTCGGCGCGCCGACAGCCGCGCCGCCGAGCCACCTTAAGAGAGTCCGGGCTACTCCCCCTCTTTACCCGCGCTGCCCACGCTGCCGTTTCTTTCCCACTCGGAGCCCGGGCACCAAGGGCAGCGGCTCGGCGCCCGCGCCCGCCGGCGGCCTCGGCTAAGCCCGCAGAAGCCGCTCGAGCCGCCCGACTGGCACAGCGGGTCTAGCCGCTGAGCCCGGACAACACGTCTACCCGCTGCGCTAGGACACCACGTCTACCCGCTGGGCGCGGAAACCACGTCTACCCGCCGGCCTGGGACACCACGTCTACCCGCCGGCCCGGGACGCCAGGGCCACCCGCCGGGCCCGGACAGCGCCTCGACCCGCCGGCACCTCGGCGGCCGAGCCGCGGCGGCCGCGGACACGCCGCCTACCTTAAGAGACTCCGAGCTACTCCCCTCTTTACCCGCACCGCCCACACTGCCTTTTCTTTCCCGTGCACACCGCTGCCCGCAAATCACGCCTTCTCAGCGCGCCCCGAGGGCCCTGCAGAAGCCCCGAGACCAGCTCCGGCCGCCAAGCTCGGGCGACGGCTCGGCGCGCCGACAGCCGCGCCGCCCAGCCACCTTAAGAGAGTCCGGGCTACTCCCCCTCTTTACCCGCGCTGCACACACTGCCGTTTCTTTCCCACTCGGAGCCCGGGCACCAAGGGCAGCGGCTCGGCGCCCGCCGGCGGCCTCGGCTAAGCCCGCAGAAGCCGCTCGAGCCGCCCGACTGGCACAGCGGGTCTAGCCGCTGAGCCCGGACAACAGGTCTACCCGCTGCGCTAGGACACCACGTCTACCCGCTGGGCGCGGACACCACGTCTACCCGCGGGGATCCCATCGGACACCACGTCTACCCGCCGGCCTGGGGCACCACGTCTACCCGCCGGCCCGGGACGCCAGGGCCACCCGCCGGGCCCGGACAGCGCCTCGACCCGCCGGCACCTCGGCGGCCGAGCCGCGGCGGCCGCCGACACGCCGCCTACCTTAAGAGACTCCGAGCTACTCCCCTCTTTACCCGCACCGCACACACTGCCTTTTCTTTCCCGTGCACACCACTGCCTGCAAATCACGCCTTCTAAGCGCGCTCCAAGGGCCCTGCAGAAGCCCCGAGACCAGCTCCGGCCGCCAAGCTCGGGCGACAGCTCGGCGCGCCGACAGCCGCGCCGCCCAGCCACCTTAAGAGAGTCCGGGCTACTCCCCCTCTTTACCCGCGCTGCCCACGCTGCCGTTTCTTTCCCACTCGGAGCCCGGGCAACGCACCGAGGCAGCGGATGCTCCGGCCGCAGACTGGCGGCCTCGGCTAAGCCCGCAGAAGCCGCTCGAGCCGCCCGACTGGCACAGCGGGTCTAGCCGCTGAGCCCGGACAACAGGTCTACCCGCTGCGCTAGGACACCACGTCTACCCGCTGGGCGCGGACACCACGTCTACCCGCGGGGATCCCATCGGACACCACGTCTACCCGCCGGCCTGGGGCACCACGTCTACCCGCCGGCCCGGGACGCCAGGGCCACCCGCCGGGCCCGGACAGCGCCTCGACCCGCCGGCACCTCGGCGGCCGAGCCGCGGCGGCCGCCGACACGCCGCCTACCTTAAGAGACTCCGAGCTACTCCCCTCTTTACCCGCACCGCACACACTGCCTTTTCTTTCCCGTGCACACCACTGCCTGCAAATCACGCCTTCTAAGCGCGCTCCAAGGGCCCTGCAGAAGCCCCGAGACCAGCTCCGGCCGCCAAGCTCGGGCGACAGCTCGGCGCGCCGACAGCCGCGCCGCCCAGCCACCTTAAGAGAGTCCGGGCTACTCCCCCTCTTTACCCGCGCTGCCCACGCTGCCGTTTCTTTCCCACTCGGAGCCCGGGCACCAAGGGCAGCGGCTCGGCGCCCGCCGGCGGCCTCGGTTAGCCCGCAGAAGCCGCTCGAGCCGCCCGACTGGCACAGCGGGTCTAGCCGCTGAGCCCGGACAACACGTCTACCCGCTGCGCTAGGACACCACGTCTACCCGCTGGGCGCGGACACCACGTCTACCCGCCGGCCTGGTACACCACGTCTACCCGCCGGCCCGGGACGCCAGGGCCACCCGCCGGGCCCGGACAGCGCCTCGACCCGCCGGCCCCTCGGCGGCCGAGCCGCGGCGGCCGCGGACACGCCGCCTACCTTAAGAGACTCCGAGCTACTCCCCTCTTTACCCGCACCGCACACACTGCCTTTTCTTTCCCGTGCACACCGCGGCCCGCAAATCACGCCTTCTCAGCGCGCCCCGAGGGCCCTGCAGAAGCCCCGAGACCAGCTCCGGGCGCCAAGCTCGGGCGACAGCTCGGCGCGCCGACAGCCGCGCCGCCGAGCCACCTTAAGAGAGTCCGGGCTACTCCCCCTCTTTACCCGCGCTGCCCACGCTGCCGTTTCTTTCCCACTCGGAGCCCGGGCACCAAGGGCAGCGGCTCGGGGCCGGCCGGCGGCCTCGGCTAAGCCCGCAGAAGCCGCTCCAGCCGCCCGACTGGCACAGCCGGTCGAGCCGCTGAGCCCGGACAACAGGTCTACCCGCTGAGCTAGGACACCACGTCTACCCGCTGGGCGCGGACACCACGTCTACCGCGGCCTGGGACAACACGTCTAACGCCGCCCGGGACCGCAGGGCCACCCGCCGGGCAGGACCCAGCGCCTCGACCCGCCGGCACTCGGCGGCGAGCCGCGGCCGGCCGGCCGACACGCCGCCTACCCCTAAGAGACTCCGAGCTATCCCCTCTTTACCTCACCGCAACACACTGCCATTTCTTTCCGTGCACACCGCTGCCGCCCAAATCACATTCCGCCTGCTTCTCAGCGCTCCCGGGGCCTGCAGAAAGCCCCCGAGTACCAGATCCGGCCGCCAAGCTGGGCACAAGCTCGGCGCGCCCGACAGCCGCGCCCCGAGCCACTTAAGAGGTCCGGGGCTACTCCCCCTCTTTACCCGCGCTGCCCACGCTGCCGTTTCTTTCTCACTCGGAGCCCGGGCACCAAGGGCAGCGGCTCGGCGCCCGCCGGCGGCCTCGGCTCAGCCCGCAGAAGCCGCTCGAGCCGCCCGACTGGCACAGCGGGTCTAGCCGCTGAGCCCGGACAACACGTCTACCCGCTGCGCTAGGACACCACGTCTACCCGCTGGGCGCGGACACCACGTCTACCCGCGGGGATCCCATCGGACACCACGTCTACCCGCCGGCCTGGGGCACCACGTCTACCCGCCGGCCCGGGACGCCAGGGCCACCCGCCGGGCCCGGACAGCGCCTCGACCCGCCGGCACCTCGGCGGCCGAGCCGCGGCGGCCGCGGACACGCCGCCTACCTTAAGAGACTCCGCGCTACTCCCCTCTTTACCCGCACCGCACACACTGCCTTT
>NW_024104989.1:0-77139 GCF_003945595.2 Pipra filicauda | reverse complement strand
AGTGTGTGCGGTGCGGGTAAAGAGGGGAGTAGCTCGGAGTCTCTTAAGGTAGGCGGCGTGTCCGCGGCCGCCGCGGCTCGGCCGCCGAGGTGTCGGCGGGTCGAGGCGCTGTCCGGGCCCGGCGGGTGGCCCTGGCGTCCCGGGCCGGCGGGTAGACGTGGTGCCCCAGGCCGGCGGGTAGACGTGGTGTCCTAGCGCAGCGGGTAGACGTGGTGTCCTAGCGCAGCGGGTAGACGTGTTGTCCGGGCTCAGCGGCTAGACCCGCTGTGCCAGTCGGGCGGCTCGAGCGGCTTCTCCGGGCTTAGCCGAGGCCGCCGGCGGGCGCCGAGCCGCTGCCCTTGGTGCCCGGGCTCCGAGTGAGAAAGAAACGGCAGCGTGGGCAGCGCGGGTAAAGAGGGGGAGTAGCCCTAACTCTCTTAAGTTGGGCGGCGTGTCGGCGGCCGCCACGGCTCGGCCGCCGAGGTGCCGGCGGGTCGAGGCGCTGTCCGGGCCCGGCGGGTGGCCCTGGCGTCCCGGGCCGGCGGGTAGACGTGGTGTCCCAGGCCGGCGGGTAGACGTGGTGTCCGATGGGATCCCCGCGGGTAGACGTGGTGTCCGCGCCCAGCGGGTAGACGTGGTGTCCTAGCGCAGCGGGTAGACCTGTTGTCCGGGCTCAGCGGCTCGACCGGCTGTGCCAGTCGGGCGGCTCGAGCGGCTTCTGCGGGCTTAGCCGAGGCCGCCGGCCGGCCCCGAGCCGCTGCCCTTGGTGCCCGGGCTCCGAGTGGGAAAGAAACGGCAGCGTGGGCAGCGCGGGTAAAGAGGGGGAGTAGCCCGGACTCTCTTAAGGTGGCTCGGCGGCGCGGCTGTCGGCACGCCGAGCTGTCGCCCGAGCTTGGCGGCCGGAGCTGGTCTCGGGGCTTCTGCAGGGCCCGCGGGGCGCGCTGAGAAGGCGTGATTTGCGGGCCGCGGTGTGCACGGGAAAGAAAAGGCAGTGTGTGCGGTGCGGGTAAAGAGGGGAGTAGCTCGGAGTCTCTTAAGGTAGGCGGCGTGTCGGCGGCCGCCGCGGCTCGGCCGCCGAGGTGCCGGCGGGTCGAGGCGCTGTCCGGGCCCGGCGGGTGGCCCTGGCGTCCCGGGCCGGGGGGTAGACCTGGTGTCCCAGGTCGGCGGGTAGACGTGGTGTCCGCGCTCAGCGGGTAGACGTGGTGTCCTCGCGCCGCGGGTAGACCTGTTGTCCGGGCTCAGCGGCTCGACCCGCTGTGCCAGTCGGGCGGCTCGAGCGGCTTCTGCGGGCTTAGCCGAGGCCGCCGGCGGGCGCCGAGCCGCTGCCCTTGGTGCCCGGGCTCGGAGTGGGAAAGAAACGGCAGAGTGTGCAGCGCGGGTAAAGAGGGGAAGTAGCCCGGACTCTCTTAAGGTGGCTGGGCGGCGCGGCTGTCGGCGCGCCGAGCTGTCGCCCGAGCTTGGCGGCCGGAGCTGGTCTCGGGGCTTCTACAGGGTCCTCGGGGCGCGCTGAGAAGGCGTGATTTGCGGGCAGCGGTGTGCACGGGAAAGAAAAGGCAGTGTGTGCGGTGCGGGTAAAGAGGGGAGTAGCTCGGAGTCTCTTAAGGTAGGCGGCGTGTCCGCGGCCGCCGCGGCTCGGCCGCCGAGGTGCCGGCGGGTCGAGGCGCTGTCCGGGCCCGGCGGGTGGCCCTGGCGTCCCGGGCCGGCGGGGAGACCTGGTGTCCCAGGCCGGCGGGTAGACGTGGTGTCCGCGCCCAGCGGGTAGACGTGGTGTCCTCGCGCAGCGGGTAGACCTGTTGTCCGGGCTCAGCGGCTCGACCCGCGGCGCCAGTCGGGCGGCTCGAGCGGCTTCGGCGGGCTTAGCCGAGGCCGCCGGCGGGCGCCGAGCCGCTGCCCTTGGTGCCCGGGCTCCGAGTGGGAAAGAAACGGCAGCGTGGGCAGCGCGGGTAAAGAGGGGGAGTAGCCCGGACTCTCTTAAGGTGGCTGGGCGGCGCGGCTGTCGGCGCGCCGAGCTGTCGCCCGAGCTTGGCGGCCGGAGCTGGTCTCGGGGCTTCTGCAGGGCCCTTGGAGCGCGCTTAGAAGGCGTGATTTGCAGGCAGTGGTGTGCACGGGAAAGAAAAGGCAGTGTGTGCGGTGCGGGTAAAGAGGGGAGTAGCTCGGAGTCTCTTAAGGTAGGCGGCGTGTCGGCGGCCGCCGCGGCTCGGCCGCCGAGGTGCCGGCGGGTCGAGGCGCTGTCCGGGCCCGGCGGGTGGCCCTGGCGGCCCGGGCCGGCGGGTAGACCTGGTGTCCCAGGCCGGCGGGTAGACGTGGTGTCCGCGCCCAGCGGGTAGACGTGGTGTCCTCGCGCAGCGGGTAGACCTGTTGTCCGGGCTCAGCGGCTCGACCCGCTGCGCCAGTCGGGCGGCTCGAGCGGCTTCGGCGGCCTTAGCCGAGGCCGCCGGCGGGCGCCGAGCCGCTGCCCTTGGTGCCCGGGCTCCGAGTGGGAAAGAAACGGCAGTGTGTGCAGCGCGGGTAAAGAGGGGGAGTCGCCCGGACTCTCTTAAGGTGGCTGGGCGGCGCGGCTGTCGGCGCGCCGAGCCGTCGCCCGAGCTTGGCGGCCGGAGCTGGTCTCGGGGCTTCTGCAGGGCCCTCGGGGCGCGCTGAGAAGGCGTGATTTGCGGGCAGCGGTGTGCACGGGAAATAAAAGCAGTTGGTGCGGTGGCGGGTAAAGATGGAGTAGCTCGGGAAGTCTCTTAAGGTATGGCGGCGTGTCGTCGTCCTCCTCGGCTCGGCCGCCGAGGTGCCTGGCGGTCGGAAGAGGCCGCTGTCCGGGCCCCGGCGGTGGCCCTGGGCGTTCCCTGGGCCGCGGGTTACTTGGTGTCCCCAGGCCGGCGGTAGAACGGTGGTGTCCCGAATGGGATCCACGCGGGTAAAAGGACTGGTGTCCGCGCCCAGCGGGTAGACGTGGTGTCCTCGCGCAGCGGGTAGACCTGTTGTCCGGGCTCAGCGGCTCGACCCGCTGCGCCAGTCGGGCGGCTCGAGCGGCTTCGGCGGGCTTAGCCGAGGCCGCCGGCGGGCGCCGCGCCGCTGCCCTTGGTGCCCGGGCTCCGAGTGGGAAAGAAACGGCAGTGTGTGCAGCGCGGGTAAAGAGGGGGAGTAGCCCGGACTCTCTTAAGGTGGCTGGGCGGCGCGGCTGTCGGCGCGCCGAGCCGTCGCCCGAGCTTGGCGGCCGGAGCTGGTCTCGGGGCTTCTGCAGGGCCCTCGGGGCGCGCTGAGAAGGCGTGATTTGCGGGCCGCGGTGTGCACGGGAAAGAAAAGGCAGTGTGTGCGGTGCGGGTAAAGAGGGGAGTAGCTCGGAGTCTCTTAAGGTAGGCGGCGTGTCGGCGGCCGCCGCGGCTCGGCCGCCGAGGTGCCGGCGGGTCGAGGCGCTGTCCGGGCCCGGCGGGTGGCCCTGGCGTCCCGGGCCGGCGGGTAGCCGTGGTGTCCCAGGCCGGCGGGTAGACGTGGTGTCCGCGCCCAGCGGGTAGACGTGGTGTCCTAGCGCAGCGGGTAGACGTGTTGTCCGGGCTCAGCGGCTAGACCCGCTGTGCCAGTCGGGCGGCTCGAGCGGCTTCTGCGGGCTTAGCCGAGGCCGCCGGCGGGCGCCGAGCCGCTGCCCTTGGTGCCCGGGCTCCGAGTGGGCAAGAAACGGCAGCGTGGGCAGCGCGGGTAAAGAGGGGGAGTAGCCCGGACTCTCTTAAGGTGGCTGGGCGGCGCGGCTGTCGGCGCGCCGAGCCGTCGCCCGAGCTTGGCGGCCGGAGCTGGTCTCGGGGCTTCTGCAGGGCCCTCGGGGCGCGCTGAGAAGGCGTGATTTGCGGGCAGCGGTGTGCACGGGAAAGAAAAGGCAGTGTGTGCGGTGCGGGTAAAGAGGGGAGTAGCTCGGAGACTCTTAAGGTAGGCGGCGTGTCCGCGGCCGCCGCGGCTCGGCCGCCGAGGTGCCGGCGGGTCGAGGCGCTGTCCGGGCCCGGCGGGTGGCCCTGGCGTCCCGGGCCGGCGGGTAGACCTGGTGTCCCAGGCCGGCGGGTAGACGTGGTGTCCGCGCCCAGCGGGTAGACGTGGTGTCCCCGCGCAGCGGGTAGACCTGTTGTCCGGGCTCAGCGGCTCGACCCGCTGCGCCAGTCGGGCGGCTCGAGCGGCTTCGGCGGGCTTAGCCGAGGCCGCCGGCGGGCGCCGAGCCGCTGCCCTTGGTGCCCGGGCTCCGAGTGGGAAAGAAACGGCAGCGTGGGCAGCGCGGGTAAAGAGGGGGATTAGCCCGGACTCTCTTAAGGTGGCTCGGCGGCGCGGCTGTCGGCGCGCCGAGCTGTCGCCCGAGCTTGGCGGCCGGAGCTGGTCTCGGGGCTTCTGCAGGGCCCTCGGCTCGCGTAGAAGGCGTGATTGTGCGGGCAGCGTGTGGCACGGGGAAAGAAAAGGCAGTGTGTGCGGAGCGTGTAAAGAGTGTATAGCCGGATCTCTTAAGTAGTCTTGTTCGGCGTCCGCCGCGGCTCGTACGCCGATGTGCGCGGGTCGAGGCGCTGTCCGGGCCCGGCGGGTGGCCCTGGCGTCCCGGGCCGGCGGGTAGACGTGGTGTCCCAGGCCGGCGGGTAGACGTGGTGGCCGCGCCCAGCGGGTAGACGTGGTGTCCTAGCGCAGCGGGTAGACGTGTTGTCCGGGCTCAGCGGCTAGACCCGCTGTGCCAGTCGGGCGGCTCGAGCGGCTTCTGCGGGCTTAGCCGAGGCCGCCGGCGGGCGCCGAGCCGGTGCCCTTGGTGCCCGGGCTCCGAGTGGGAAAGAAACGGCAGCGTGGGCAGCGCGGGTAAAGAGGGGGAGTAGCCCGGACTCTCTTAAGGTGGCTCGGCGGCGCGGCTGTCGGCGCGCGGAGCTGTCGCCCGAGCTTGGCGGCCGGAGCTGGTCTCGGGGCTTCTGCAGGGCCCTCGGGGCGCGCTGAGAAGGCGTGATTTGCGGGCAGCTGTGTGCACGGGAAAGAAAAGGCAGTGTGTGCGGTGCGGGTAAAGAGGGGAGTAGCTCGGAGTCTCTTAAGGTAGGCGGCGTGTCCGCGGCCGCCGCGGCTCGGCCGTCGAGGTGCCGGCGGGTCGAGGCGCTGTCCGGGCCCGGCGGGTGGCCCTGGCGTCCCGGGCCGGCCGGTAGACGTGGTGCCCCAGGCCGGCGGGTAGACGTGGTGTCCTAGCGCAGCGGGTAGACGTGTTGTCCGGGCTCAGCGGCTAGACCCGCTGTGCCAGTCGGGCGGCTCGATCGGCTTCTGCGGGCTTAGCCGAGGCCGCCGGCGGGCGCCGAGCCGCTGCCCTTGGTGCCCGGGCTCCGAGTGGGAAAGAAACGGCAGTGTGTGCAGCGCGGGTAAAGAGGGGGAGTAGCCCGGACCCTCTTAAGGTGGCTGGGCGGCGCGGCTGTCGGCGCGCCGAGCCGTCGCCCGAGCTTGGCGGCCGGAGCTGGTCTCGGGGCTTCTGCAGGGCCCTCGGGGCGCGCTGAGAAGGCGTGATTTGCGGGCAGCGGTGTGCACGGGAAAGAAAAGGCAGTGTGTGCGGAGCGGGTAAAGAGGGGAGTAGCTCGGAGTCTCTTAAGGTAGGCGGCGTGTCCGCGGCCGCCGCGGCGCGGCCGCCGAGGTGCCGGCGGGTCGAGGCGCTGTCCGGGCCCGGCGGGTGGCCCTGGCGTCCCGGGCCGGCGGGTAGACCTGGTGTCCCGGGCCGGCGGGTAGACGTGGTGTCCGCGCCCAGCGGGTAGACGTGGTGTCCTCGCGCAGCGGGTAGACCTGTTTTCCGGGCTCAGCGGCTCGACCCGCTGCGCCAGTCGGGCGGCTCGAGCGGCTTCGGCGGGCTTAGCCGAGGCCGCCGGCGGGCGCCGAGCCGCTGCCCTTGGTGCCCGGGCTCCGAGTGGGAAAGAAACGGCAGTGTGTGCAGCGCGGGTAAAGAGGGGGAGTAGCCCGGACTCTCTTAAGGTGGCTGGGCGGCGCGGCTGTCGGCGCGCGGAGCCGTCGCCCGAGCTTGGCGGCCGGAGCTGGTCTCGGGGCTTCTGCAGGGCCCTCGGGGCGCGCTGAGAAGGCGTGATTTGCGGGCAGCGGGGTGCACGGGAAAGAAAAGGCAGTGTGTGCGGTGCGGGTAAAGAGGGGAGTAGCTCGGAGTCTCTTAAGGTAGGCGGCGTGTCGGCGGCCGCCGCGGCTCGGCCGCCGAGGTGCCGGCGGGTCGAGGCGCTGTCCGGGCCCGGCGGGTGGGCCTGGCGTCCCGGGCCGGCGGGTAGACCTGGTGTCCCGGGCCGGCGGGTAGACGTGGTGTCCGCGCCCAGCGGGTAGACGTGGTGTCCTCGCGCAGCGGGTAGACCTGTTGTCCGGGCTCAGCGGCTCGACCCGCTGTGCCAGTCGGGCGGCTCGAGCGGCTTCTGCGGGCTTAGCCGAGGCCGCCGGCGGGCGCCGAGCCGCTGCCCTTGGTGCCCGGGCTCCGAGTGGGAAAGAAACGGCAGTGTGTGCAGCGCGGGTAAAGAGGGGGAGTAGCCCGGACTCTCTTAAGGTGGCTGGGCGGCGCGGCTGTCGGCGCGCCGAGCCGTCGCCCGAGCTTGGCGGCCGGAGCTGGTCTCGGGGCTTCTGCAGGGCCCTCGGGGCGCGCTGAGAAGGCGTGATTTGCGGGCAGCGGTGTGCACGGGAAAGAAAAGGCAGTGTGTGCGGCGCGGGTAAAGAGGGGAGTAGCTCGGAGTCTCTTAAGGTAGGCGGCGTGTCGGCGGCCGCCGCGGCTCGGCCGCCGAGGTGCCGGCGGGTCGAGGCGCTGTCCGGGCCCGGCGGGTGGCCCTGGCGTCCCGGGCGGGCGGGTAGACCTGGTGTCCCGGGCCGGCGGGTAGACGTGGTGTCCGCGCCCAGCGGGTAGACGTGGTGTCCTCGCGCAGCGGGTAGACCTGTTGTCCGGGCTCAGCGGCTCGACCCGCTGCGCCAGTCGGGCGGCTCGAGCGGCTTCGGCGGGCTTAGCCGAGGCCGCCGGCGGGCGCCGAGCCGCTGCCCTTGGTGCCCGGACTCCGAGTGGGAAAGAAACGGCAGTGTGTGCAGCGCGGGTAAAGAGGGGGAGTAGCCCGGACTCTCTTAAGGTGGCTGGGCGGCGCGGCTGTCGGCGCACCGAGCTGTCGCCCGAGCTTGGCGGCCGGAGCTGGTCTCGGGGCTTCTGCAGGGCCCTCGGGGCGCGCTGAGAAGGCGTGATTTGCGGGCAGCGGTGTGCACGGGAAAGAAAAGGCAGTGTGTGCGGTGCGGGTAAAGAGGGGTGTAGCTCGGAGTCTCTTAAGGTAGGCGGCGTGTCAGCGGCCGCCGCGGCTCGGCCGCCGAGGTGCCGGCGGGTCGAGGCGCTGTCCGGGCCCGGCGGGTGGCCCTGGCGTCCCGGGCCGGCGGGTAGACGTGGTGTCCCAGGCCGGCGGGTAGACGTGGTGTCCGCGCCCAGCGGGTAGACGTGGTGTCCTCGCGCCGCGGGTAGACCTGTTGTCCGGGCTCAGCGGCTCGACCCGCTGCGCCAGTCGGGCGGCTCGAGCGGCTTCGTCGGGCTTAGCCGAGGCCGCCGGCGGGCGCCGAGCCGCTGCCCTTGGTGCCCGGGCTCCGAGTGGGAAAGAAACGGCAGTGTGTGCAGCGCGGGTAAAGAGGGGGAGTAGCCCGGACTCTCTTAAGGTGGCTGGGCGGCGCGGCTGTCGGCGCGCCGAGCCGTCGCCCGAGCTTGGCGGCCGGAGCTGGTCTCGGGGCTTCTGCAGGGCCCTCGGGGCGCACTGAGAAGGCGTGATTTGCGGGCAGCGGTGTGCACGGGAAAGAAAAGGCAGTGTGTGCGGTGCGGGTAAAGAGGGGAGTAGCTCGGAGTCTCTTAAGGTAGGCGGCGTGTCCGCGGCCGCCGCGGCTCGGCCGCCGAGCTGCCGGCGGGTCGAGGCGCTGTCCGGGCCCGGCGGGTGGCCCTGGCGTCCCGGGCCGGCGGGTAGACCTGGTGTCCCAGGCCGGCGGGTAGACGTGGTGTCCGCGCCCAGCGGGTAGACGTGGTGTCCTCGCGCAGCGGGTAGACCTGTTGTCCGGGCTCAGCGGCTCGACCCGCTGCGCCAGTCGGGCGGCTCGAGCGGCTTCGGCGGGCTTAGCCGAGGCCGCCGGCGTGCGCCGAGCCGCTGCCCTTGGTGCCCGGGCTCCGAGTGGGAAAGAAACGGCAGCGTGGGCAGCGCGGGTAAAAAGGGGGAGTAGCCCGGACTCTCTTAAGATAGGCGGCGTGTAGCCCGAGGCTCGCTGATAGGCGGCGTGTCCGCGGCCGCCGGCTCGGCCGCCGAGGTGGCGTCGAGGCGCTGGGCCCGGCGGGTAGACGTGGTGGGCGTCCCGGCCGGCGGGTAACGTGGTGTCCCCCCGCGGGTAGACGTGGTGTCCGCGCCCAGCGGGTAGACGTGGTGTCCTAGCGCAGCGGGTAGAGCTGTTGTCCGGGCTCAGCGGCTAGACCCGCTGTGCCAGTCGGGCGGCTCGAGCGACTTCTGCGGGCTTAGCCGAGGCCGCCAGCGGGCGCCGAGCCGCTGCCCTTGGTGCCCGGGCTCCGAGTGGGAAAGAAACGGCAGTGTGTGCAGCGCGGGTAAAGCGGGGGAGTAGCCCGGACTCTCTTAAGGTGGCTGGGCGGCGCGGCTGTCGGCGCGCCGAGCCGTCGCCCGAGCTTGGCGGCCGGAGCTGGTCTCGGGGCTTCTGCAGGGCCCTCGGGGCGCGCTGAGAAGGCGTGATTTGCGGGCAGCGGTGTGCACGGGAAAGGAAAGGCAGTGTGTGCGGTGCGGGTAAAGAGGGGAGTAGCTCGGAGTCTCTTAAGGTAGGCGGCGTGTCGGCAGCCGCCGCGGCTCGGCCGCCGAGGTGCCGGCGGGTCGAGGCGCTGTCCGGGCCCGGCGGGTGGCCCTGGCGTCCAGGGCCGGCGGGTAGACGTGGTGTCCCAGGCCGGCGGGTAGACGTGGTGTCCGATGGGATCCCCGCGGGTAGACGTGGTGTCCGCGCCCAGCGGGTAGACGTGGTGTCCTAGCGCAGCGGGTAGACGTGTATTCCGGGCTCAGCGGCTAGACCCGCTGTGCCAGTCGGGCGGCTCGAGCGGCTTCTGCGGGCTTAGCCGAGGCCGCCGGCGGGCGCCGAGCCGCGGCCCTTGGTGCCCGGGCTCCGAGTGGGAAAGAAACGGCAGCGTGGGCAGCGCGGGTAAAGAGGGGGAGTAGCCCGGACTCTCTTAAGATAGGCGGCGTGTCGGCGGCCGCCGCGGCTCGGCCGCCGAGGTGCCGGCGGGTCGAGGCGCTGTCCGGGCTGGCGGGTGGCCCTGGCGCCCCGGGCCGGCGGGTAGACGTGGTGTCCCAGGCCGGCGGGTAGACGGGAAAGTCCGCGCCCAGTGTGTAGACGTGGGTCCTAAAGAGGGGAGTAGCTCGGAGTCTCTTAAGGTAGGCGGCGTGTCCGCGGCCGCCGCGGCTCGGCCGCCGAGGTGCCGGCGGGTCGAGGCGCTGTCCGGGCCCGGCGGGTGGCCCTGGCGTCCCGGGCCGGCGGGTAGACGTGGTGTCCCAGGCCGGCGGGTAGACGTGGTGTCCGCGCCCAGCGGGTAGACGTGGTGTCCTAGCGCAGCGGGTAGACGTGTTGTCCGGGCTCAGCGGCTAGACCCGCTGTGCCAGTCGGGCGGCTCGAGCGGCTTCTGCGGGCTTAGCCGAGGCCGCCGGCGGGCGCCGAGCCGCTGCCCTTGGTGCCCGGGCTCCGAGTGGGAAAGAAACGGCAGCGTGGGCAGCGCGGGTAAAGAGGGGGAGTAGCCCGGACTCTCTTAAGGTGGCTCGGCGGCGCGGCTGTCGGCGCGCCGAGCTGTCGCCCGAGCTTGGCGGCCGGAGCTGGTCTCGGGGCTTCTGCAGGGCCCTCGGGGCGCGCTGAGAAGGCGTGATTTGCGGGCAGCGGTGTGCACGGGAAAGAAAAGGCAGTGTGTGCGGTGCGGGTAAAGAGGGGAGTAGCTCGGAGTCTCTTAAGGTAGGCGGCGTGTCGGCGGCCGCCGCGGCTCGGCCGCCGAGGTGCCGGCGGGTCGAGGCGCTGTCCGGGCCCGGCCGGGTGGCCTGGCGTCCCGGGCCGCGGGTAGCGTCCCGGGCCGGTCGCGGGTAGACGTGGTGTCCCGCGCCCGCGGGTAGACGTGGTGTCCTAGCGCAGCGGGTAGACCGTTTTGCCGGGGTCCGGGCGCAGCGGCTAGACCCGCTGTGCCAGTCGGGCGGCTCGAGCGGCTTCTGCGGGCGGCCGAGGCCGCCCTCCGCCGACCGCTGCCCGTGGTGCCCGGCTCCGATGGGAAGAAACGGCAGTGTGGCAGCGCGGTAAGAGGGGGAGTAGCCCGGCTCTCTTAAGGTGGCTTCGCGCGGCAGTCGGCGCGCCGAGCCGTCGCCCGAGCTTGGCGGCCGGAGCTGGTCTCGGGGCTTCGGCAGGGCCCTCGGGGCGCGCTGAGAAGGCGTGATTTGCGGGCAGCGGTGTGCACGGGAAAGAAAAGGCAGTGTGTGCGGTGCGGGTAAAGAGGGGAGTAGCTCGGAGTCTCTTAAGGTAGGCGGCGTGTCGGCGGCCGCCGCGGCTCGGCCGCCGAGGTGCCGGCGGGTCGAGGCGCTGTCCGGGCCCGGCGGGTGGCCCTGGCGTCCCGGGCCGGCGGGTAGACGTGGTGTCCCAGGCCGGCGGGTAGACGTGGTGTCCGCGCCCAGCGGGTAGACGTGGTGTCCTAGCGCAGCGGGTAGACGTGTTGTCCGGGCTCAGCGGCTAGACCCGCTGTGCCAGTCGGGCGGCTCGAGCGGCTTCTGCGGGCTTAGCCGAGGCCGCCGGCGGGCGCCGAGCCGCTGCCCTTGGTGCCCGGGCTCCGAGTGGGAAAGAAACGGCAGCGTGGGCAGCGCGGGTAAAGAGGGGGAGTAGGTAAAAGAGGGCCGGAGTGCAGCCGCGAGAGGCTCTCTTAAAGAGGGGAGTAGCTCTTAAGGTAGGCGGCGTGTCGGCGGCCGCCGCGGCTCGGCCGCCGAGGTGCCGGCGGGTCGAGGCGCTGTCCGGGCCCGGCGGGTGGCCCTGGCGTCCCGGGCCGGCGGGTAGACGTGGTGTCCCGGGCCGGCGGGTAGACGTGGTGTCCGCGCCCAGCGGGTAGACGTGGTGTCCTAGCGCAGCGGGTAGACGTGTTGTCCGGGCTCAGCGGCTAGACCCGCTGTGCCAGTCGGGCGGCTCGAGCGGCTTCTGCGGGCTTAGCCGAGGCCGCCGGCGAGCGCCGAGCCGCTGCCCTTGGTGCCCGGGCTCCAAGTGGGAAAGAAACGGCAGCGTGGGCAGCGCGGGTAAAGAGGGGGAGTAGCCTGGACTCTCTTAAGGTGGCTCGGCGGCGCGGCTGTCGGCGCGCCGAGCTGTCGCCCGAGCTTGGCGGCCGGAGCTGGTCTCGGGGCTTCTGCAGGGCCCTCGGGGCGCGCTGAGAAGGCGTGATTTGCGGGCAGCGGTGTGCACGGGAAAGAAAAGGCAGTGTGTGCGGTGCGGGTAAAGAGGGGAGTAGCTCGGAGTCTCTTAAGGTAGGCGGCGTGTCGGCGGCCGCCGCGGCTCGGCCGCCGAGGTGCCGGCGGGTCGAGGCGCTGTCCGGGCCCAGCGGGTGGCCCTGGCGTCCCGGGCCGGCGGGTAGACGTGGTGTACCAGGCCGGCGGGTAGACTTGGTGTCCGCGCCCAGCGGGTAGACTTGGTGTCCTAGCGCAGCGGGTAGACGTGTATTCCGGGCTCAGCGGCTAGACCCGCTGTGCCAGTCGGGCGGCTCGAGCGGCTTCTGCGGGCTTAGCCGAGGCCGCCGGCGGGCGCCGAGCCGCTGCCCTTGGTGCCCGGGCTCCGAGTGGGAAAGAAACGGCAGCGTGGGCAGCGCGGGTAAAGAGGGGGAGTAGCCCGGACTCTCTTAAGGTGGCTCGGCGGCGCGGCTGTCGGCGCGCCGAGCTGTCGCCCGAGCTTGGCGGCCGGAGCTGGTCTCGGGGCTTCTGCAGGGCCCTCGGGGCGCGCTGAGAAGGCGTGATTTGCGGGCAGCGGTGTGCACGGGAAAGAAAAGGCAGTGTGTGCGGTGCGGGTAAAGAGGGGAGTAGCTCGGAGTCTCTTAAGGTAGGCGGCGTGTCGGCGGCCGCCGCGGCTCGGCCGCCGAGGTGCCGGCGGGTCGAGGCGCTGTCCGGGCCCGGCGGGTGGCCCTGGCGTCCCGGGCCGGCGGGTAGACCTGGTGTCCCAGGCCGGCGGGTAGACGTGGTGTCCGCGCCCAGCGGGTAGACGTGGTGTCCTAGCGCAGCGGGTAGACGTGTTGTCCGGGCTCAGCGGCTAGACCCGCTGTGCCAGTCGGGCGGCTCGAGCGGCTTCTGCGGGCTTAGCCGAGGCCGCCGGCGGGCGCCGAGCCGCTGCCCTTGGTGCCCGGGCTCCGAGTGGGAAAGAAACGGCAGCGTGGACAGCGCGGGTAAAGAGGGGGAGTAGCCCGGACTCTCTTAAGGTGGCTCGGCGGCGCGGCTGTCGGCGCGCCGAGCTGTCGCCCGAGCTTGGCGGCCGGAGCTGCTCTCGGGGCTTCTGCAGGGCCCTCGGGGCGCGCTGAGAAGGCGTGATTTGCGGGCAGCGGTGTGGACGGGAAAGAAAAGGCAGTGTGTGCGGTGCGGGTAAAGAGGGGAGTAGCTCGGAGTCTCTTAAGGTAGGCGGCGTGTCGGCGGCCGCCGCGGCTCGGCCGCCGAGGTGCCTGCGGGTCGAGGCGCTGTCCGGGCCCGGCGGGTGGCCCTGGCGTCCCGGGCCGGCGGGTAGACGTGGTGTCCCAGGCCGGCGGGTAGACGTGGTGTCCGATGGGAGCCCCGCGGGTAGACGTGGTGTCCGCGCCCAGCGGGTAGACGTGGTGTCCTAGCGCAGCGGGTAGAGCTGTTGTCCGGGCTCAGCGGCTAGCCCCGCTGTGCCAGTCGGGCGGCTCGAGCGGCTTCTGCGGGCTTAGCCGAGGCCGCCGGCGGGCGCCGAGCCGCTGCCCTTGGTGCCCGGGCTCCGAGTGGGAAAGAAACGGCAGCGTGGGCAGCGCGGGTAAAGAGGGGGAGGAGCCCGGACTCTCTTAAGGTGGCTCGGCGGCGCGGCTGTCGGCGCGCCGAGCTGTCGCCCGAGCTGGGCGGCCGGAGCTGGTCTCGGGGCTTCTGCAGGGCCCTCGGGGCGCGCTGAGAAGGCGTGATTTGCGGGCAGCGGTGTGCACGGGAAAGAAAAGGCAGTGTGTGCGGTGCGGGTAAAGAGGGGAGAAGCTCGGAGTCTCTTAAGGTAGGCGGCGTGTCCGCGGCCGCCGCGGCTCGGCCGCCGAGGTGCCGGCGGGTCGAGGCGCTGTCCGGGCCCGGCGGGTGGCCCTGGCGTCTCGGGCCGGCGGGTAGACGTGGTGTCCCAGGCCGGCGGGTAGACGTGGTGTCCTCGCCCAGCAGGTAGACGTGGTGTCCTAGCGCAGCGGGTAGACGTGTTGTCCGGGCTCAGCGGCTAGACCCGCTGTGCCAGTCGGGCGGCTCGAGCGGCTTCTGCGGGCTTAGCCGAGGCCGCCGGCGGGCGCCGAGCCGCTGCCCTTGGTGCCCGGGCTCCGAGTGGGAAAGAAACGGCAGCGTGGGCAGCGCGGATAAAGAGGGGGAGTAGCCCGGACTCTCTTAAGATAGGCGGCGTGTCGGCGGCCGCCGCGGCTCGGCCGCCGAGGTGCCGGCGGGTCGAGGCGCTGTCCGGGCCCGGCGGGTGGCCCTGGCGTCCCGGGCCGGCGGGTAGACGTGGTGCCCCAGGCCGGCGGGTAGACGTGGTGTCCGATGGGATCCCCGCGGGTAGACGTGGTTTCCGCGCCCAGCGGGTAGACGTGGTGTCCTAGCGCAGCGGGTAGACGTGTTGTCCGGGCTCAGCGGCTAGACCCGCTGTGCCAGTCGGGCGGCTCGAGCGGCGTCTGCGGGCTTAGCCGAGGCCGCCGGCGGGCGCCGAGCCGCTGCCCTTGGTGCCCGGGCTCCGAGTGGGAAAGAAACGGCAGCGTGGGCAGCGCGGGTAAAGAGGGGGAGTAGCCCGGACTCTCTTAAGGTGGCTCGGCGGCGCGGCTGTCGGCGCGCCGAGCTGTCGCCCGAGCTTGGCGGCCGGAGCTGGTCTCGGGGCTTCTGCAGGGCCCTCGGGGCGCGCTGAGAAGGCGTGATTTGCGGGCAGCGGTGTGCACGGGAAAGAAAAGGCAGTGTGTGCGGTGCGGGTAAAGAGGGGAGTAGCTCGGAGTCTCTTAAGGTAGGCGGCGTGTCCGCGGCCGCCGCGGCTCGGCCGCCGAGGTGCCGGCGGGTCGAGGCGCTGTCCGGGCCCGGCGGGTGGCCCTGGCGTCCCGGGCCGGCGGGTAGACGTGGTGCCGCAGGCCGGCGGGTAGACGTGGTGTCCGATGGGATCCCCGCGGGTAGACGTGGTGTCCGCGCCCAGCGGGTAGACGTGGTGTCCTAGCGCAGCGGGTAGACGTGTTGTCCGGGCTCAGCGGCTAGACCCGCTGTGCCAGTCGGGCGGCTCGAGCGGCTTCGGCGGGCTTAGCCGAGGCCGCCGGCGGGCGCCGAGCCGCTGCCCTTGGTGCCCGGGCTCCGAGTGGGAAAGAAACGGCAGTGTGGTGCAGCGCGGGTAAAGAGGGGGAGTAGCCCGGACTCTCTTAAGGTGGCTGGGCGGCGCGGCTGTCGGCGCGCCGAGCCGTCGCCCGAGCTTGGCGGCCGGAGCTGGTCTCGGGGCTTCTGCAGGGCCCTCGGGGCGCGCAGAGAAGGCGTGATTTGCGGGCAGCGGTGTGCACGGGAAAGAAAAGGCAGTGTGTGCGGTGCGGGTAAAGAGGGGAGTAGCTCGGAGTCTCTTAAGGTAGGCGGCGTGTCCGCGGCCGCCGCGGCTCGGCCGCCGAGGTGCCGGCGGGTCGAGGCGCTGTCCGGGCCCGGCGGGTGGGCCCTGGCTGGTGTCCCGGGCCGGCGGGTAGACGTGGTGTCCGCGCCCAGCGGGTAGACGTGGTGTCCTCGCGCAGCGGGTAGACCTGTTGTGCTCAGCGGCTCGACCCGCTGCGCCAGTCGGGCGGCTCGAGCGGCTTCGGCGGGCTTAGCCGAGGCCGCCGGCGGGCGCCGAGCCGCTGCCCTTGGTGCCCGGGGTCCGAGTGGGAAAGAAACGGCAGTGTGTGCAGCGCGGGTAAAGAGGGGGAGTAGCCCGGACTCTCTTAAGGTGGCTGGGCGGCGCGGCTGTCGGCGCGCCGAGCCGTCGCCCGAGCTTGGCGGCCGGAGCTGGTCTCGGGGCTTCTGCAGGGCCCTCGGGGCGCGCTGAGAAGGCGTGATTTGCGGGCAGCGGTGTGCACGGGAAAGAAAAGGCAGTGTGTGCGGTGCGGGTAAAGAGGGGAGTAGCTCGGAGTCTCTTAAGGTAGGCGGCGTGTCCGCGGCCGCCGCGGCTCGGCCGCCGAGGTGCCGGCGGGTCGAGGCGCTGTCCGGGCCCGGCGGGTGGCCCTGGCGTCCCGGGCCGGCGGGTAGACCTGGTGTCCCAGGCCGGCGGGTAGACGTGGTGTCCGCGCCCAGCGGGTAGACGTGGTGTCCTAGCGCAGCGGGTAGACGTGTTGTCCGGGCTCAGCGGCTAGACCCGCTGTGCCAGTCGGGCGGCTCGAGCGGCTTCGGCGGGCTTAGCCGAGGCCGCCGGCGGGCGCCGAGCCGCTGCCCTTGGTGCCCGGGCTCCGAGTGGGAAAGAAACGGCAGCGTGGGCAGCGCGGGTAAAGAGGGGGAGTAGCCCGGACTCTCTTAAGGTGGCTCGGCGGCGCGGCTGTCGGCGCGCCGAGCTGTCGCCCGAGCTTGGCGGCCGGAGCTGGTCTCGGGGCTTCTGCAGGGCCCTCGGGGCGCGCTGAGAAGGCGTGATTTGCGGGCAGCGGTGTGCACGGGAAAGAAAAGGCAGTGTGTGCGGTGCGGGTAAAGAGGGGAGTAGCTCGGAGTCTCTTAAGGTAGGCGGCGTGTCCGCGGCCGCCGCGGCTCGGCCGCCGAGGTGCCGGCGGGTCGAGGCGCTGTCCGGGCCCGGCGGGTGGCCCTGGCGTCCCGGGCCGGCGGGTAGACCTGGTGTCCCGGGCCGGCGGGTAGACGTGGTGTCCGCGCCCAGCGGGTAGACGTGGTGTCCTCGCGCAGCGGGTAGACCTGTTGTCCGGGCTCAGCGGCTCGACCCGCTGCGCCAGTCGGGCGGCTCGAGCGGCTTCGGCGGGCTTAGCCGAGGCCGCCGGCGGGCGCCGAGCCGCTGCCCTTGGTGCCCGGGCTCCGAGTGGGAAAGAAACGGCAGTGTGTGCAGCGCGGGTAAAGAGGGGGAGTAGCCCGGACTCTCTTAAGGTGGCTGGGCGGCGCGGCTGTCGGCGCGCCGAGCGTCGCCCGAGCTTGGCGGCCGGAGCTGGTCTCGGGGCTTCTGCAGGGCCCTCGGGGCGCGCTGAGAAGGCGTGATTTGCGGGCAGCGGTGTGCACGGGAAAGAAAAGGCAGTGTGTGCGGTGCGGGTAAAGAGGGGAGTAGCTCGGAGTCTCTTAAGGTAGGCGGCGTGTCCGCGGCCGCCGCGGCTCGGCCGCCGAGGTGCCGGCGGGTCGAGGCGCTGTCCGGGCCCGGCGGGTGGCCCTGGCGTCCCGGGCCGGCGGGTAGACCTGGTGTCCCGGGCCGGCGGGTAGACGTGGTGTCCGCGCCCAGCGGGTAGACGTGGTGTCCTCGCGCAGCGGGTAGACCTGTTGTCCGGGCTCAGCGGCTCGACCCGCTGCGCCAGTCGGGCGGCGCGAGCGGCTTCGGCGGGCTTAGCCGAGGCCGCCGGCGGGCGCCGAGCCGCTGCCCTTGGTGCCCGGGCTCCGAGTGGGAAAGAAACGGCAGCGTGGGCAGCGCGGGTAAAGAGGGGGAGTAGCCCGGACTCTCTTAAGGTGGCTCGGCGGCGCGACTGTCGGCGCGCCGAGCTGTCGCCCGAGCTTGGCGGCCGGAGCTGGTCTCGGGGCTTCTGCAGGGCCCTCGGGGCGCGCAGAGAAGGCGTGATTTGCGGGCAGCGGTGTGCACGGGAAAGAAAAGGCAGTGTGTGCGGAGCGGGTAAAGAGGGGAGTAGCTCGGAGTCTCTTAAGGTAGGCGGCGTGTCCGCGGCCGCCGCGGCTCGCCCGCCGAGGTGCCGGCGGGTCGAGGCGCTGTCCGGGCCCGGCGGGTGGCCCTGGCGTCCCGGGCCGGCGGGTAGACCTGGTGTCCCGGGCCGGCGGGTAGACGTGGTGTCCGCGCCGAGCGGGTAGACGTGGTGTCCTCGCGCAGCGGGTAGACCTGTTGTCCGGGCTCAGCGGCTCGACCCGCTGCGCCAGTCGGGCGGCTCGAGCGGCTTCGGCGGGCTTAGCCGAGGCCGCCGGCGGGCGCCGAGCCGCTGCCCTTGGTGCCCGGGCTCCGAGTGGGAAAGAAAAGGCAGTGTGTGCAGCGCGGGTAAAGAGGGGGAGTAGCCCGGACTCTCTTAAGGTGGCTGGGCGGCGCGGCTGTCGGCGCGCCGAGCCGTCGCCCGAGCTTGGCGGCCGGAGCTGGTCTCGTGGCTTCTGCAGGGCCCTCGGGGCGCGCTGAGAAGGCGTGATTTGCGGGCAGCGGTGTGCACGGGAAAGAAAAGGCAGTGTGTGCCGTGCGGGTAAAGAGGGGAGTAGCTCGGAGTCTCTTAAGGTAGGCGGCGTGTCGGCGGCCGCCGCGGCTCGGCCGCCGAGGTGCCGGCGGGTCGAGGCGCTGTCCGGGCCCGGCGGGTGGCCCTGGCGTCCCGGGCCGGCGGGTAGACGTGGTGTCCCAGGCCGGCGGGTAGACGTGGTGTCCGCGCCCAGCGGGTAGACGTGGTGTCCTCGCGCCGCGGGTAGACCTGTTGTCCGGGCTCAGCGGCTCGACCCGCTGCGCCAGTCGGGCGGCTCGAGCGGCTTCGGCGGGCTTAGCCGAGGCCGCCGGCGGGCGCCGAGCCGCCGCCCTTGGTGCCCGGGCTCCGAGTGGGAAAGAAACGGCAGTGTGTGCAGCGCGGGTAAAGAGGGGGAGTAGCCCGGACTCTCTTAAGGTGGCTGGGCGGCGCGGCTGTCGGCGCGCCGAGCCGTCGCCCGAGCTTGGCGGCCGGAGCTGGTCTCGGGGTTTCTGCAGGGCCCTCGGGGCGCGCAGAGAAGGCGTGATTTGCGGGCAGCGGTGTGCACGGGAAAGAAAAGGCAGTGTGTGCGGAGCGGGTAAAGAGGGGAGTAGCTCGGAGTCTCTTAAGGTAGGCGGCGTGTCCGCGGCCGCCGCGGCTCGGCCGCCGAGGTGCCGGCGGGTCGCGGCGCTGTCCGGGCCCGGCGGGTGGCCCTGGCGTCCCGGGCCGGCGGGTAGACCTGGTGTCCCGGGCCGGCGGGTAGACGTGGTGTCCGCGCCCAGCGGGTAGACGTGGTGTCCTCGCGCAGCGGGTAGACCTGTTGTCCGGGCTCAGCGGCTCGACCCGCTGCGCCAGTCGGGCGGCTCGAGCGGCTTCGGCGGGCTTAGCCGAGGCCGGCGGCGGGCGCCGAGCCGCTGCCCTTGGTGCCCGGGCTCCGAGTGGGAAAGAAACGGCAGTGTGTGCAGCGCGGGTAAAGAGGGGGAGTAGCCCGGACTCTCTTAAGGTGGCTGGGCGGCGCGGCTGTCGGCGCGCCGAGCCGTCGCCCGGGCTTGGCGGCCGGAGCTGGTCTCGGGGCTTCTGCAGGGCCCTCGGGGCGCGCAGAGAAGGCGTGATTTGCGGGCAGCGGTGTGCACGGGAAAGAAAAGGCAGTGTGTGCGGAGCGGGTAAAGAGGGGAGTAGCTCGGAGTCTCTTAAGGTGGGCGGCGTGTCCGCGGCCGCCGCGGCTCGGCCGCCGAGGTGCCGGCGGGTCGAGGCGCTGTCCGGGCCCGGCGGGTGGCCCTGGCGTCCCGGGCCGGCGGGTAGACCTGGTGTCCCAGGCCGGCGGGTAGACGTGGTGTCCGCGCCCAGCGGGTAGACGTGGTGTCCTCGCGCAGCGGGTAGACCTGTTGTCCGGGCTCAGCGGCTCGGCCCGCTGCGCCAGTCGGGCGGCTCGAGCGGCTTCGGCGGGCTTAGCCGAGGCCGCCGGCGGGCGCCGAGCCGCTGCCCTTGGTGCCCGGGCTCCGAGTGGGAAAGAAACGGCAGTGTGTGCAGCGCGGGTAAAGAGGGGGAGTAGCCCGGCCTCTCTTAAGGTGGCTGGGCGGCGCGGCTGTCGGCGCGCCGAGCCGTCGCCCGAGCTTGGCGGCCGGAGCTGGTCTCGGGGCTTCTGCAGGGCCCTCGGGGCGCGCTGAGAAGGCGTGATTTGCGGGCAGCGGTGTGCACGGGAAAGAAAAGGCAGTGTGTGCGGTGCGGGTAAAGAGGGGAGTAGCTCGGAGTCTCTTAAGGTAGGCGGCGTGTCGGCGGCAGCCGCGGCTCGACCGCCGAGGTGCCGGCGGGTCGAGGCGCTGTCCGGGCCCGGCGGGTGGCCCTGGCGTCCCGGGCCGGCGGGTAGACGTGGTGTCCCAGGCCGGCGGGTAGACGTGGTGTCCGCGCCCCGCGGGTAGACGTGGTGTCCTAGCGCAGCGGGTAGACGTGTTGTCCGGGCTCAGCGGCTAGACCCGCTGTGCCAGTCGGGCGGCTCGAGCGGCTTCTGCGGGCTAGGGCCGAGGCCGCCGGCGGGCGCCGAGCCGCTGCCCTTGGTGCCTGGGCTCCGAGTGGGAAAGAAACGGCAGCGTGGGCAGCGCGGGTAAAGAGGGGGAGTAGCCCGGACTCTCTTAAGGTGGCTCGGCGGCGCGGCTGTCGGCGTGCCGAGCTGTCGCCCGAGCTTGGTGGCCGGAGCTGGTCTCGGGGCTTCTGCAGGGCCCTCGGGGCGCGCTGAGAAGGCGTGATTTGCGGGCAGCGGTGTGCACGGGAAAGAAAAGGCAGTGTGTGCGGTGCGGGTAAAGAGGGGAGTAGCTCGGAGTCTCTTAAGGTAGGCGGCGGGTCCGCGGCCGCCGCGGCTCGGCCGCCGAGGTGCCGGCGGGTCGAGGCGCTGTCCGGGCCCGGCGGGTGGCCCTGGCGTCTCGGGCCGGCGGGTAGACGTGGTGTCCCAGGCCGGCGGGTAGACGTGGTGTCCTCGCCCAGCAGGTAGACGTGGTGTCCTAGCGCAGCGGGTAGACGTGTTGTCCGGGCTCAGCGGCTAGACCCGCTGTGCCAGTCGGGCGGCTCGAGCGGCTTCTGCGGGCTTAGCCGAGGCCGCCGGCGGGCGCCGAGCCGCTGCCCTTGGTGCCCGGGCTCCGAGTGGGAAAGAAACGGCAGCGGGGGCAGCGCGGGTAAAGAGGGGGAGTAGCCCGGACTCTCTTAAGGTGGCTCGGCGGCGCGGCTGTCGGCGCGCCGAGCTGTCGCCCGAGCTTGGCGGCCGGAGCTGGGCTCGGGGCTTCTGCAGGGCCCTCGGGGCGCGCTGAGAAGGCGTGATTTGCGGGCAGCGGTGTGCACGGGAAAGAAAAGGCAGTGTGTGCGGTGCGGGTAAAGAGGGGAGTAGCTCGGAGTCTCTTAAGGTAGGCGGCGTGTCGGCGGCCGCCGCGGCTCGGCCGCCGAGGTGTCGGCGGGTCGAGGCGCTGTCCGGGCCTGGCGGGTGGCCCTGGCGTCCCGGGCCGGCGGGTAGACGTGGTGCCCCAGGCCGGCGGGTAGACGTGGTGTCCGATGGGATCCCCGCGGGTAGACGTGGTGTCCTAGCGCAGCGGGTAGACGTGTTGTCCGGGCTCAGCGGCTAGACCCGCTGTGCCAGTCGGGCGGCTCGAGCGGCGTCTGCGGGCTTAGCCGAGGCCGCCGGCGGGCGCCGAGCCGCTGCCCTTGGTGCCCGGGCTCCGAGTGGGAAAGAAACGGCAGCGTGGGCAGCGCGGGTAAAGAGGGGGAGTAGCCCGGACTCTCTTAAGGTGGCTCGGCGGCGCGGCTGTCGGCGCGTCGAGCTGTCGCCCGAGCTTGGCGGCCGGAGCTGGTCTCGGGGCTTCTGCAGGGCCCTCGGGGCGCGCTGAGAAGGCGTGATTTGCGGGCAGCGGTGTGGACGGGAAAGAAAAGGCAGTGTGTGCGGTGCGGGTAAAGAGGGGAGTAGCTCGGAGTCTCTTAAGGTAGGCGGCGTGTCGGCGGCCGCCGCGGCTCGGCCGCCGAGGTGCCGGCGGGTCGAGGCGCTCTCCGGGCCCGGCGGGTGGCCCTGGCGTCCCGGGCCGGCGGGTAGACGTGGTGTCCCAGGCCGGCGGGTAGACGTGGTGTCCGCGCCCAGCGGGTAGACGTGGTGTCCTAGCGCAGCGGGTAGACGTGTTGTCCGGGCTCAGCGGCTAGACCCGCTGTGCCAGTCGGGCGGCTCGCGCGGCTTCTGCGGGCTTAGCCGAGGCCGCCGGCGGGCGCCGAGCCGCTGCCCTTGGTGCCCGGGCTCCGAGTGGGAAAGAAACGGCAGCGTGGGCAGCGCGGGTAAAGAGGGGGAGTAGCCCGGACTCTCTTAAGGTGGCTCGGCGGCGCGGCTGTCGGCGCGCCGAGCTGTCGCCCGAGCTTGGCGGCCGGAGCTGGTCTCGGGGCTTCTGCCGGGCCCTCGGGGCGCGCTGAGAAGGCGTGATTTGCGGGCAGCGGTGTGCACGGGAAAGAAAAGGCAGTGTGTGCGGTGCGGGTAAAGAGGGGAGTAGCTCGGAGTCTCTTAAGGTAGGCGGCGTGTCCGCGGCCGCCGCGGTTCGGCCGCCGAGGTGCCGGCGGGTCGAGGCGCTGTCCGGGCCCGGCGGGTGGCCCTGGCGTCCCGGGCCGGCGGGTAGACCTGGTGTCCCAGGCCGGCGGGTAGACGTGGTGTCCGCGCCCAGCGGGTAGACGTGGTGTCCTCGCGCAGCGGGTAGACCTGTTGTCCGGGCTCAGCGGCTCGACCCGCTGTGCCAGTCGGGCGGCTCGAGCGGCTTCTGCGGGCTTAGCCGAGGCCGCCGGCGGGCGCCGAGCCGCTGCCCTTGGTGCCCGGGCTCGGAGTGGGAAAGAACCGGCAGTGTGTGCAGCGCGGGTAAAGAGGGGGAGTAGCCCGGACTCTCTTAAGGTGGCTGGGCGGCGCGGCTGTCGGCGCGCCGAGCTGTCGCCCGAGCTTGGCGGCCGGAGCTGGTCTCGGGGCTTCTGCAGGGCCCTCGGGGCGCGCTGAGAAGGCGTGATTTGCGGGCAGCGGTGTGCACGGGAACGAAAAGGCAGTGTGTGCGGTGCGGGTAAAGAGGGGAGTAGCTCGGAGTCTCTTAAGGGGTAGGCGGCGTGTCCGCGGCCGCCGCGGCTCGGCCGCCGAGGTGCCGGCGGGTCGAGGCGCTGTCCGGGCCCGGCGGGTGGCCCTGGCGTCCCGGGCCGGCGGGTAGACCTGGTGTCCCGGGTAGACGTGGTATCCGATCGGATTCCCGCGGGTAGACGTGGTGTCCGCGCCCAGCGGGTAGACGTGGTTTCGTAGCGCTGCGGGTAGACCTGTTGTCCGGGCTCAGCGGCTCGACCCGCTCTGCCAGTCGGGCTGCTAGTAGCTCGGAGTCTCTTTAGATAGGCGGCGTGTCGACGGGTAGAGCTGCTATCCGGGCCCAACTGTGGCCGTCTTGGCTGTCCTGGCCATGGCAGGAGTTAGGTGGGATGGTCCTGGCTGGAGGGGCTTCTTGGTTCGCCAGAGATCTGGTGTCTGACTTTGGCTCCGTTCTTTTCTCTTCCAGTTATTGAAGGCATGACTCACGACAGCGCTGCTGTCAAAAGCCTGGCACTTCAAACCCAGAAAATCCTAAGAGCTGTCCAGAGACCTGAGTCTTCTCTAGGTTCCAGCAGTTTGAAGATCAGCTCCAGAATGTGCCGAATAGGGAGGCTCCTCTGTGGGGTAGCTGCCGGAAGTCAGCAGAGGACTGATACTGGGAAGCCTCTCTGATGGGACCAGCTGAGCCTGCGGGAAAGACCCCTCTCTGCAACAAGTTTTTCTTCCCTAACTTGAGAATATGAAACTTCTCTTAGCATACACAGAGGCTCAGGAGTTTTTTTGGTGCCCGGTGTCCACAGGGCATCTGGGGAGAGGGGAAAAAGGGCCCTTGTGCTCCACAACACTTGCCCAAACGTGCAGCGGGGAAGGGAAAGTGCCCCAAAGGCCCTCGGCCTTGGGGTTTCTGCTGGAGCCTCAACACTTCCAGCAGTGTGGATGGGCAGAGCCTGGAGCTGTGGGGATCCCTGAGAAGCTGGTCCTCGGAGGTGGCCACAAGCCTTGTGCCAGCCAGGAAGCAGCATCTGTGGCCTGCCTGTGTGTTGCTGGGGCCACCATGGGGAGGGCGCGGGGCACCTTGGGCGGGGTGTGCAGTCGCTGCTGCCCAAGCCACAGACAACCCCAGCAGGCTCTGCACAGGAGCAGCAGCACCCACACAGTCTAGAATTTTGGAAGTCAGGCTGGCAGCTTCAGCGCAAGGCTGAAAAAAGCAAACAACAGCCCTTCTCCCCGGGAAAGAAAGGCTGCAACCTTAGGCTTCCTGGTGCAGTTGGTGGGCCAGCCTGGGCACTCCACGGGCAGCAAGAGCTTTCTGGTATGGCACCTTTGGTCTGGGAGGAATCTTGATCCCTATGGAATTTTGGGAGTTGGACTGGCATTGCAGGGTTGAAAAAAGGGAACCGCAGCCCTTTTCCTCAGGAAGGAAAGCCTGTATCCTTTGGCTTTCAGGTGCAATTGGTGGGTCAGCCTGGACACTCGGTGGGCAGGGAGAGCTTTCTGGTGTGGCACCTTTGGTCTGGAAGGAATCTTCGTTTGTGAACTGGGATTCCAGTTGGTGAACTGGGAACAAAAGAAAAAGCAACAGAAGCTGAAGGAAGGCCTCATATGGCTCAAGTTCCAGGACGGAGGGAAGTCAGCACTGTGGTGTCTGCTGCAAAAATGGCCCAGTTCACGAGCTCAGCTTTTGCTGCTAGAGGATCAGGGTTTGGGCTTTCTGGAGCCCATTCCCTACCAACGCATGGCCCCCCATTGCTCTTGCATCAAGTGTTCTGCACCCGTGGGAACATGTGTGCCCTGTGTCCATGCGAGAGCAGCAACTGGCAGAAGACGTCTGCTGCCGTCACTTGTCTTGGCTGCTCCTTCAGTGGGGTGGCACCTTAATCAGAGGCACAGAACAGGTTTGGATCCCAGAGTTCTCCCTATGCCCTTCACTTCTCCCCAATGTCCTGGATATCAGCTGAGAGTCTCAGCCGGACACACAGCAACTGGAGCTTTGAACATCAGACTGGGCAGCTTTTATTTTGCAGAATGCAAGAGAAAAAGTCCAAATAACACAAGGAAACTTGACAGGATCTCTGACCAATCTAATCTTCCTGTGAAACTCAGGAAGTGAGGGTGGTTTGGTGCTGCAGGTCATCACTTCCATGCAAAAATCATTCTAACAAGGAGAAACCGCTTCTGCCCTGTGACAACTGCCGAGCATGGCCACCAATTGCTCCAGTTGCCGCTCCCAACAGCCCCCTGCAAGAGCACAGACATCAGTGCCCATTGGTTTTGGTTGCCCTCTGGCAGAAAAGTCCCTCAGGGGCACAACTCTTTGGGGCAGGAGATGGGCACCAGCCCTGCCAGGACTTAGGGCGGTGGCAGGTCTCCTTGGGCGAGGACTTGCAAGAGATGCTGATTTTGGTGCAGCCCCAGGCAATGGGGTGGGAGCAGCATTGGTGCCCTTGCCCCCATGTTCCTTCTGTGTGTCACAGCCCCATGTTTGGGAGGGCCACCAGCCGACACTTCTCCCAAGGAGCCCGTGCCAGCTTGTGTGGAGGCCCCGTACCCTTCCTGCTGTGGCTGCGTCGGCAGCCGAGGGGGCTCCCTCTGCTTAGTTTTTGAGCTGCGCCTAAAGTTCATGTCCAGCTGTCTTCGATACTTTGGAGAATGGACTCCTTCCGACCTGGGGCAGGTTGGCCAGGCTGGGGGAGTCCCCCAGGGCGTGTGGCAGTGTGTCACAGGGCCCTTTGTGACAGGGTGGGCATCGCCCATGGCATGGTATGGGGCAGGGTGTCACAGGGTCCTTTGTGACACGTGATGACTTAGTACCGGTGGTGACACGGCAACGGCTCAGTGCTCCTCGGAGCATGTGACGGGACAGATGGGATGGAGCTGTGCTGTGCGGAGCCCCCGTGCAGCCAACTCTTTCCTTGTTGACCCGGAGTGTTTTGGTGGATTTTCTGTGCTGCGAGCGTCCTCGAGGCTGGACCGTGGGACTTGGTGACGCAGAGCTTTTGCGAGGTGTCCCCAATCCCTGCGGCAGGTGCCCTTGAGGCCGCACTGCAGGACTTGCTAACCCCTAGTGTTTGCTAGGCTTTTCTGTCTTTCAGGTGCCCTCGAGGCCAGACTGCAGGACTTGCTGACCCATACCATTTCTTAGGCTTTTCCCTCTTTCAGGTGCCCTCGAGGCCAGACCGCAGGATTGGGGACCCGGAAATTTTCCGGAGTCTCCAATCCCTGCGGTAGGTGGCCTCGAGGGCAGCCTGCCGGACTCGGTGACCCGGAGATCTTCCGAGGTGTCTCTCTCTTGCAGGTACTCTCAAGGCTAGACCGTGGGATGGCAGGAAGACGCCTGAACCTGCTCAGGCCCTTTCGGATGAAGAAGGAAGACCCTGGAGCTGCCCCATCCCAGCACCCTGAGAAGATGGAGCAGTTGCATCCCCTGCAGGAAGGTGAGTGGCACGGCTGGGCTACAGGGCTGGTGGCTGCAGCTGACTGTGCCTCATCCCATCCCGTCTCCTGGGGACATGGCCAGGGAAAGGGAGGGGGGAAGAGGGCCCGGGACTGTTCAGGGCCGACAGCTCCATGCACTGGGAATGCCAGGGCTGGCCCTGCCTGTGGAGCGCAGGGCTGGGCTGTGTTCTCTGGCCTGTCCCGCAGCCCCTCAGCTCTGACCGTGCTCGCTCTTTGCCAGACCCAGACCGGGACCGGACACAAGAGCAGGACCGTGCCCATGGTCGCTTCCGCAGGGCAGCACAGGTACCTGCAGCCATGGCCTCCTGGGCTGGACCTGCTGTCACTGCTCAGGTTGGCACCGCTGTCAGAGCTCACCATGGCACGTCCCTCTCTTCCCTGCTCTCCGTTCTTCTGCAGACCTTTCTGAAATTCGTGGGCATTCGGCGTAAAAGGACCACAACTAGCCCAACTGAGGTCATGGTACAGCCGGACCCCAGCCCGACTGAACTCAAGGCGGACCCTGATGTCACCACCGCACTGACTGATGGCACAGGAAACTGTGACGTGTCGTCGACTGTTCACACAACAAAGTCTGCCCCTGCTTTGACTGATGATACAACAGACACTGAGAGCCCATCGATTGATCACACTGCAATCTCTGACATCGTGTTGAGTGATGAACCGACAAACTCTGACGCTGCACTGCCTGATCTTGCTGTGGAGGCCGATGCTGCAATGACCGAGGGCACTGCAGACACTGACCTCATGCCCACGGAGAGTGTGAATGATGCTCCCACTCCAGATATTTTTGAGGAGAATGGTGTCTCCAGTCCAAAGCAAGTAAGCAGCCTGTGTCCAGGGCTCAAACCACTCCAGGGGTTGTGGCCCCTCGAGTGAGCTCCCCTGGGCTCTCTCAGCCTTTGAGGCCAGCACAGTGCAGTGGGAAGGGAAGCACTTGTCAGGGAAGCTGGGCAAGTTGGCAGCTCTTCCCCCATGCCTCCTCCAGGTGCCAGCCTTCATCAGGAACATGCACCAGAGACTGACAGCCAACGCGACTCCAGAAGAGAAGCTGCTGGCGGAGTTTCTGAGGGTGACTGAGGCACACCCTGCTGATGTTGTGGTGACCCTCCTGCACTGTGCCCCATCCTGTGACAGGTACGTGGCCTCCCTGACTTCAGGGTTTGGGGCTTACCAGCCTTTTGAGTCCCTTACCCTGTCCATCCATCCCATGTGGTCTGCCAGAGGGATGGAGAGTTCTGGGACCCTCTGGCCCCTCTCTTTCCCAGCCCTGCCATGTCAGCCCCGATCCTGCTGCCATGGTCCCTCCCTGCTCCTCAAGGCACTTTGGCTGGCACCCCCCTGACACAGAACTCTGGCCCCGCAGAGCTGCTGCCATCATGTGGAAGACCATAGCCTCATCGGAAATGACAGTGGAGAAGGTGCTGCCAAAGCTGCTCTGCGTGATGGAGGACTGGCCACTGCACAGCACGTCCACCTCCGACGGGGACAAAAGAGATGTCTTTGCCCTGGCTGTGAGTTTCTGGAACTGGACTTTACTTGCCGACAGGTCGCTTCTCCAGCAGCTCTCCATCCTCCCCGAGCGCTGCATCTCCCTGCCTCAGGTGCTGGGCTGCAAACCTGGCTTAGGGGCAGGTTCAGGGACACCAGGCTGGGGGTTGCCCCTGCGTCTTCCCTGACCTCTCCCTCCCACACTTGGGCCCTTTCATATGGACATCTGGGCACTGAGAGCTGTGTGCAGGTGCTTTATCTTTTGCAGGCAACCAGGGTGATTTGGGAGATTCTCCAGATGCTCCAGTGCCCAGAGCCATTGACAGAGTATTCCCCCCGTCTCCTCGTGGATCTGCTCTTCCAGATTTTCATCAGCACAGAGCAGATGCCAGAGGAAATTGACGCCTTGTGGAGGGAATGCCAGGAGCAACACAGCCTTCCCACAAACTCCAAGAGGTGCTCAGTCCCAGTCCTGTCCCTCTCATGCCCTCTCATGCCCTGAGCAGGGTTCCCAGCATGACCTGGGCTTTGCTCTGCACACAGCTTTGTAGTGCTGACCGTGAAGGCCCTGCTTTGTCGTCTTGAGTGTGAAGATGTGGTGGTTTCAATGGAACGGAAGCGTGGTTGGGACACGCTCCTCAACTCTGACACCCACCACTATGCAGTGGGTTTGCTGGCCAGGTGAGACTCCCTTGTCCCCGCTGCCCCTGTCATTTCTGCCTGTGCATGCGGCACCCCACACAGTGCCCGTGGTCATGGGCCAGAGGGCCTTGTCACTGAGGGATGGCCGAGCAGAGTGGAAAAGGCTGGGAGAGGCAGCTGCACAGGAGGAGCCACTGGTCAGAGTGCCCTCGTCCCCTGCCGGGGTGCTGGGGAAAGACCAGGACTCTGTGAGACTGTCCTGGGAGAGCTTTGCCCACCCGGCTCAGGGTTGATGGTGCCTGTTTCCCCCTGGCAGGGAGATGCGCCGTGCCTCGAGCCCCTTGTATCACCGGATTGCCCTCTCCCTGCTAGGGCTGCTCATCAGGGAGAAGCCCGGCTGGGAGCTTCCCGCCGTGGCATTCCTTGTGGAGGTGAGCCTGATGGCGAACACCGCCTTGCTGACCTGCCTCTACCTCTCTGCCCTCTCGCAGCCGCAGCTGCCTGGGACGGTGCCGCGCCCTGTGCTGCTGCCTGGGCACAGCCCTGTGCGGCTCTGGGCTCCTGCCGGCCGGACACCCGGTCACTGCTCCGTGCTTTTCAGGTCCTGGACTGCCCAGACATGACTGAATGGAGTGACAGCTTCCTGGAGATCCTTTCCAGGCGCCTGTGGAGCGAGTGCACAGAGATGCGTCGCCTGGTGCTGAGAGGCCTCGTGGTGCTGAGCAAGGATCCTGTGATGGTGAGGAGGGGGCAACTGGTTGAAGCTGTGCTGACAGCCTGGGGCTGGGGAGCGCAATTGCTTGGGCTTGGTTGGGCCAAGGGGAAGTCTATCTTGGGGAGTAGGGAAAGGTTCTTCACTCAGAGGGTGCTCTGACACTGCAACAGGCCCCACTGGGAAGAGGTCACAGCCTCAAGGCTGCCAGAGCTCAAGGACAACACTCTCAGGGACACGATGGGATTGGTGGGCATGGTCCTGTGCAGGGCCAGCAGTTGGACTCAATGATCCTTGGGGGTCACTTCTAACTCAGGATATTCTAGGATTCCATGATTCGTGGCTTCACAGCACAGCATTGTGTTCCACACAGGCTGACGGCATGCGGAGCCTGACACAAAGCCTCATGGACGTACTGTGGGATACAGACGGAGAGCTGGTCAGGATGGCCCTCTCTGTGTTCATCAATCAAGTCCAGGACAGAGACATCCTAATCTCCACCCCCACTACCCTGCAGCTGGCTGAGGTGCTCCAGCCCCTCTTTGGCAATGTAAGGCTCTGTGCCCCCCCTGCCCCAGGCACTGGTTGCTACCAGGAAACGGTGGCCTGTGGACTTGCAGGCTTGTGCCCTGGTAGGCCTGGAGCTGAGGTCTTTTCCTCTTCCTTTCCATCAGGACAACATCCACGTGCAGCTGCTCTCCATTCAACTCTTCCGAAAGGTGATGGACTTGGGAGTGGATGAGGGAAAACAAGCCCTGAAGACACACGTGGTCTACAGCCTGCTCCCACTTTTTTTCCACTGGCATAATGAGAACCAGCATGTGGCAGAAGTGAGAACTTGTGGGGTCTGCTGTCCCCACGGCAGGGGGCTGGTCTGCCTCGTGCCCTGGCACCTCAAAGGCTCTAGTCTCTCCTCCTGGCCTTGGTCCAGGGACACGGGTCCTGTGCCCTGGGCTGCGATGCCATGTCCTGCTCTCTGTTGCTCTGCAGGCCTCTAGGGAAGCGCTGCTTGGTGTAGCGTGGTTTCTGAAGAGGAGTGATCTTGTGAAGCTGCTGAAGACAAAGCAGTCTTGGAGGTTCGGCGAGTGCCTGGTAAGGACGACCCCACAGCCCCAGCCCCCAATGCCCAGAGTGTGGGGCTGGCACTGTGCCCCTGCCCACTGCTGCAGCCACCTGTGGGACAGCAGCCTGCGCCCCACAGGCTGCCGCCTTGCCTGGGGCGTGCGGGCTCCTCTGCAGGCTCCTCTGCCCCCGAGCCAGGGTGCCGCTGGAGCCCAGTGCTGGGTGCAGGCAGCAGCCGGCCAAGGGGCAGAGCCCCAGTCAACCCTTCCCTCTGTGCCCTACCGCTCTCTCCAGCTGGAAAAGGACAAGAGAAGAGTGGCCAAGTACCTGTGCCAGGCCCTACCATACCTGGAGAGCCCACAGGAGCTCGTGCGAGAGGCGGCCCTCAGGTTCATTGGTGAGCCACAAGCTCGCGGTCCCTCCCCACCCTGGCAGCAGGATGCAGCCAGGGATGTGTTGTGGAGCCCCGAGTGCCCTGGCGGTTGCTGCCGGCCTGTGCCAACCCAGCCCTGGTGCGTCCCGAGGCGGGAAGGCCCCGGGTTCAGCCCTGCCAGGGCAGGAGGGCATGTGGCTGGGCCGGCAGCGCTGCTGGGGGGGAGCTGTGCCGCTGGGGCCGTGACAGCATCTGTGTTCCCAGGGGTGGCCGGGAGGTTCCTGAAGGGACAGAAGGTAGACCTGCAGATCGTCATTGATGGTGAGTCAGGGCAGTGGGGCTGCTGAATGGAACACAGAGCCCGGGGCAGGGAGCTGCAATCCTTCCCTGGCTGTGGAGGGCTCTGCTCCCTGCAGAGATGAGCAACGGCTTGGGCAGAGCAGAGAGAGATTCCAGGGGCACGGGGGGTATTGGTGGCCAGCACCTCCTGGCTGATCCCGTTGGGCCCACCTCTGTCCTGTCCATGGCAAGAGTTGGGTGGGATGGTCCTGGCAGGAGGGTTCGCCAGATCTTGGCTCGCCAGAGATCTGGTCTCTGACTTTGGCTCCATTCTTTTCTCTTCCAGTTATTGAAGGCATGACTCACGACAGTGCTGCTGTCAAAAGTCTGGCACTTCAAACCCAGAAAATCCTAAGAGCTGTCCAGAGACCTGAGTCTTCTCCAGGTTCCAGCAGTTTGAAGATCAGCTCCAGAATGTGCCGAATAGGGAGGCTCCTCTGTGGGGCAGCTGCCGGAAGTCAGCAGAGAACTGATCCTGGGAAGCCTGTCTGATGGGACAGGCTTTCCCTGAGCCTACGGGAAAGACCCCTCTCTGCAACAAGTTCCTCTTACCCCAACATGAGAATATGAAATTCCTCTTAGCATACACAGAGGCTCAGGAGTTTTTTTGGTGCCCGGTGTCCACAGGGCATCTGGGGAGAGGGGAAAAAGGGCCCTTGTGCTCCACAACACTTGCCCAAACGTGCAGCGGGGAAGGGAAAGTGCCCCAAAGGCCCTCGGCCTTGGGGTTTCTGCTGGAGCCTCAACACTTCCAGCAGTGTGGATGGGCAGAGCCTGGAGCTGTGGGGATCCCTGAGAAGCTGGTCCTCGGAGGTGGCCACAAGCCTTGTGCCAGCCAGGAAGCAGCATCTGTGGCCTGCCTGTGTGTTGCTGGGGCCACCATGGGGAGGGCGCGGGGCACCTTGGGCGGGGTGTGCAGTTGCTGCTGCCCAAGCCACAGACAACCCCAGCAGGCTCTGCACAGGAGCAGCAGCACCCACACAGTCTAGAATTTTGGAAGTCAGGCTGGCAGCTTCAGCGCAAGGCTGAAAAAAGCAAACAACAGCCCTTCTCCCCGGGAAAGAAAGGCTGCAACCTTAGGCTTCCTGGTGCAGTTGGTGGGCCAGCCTGGGCACTCCACGGGCAGCAAGAGCTTTCTGGTATGGCACCTTTGGTCTGGGAGGAATCTTGATCCCTATGGAATTTTGGGAGTTGGACTGACAATTGCATCGCAGGGTTGAAAAAAAGGGAACCGCAGCCCTTTCCCTCAGGAAGGAAAGCCTGTATCCTTTGGTTTTCAGGTGCAATTGGTGGGTCAGCCTGGACACTCGGTGGGCAGGGAGAGCTTTCTGGTGTGGCACCTTTGGTTTGGGAGGAATCTTCGTCCATATGCAATATTGGGGGCCACAGCAGGAAACAGTCTGCATATGCCAAAGGTGCAGGAAATGGCAATGACATTGCTGGGAGTAGAGACTCTGCTGTCCCCAGTCAGGGATCACTCAGGGCAGTGGTGCTGTATCAGGTTTCCAAGTTTTCCTCCAGCAGCCACATGATGGGGCTGTTCCCATCCCCAGTCATGGAGGAGGACATGAGAGAGAGGAAGAAAATATTTTTACTGAAGTCTGGGGACATGCCCCACTCCCATGAGGTGAAACTCCATTGATGAGGTCTGATTTTCAATTTTCTATTGAAATATTTAACTCTACATGTCCCCTCTCCCCTGTTTGGACTCCTGTGAGTGAGAGCATTTCTTTCTCTCTTTGGTGCTCACTGAAGCTGGGCAGGCAGCTCAGAGGGTGACCCATGGAGCTGTGGGTGCCTCTGGCTGCATCCCAGTGCCCAGCTGTGCTCTGTGCTTTGGGAAAGGGCAGAAGTGCCTCTGCTGGAGAGCAATGCCGCTCCTGCCTGCAGAGCCCTTCCTGCCTGCACAGGGGCAATGCTGCCCAGCCGGGCTGCTTTCCTGCTGGGCAGGGAAAGGGACGGGTCTGAAGGCAGGGCATGGACAGAGCAGACATGCTGAAGTGTCCTCAGCACAAAGCAAACGTGGACTTCTGACTTGATCACTTGATGTCCCCCAATGGAGGGACAACCAACCTCTTGCAGGTGGGGGGAGAGGCCAGGGCTGGGAATGGGGGTTGCAGGGGCTGCTCTGTGACAGTGGCCCTGGGGCACCTTCCCAGGCTGTCTATGGAACAAAGACACAGCCCAGCCCCTGCTCTGCTGGTCCCTCAGGTCTGGGCCAGGAGCTCTGGCTGTGCAAGGACACTGCTGGGTGCCCCCACCCTGCACACTCCCACTCCCAGCTGGGCACTGGCATTTGCTTTGCCAGGGCATTCCTGGAGCTCATTGCTGACAGTGACTGTGGAGGAAGAGCCTGAAACCCTCCTGCCCTGCCCTCAGGAGATGCCCTTTGCTGATGGAGCTGCTGATGTGGAGCCCAACTCTGTGCCAGCAGTTCCCAGGGCCTGTCCCTGCCTGTGATCCCAGCATGGACATGCAGCAGGGCTGTGCCCAAGGTGCCAGAGCACTCAGGCCTTGCACCCACAGCAGGGTTTGGAAGGACAGTGTGGAGCTGGAAAGAAGGAACATGGAAAGACTGAGTGCTCTTGTCCCTGGCTGGGCTGCTGGGCTGGGGGTCTCTTCTACACACAGGTACTGCCCCTGAAGTCAGGGGCCAGAAGAATCTTGGGTACACAGAAATCAGGGTAGGGTATTTATTTAATTTAAATGAACAGAGAACAAACCTTTGGAAAGTCTTTGACTTACAAAAGAATGGTAGATACTGATGTAGCAATGCTATGATATTAATTTGTCGAATTCATCATAACAGTAGAAAAGGAATAAGAAAATGAACAAATAAAAAAACAAGACAAAAAAGTCTGAGATTGTAATGAATTAAATTCTGAATGCTCTGCAGAAGAAAACAGACACTTCATTGATTTTGAAAAAAGTCAGTAATTAATTTTGCCATGGAATCTTTGAGTTCCTTGTTCCTCAGATGAGGGAGTTCAGTGCTGGAGGCACCACCGAGTACAGAAATGACAACACCAGATCCAGGGATGGGGAGGAAATGGAGGGAGGCTTCAGATGGGCAAATATGGCAGTGCTGAGTAACAGGGAGACCATGGCCAGGTGAGGGAGGCAGGTGGAAAAGGTTTTGTGCTGTCCCTGCTCAGAGAGGATCCTCAGCACAGCCCTGAAGATCTGCACATAGGAGAACACAATGAAAACAAAATAAAACTCCAAACAGACACTAACCACAAGAAGCCCAATTTCTCTGAGGTAGCCTGAGTGTGAGCAGGAGAGCTTGAAGAAGTGTGGGAGCTCACAGAAGAACTGGCCCAGGGCATTGCCCTGGCACAGGGGCAGGGGAAATGTACTGGCTGTGTGTAGCAGAGAATAGAGAAACCCAGCAGCCCAGGCAGCTGCTGCCATGTGGGCACAAGCTCTGCTGCCCAGGAGGGTCCCGTAGTGCAGGGGTTTGCAGATGGCAACGTAGCGGTCGTAGCACATGATGGTGAGAAGGGAAAACTCTGTTCCAAGGAAGAACAGCAGAAAGGCCTGGGCAGCACATCCCTGGAATGAGATGTGCCTGGTGGTCCCAGAGGGAATTGTGCATGGCTTTGGGGACAGTGGTGCAGATGCAGCCCAGGTCTGTGAGGGAGAGGTGGAGCAGGAAGAAGCCCATGGGGGTGTGCAGGTGGTGGTCGCAGGCTACGGCGCTGAGGATGAGGCCGTTGACCAGGAGGGCAGCCAGGGAGATGGCCAGGAAGAGCCAGAAGTGCAGGAGCTGCAGTTCCCTCCTGTCTGCCAATGCCAGCAGGAGGAACTGGGGCATGGAGCTGCTGTTGGGCATTTGCTGTTTCACGGCATAGGGTCCTGTTAAAAAAGGAGTCTGAGAATCAGAAAAAGCAGAAAAGGAAGAAGGGACTCTTCTGAGTAAATATTTCGACCCTCCCCAGAAAGGGGGGATAACCCAGGTTCTCATTGATAAATCCCTTGGGGCAATTAGAGTGAAACGACACTAAATAATCAGTGTTTGAAAACATATATATGTAGGGTTTATTTTAGAACAATTTTTTTTCAAAGGTAAACAATTATGTTGCCATTTTGGGTGTTATCATCTGTATCTCTCATCTATAGCAATATGGCATAATGATAACCTTTAGGGAGAATGTGTAAGGGAGAGAAAGGAAAGACACAATAATAGTAAGGGAAAGTAAGGGAAAGAAAAGATGAGAGCAGAAAAATGTGCCAGGAGTGTTCTTTGTAGGGGCAGAAATCCTCAATTTTATGAGTGAAAACGAGTTGATACAGAGAAGACAGTTCATCTCTGGGTGGCTTACTGCAAGCCCAGGAGAGCTGAAGGATCCAAGAGTCTGCTTTCCATCTACCCTTGGATTTCCCTTGTACTGCCTTGACGAGGACCTCACACAGAAAGTAGTCTTAAAAAAACCCACAACCAAGGGTTGTTTCTCAGAGCAGGGCAGCACTGTTCAAGTCCCTGCCAGCAGCTGCTTCCTTGTGCCCAGGGCTGAGCCCTGGCAGTGCTGCCAGAGCCCATCCCAGCCCCGGGGGGCTCAGCTCTGTCTTGAAGAGCCCTCCCAGCACAAGGCACTGTCCAGGGGCAACTCTGGCTGGGCAGGTTCTGATGGCAATGGCAGGGCAACCCCGAGGAGATGGGAGAAGTGGACAGTGATGCTGCTTGTGAGCCACGGGGTGTTGAGTTCTGACACTGCCTGGGTTATTCAGCTCTGAGAGAAGCTGATTCAGAGTTTAATTTCCTCCTCCTGAACTGAGATACACATTTTGATGTCCCATTTCCCACCCAGAAAACACAGACTGGGAGACTGAAAGAACAGGACCCTTCCCTTTTAGTAGCTCCTCAACTCCTGTGCTTCCGGAAAGCTCCCCTGGGAAATGTTGTGTGATAACCTGGAGCTCTGAGCAGCCCTCACAACCTGCAACATCGTGTCAACAGGTCAAGGACCCTGCCCTTTCCTGTCAGAGGCTGCTCCTTGCCCACAGCCCTTCTGCCCCAGCCCTGGGAGCAGCTCCCCAGGTCGGCTGAGAGCTGCCCCTGGCAGGCAGCAGAGTCCCTGCCCAGCACAGCGCCCTGGGATGCAGGACCCTGCTCTGCCCCACAGCCTGGGCACCCCTGGCTGCACCCCCAGCTTCACAGTTCTTCCAAACTGCCCCCAAACAGTCCCCTACTCACCCATCCCATCAGCTGGGGTTGAGCCAGCTTTAGGAGATGCCTCCAGGAGCTGCCCCTGCCCTGCCCTGCAGCCACAGCCTCACCTTGAGCAACCCTGCCAAGATTCCTCCTGCAGGGAGCTCTCAGCCATCCTGCCAGTGCTGAGTCCCTTGAAACTGTGTCTGTGCCCTGCTGGTGTCCCTGAGCTGCCCTGGCAGTGCCCTCAGCCCTGCTGGGTTGTGCAGAGGAGCTGCTCCTGGGCAGAGTTGTCTCTTTGAAGCTCTTCTTGCTTGCCAGGAGCTCCCTGTGTGCCAGGAGCCCGGCCCAGCTCAGCAGCACAGCAACTGCCCCAGGCATTTCATGACCCTCGGTAGCTTTGCGGATGAGTCCCTGAACATCAGACCCTGAGGAAAGTTTCAGGAACCTCTTGAGAAACCAAAGTGAGATTCAAACCGTAAAGTTTCTTGTAGTGCCAATGGGTCTCACTGAGGGACCCAATTGAGAAAACATCCCCAGGGTCTTCTTAGAGCACAAATCTGGAAACAGGGATGACAGGTCACAGAATCACAGAATCATCAAGGTTGGAAGAGACCTTCAAGATCTTCTAGTCTAACTGTCAACCCAGCACCAGAATCCCCCCTAAACCCCACCCCAAAATGCCATATCCGGGTGCCACCTGAACACTTCCAGAGACTCCACCACCTCCCTGGGCTACTTGTTCCAATGGATGAACACTCTCTCAGTGGAAAAAGGTTTTTTTAATGTGTAATCAGAGCCTTGCCTGATGCAATTTAAGGATGTTTCCTCTCTTCCTGTCACTAAAGGCTTTGCAGAAGAGACCAACCCTCACCCCACTAAAACCTCCTTTCAGGTCATTGTAGAGAGCAATGAGGTCCCCCCTGAGCCTCCCCCTCTCCAGACTCAACAAGCCCAGTTCCCTCAGCCGTCCCTCAGCAGACATGTTTTCCAGAGCCTTCCCCAGCTCTGTTCCCTTCTCTGGACACACTCCAGCCCCTCAAGGGCCTTTTTGCACCGAGGGCCCAGAACTGGACACAGCACTCGAGGTGGGGCCTCAGCAGTGCCCAGCACAGAGGGGCAATCAGTTCTCTGTTCCTGCTGGCCACACTCTTCTCCACAAAGGCCAGGATGCCCTTGGCCTTCTTGCCCCCCTGGGCACACTCTGGCTCATATCCAGCCACTGTAAAGCAGCACCTCCAAGTCCCTTCCTGCTGAGCAGCTCTCCAGCCCCTCTGCCGCCAGCCTGGAGCTTTCCAGGGGGTTGTTGGGACCCAAGGGCAGGCCCTGACACTTGACCTCATTGATCCAGCCTGTCCAGATCCCTCTGTAGAGCCTTCCTGCCCTCCAGCACATCCACACTCACAGTCAACGTGGTGTTGTCCACGACTTTACTGAGGGGGCACTCGATCCCCTGGCCCAGATCATCAAGAACGATGTGAAACAGGATCAGCCCCAACCCTGAGCCCTTGGGAACCCCACTAGTGACAAGCCCATCCTGGATTTCCTTCCATTCCCCACCGCTCCCTGGGCCATCAGACACTTTGTCACCCAGCAAACAGTTCCCCGGGCAAGCCATGAGCAGCCAGTTTGTGCAGGAGATGCTGGGGGAGATGGTGCCAAAGGCTTTCCTGAATCTAGAGAGACACATCCCCAGCCTTTCCCTCAGCTACTGAGGGGGTCCTTTGTCAGAGAAGGAGATGAGGTTGGTCAGGCAGGACCTGCCTTTCCCAACCCCGCGCTGGCTGGGCCTGATCCCCTGATTGTCCTGCCCGTGCCATGGGATGGCACTGAGGAGGATCTGCTGCATGGACTTCCCTGGTCCTGAGGTCAATGGGAGAGGCCAGGAGTCCTCCTTTTGGCCCTTCCTGTGCATGGGCATCTGTATTGGGACGGAATTGGGATGATATTTTTGGTCTGTGTTTGGCCTTAGCCACCTGCAGAAGTTTATAGTTCTTCCTGCCAAGTTCCCTGATAAAACAGTGAATTTGGCCTTGGAGGGAGAACTTCTGTTTTAATGGGTCTTTTGTGATTGGTCAATGGCTCGTCAAGGGCATTTGGAGGAGAAAGTGACGATGACATGATGAAGGCTCTCCCCCAGCCTCAATTGGGAAAGACCCCTCAGGACTCACTGCGCCTGTGTGAGGAGATTTCCAAAGTGCTCACGCGTGCGCAGGAGGGGTGCACTTACATAACCAAGGGGGTGGGATTGAGAACCCCTGACAGGGCGGTACTGGCCACACCTCCCCGGGGCAGGTGTTCTCAATGAACTTTATAAAAGCAGACATGTTTTCCTTGTTGGGGGCTGGCTCTTCACAAAGGACCAAGTTGCTTTTAGCGGGGACGCCTGCTTGAAGTGGGAGCCTGCCAACCCTTTGGAACACGCAGCTGCTGCAGAGAGGCTTTATTACTGATTAGAGTGGGTAAGACTCTCTTATAGGTGACACCTGGGTGAGTATGGGTGTCGAGCCTTCTTTCTAGGGTCTTTTGTTCACTTTTTTCCTCCGCCCTAATCCTTTTCCCTCAGGCGCCTGTTTTTTTATCCCCTTTTCCCTGTTTGCCACCTTTCATAATAAATAGTTACTTTGTTAACTAGCAACAGTGTTTAGTTTTTCACGTTCCAGAATCTCTCGAACCTGTTTTCCCTGATACAGTAACCCCTCCCTGTTACAGTATCCCATTTGCTTATTGTCAGTCAGCTGGAACTTGTGCAGTTGTGCAGCACTGCTGGGGAATGAGTGAGAGTGGCTTGGCCAGCTCTTTCTCCAGCTCCCTCAGGACTCTTGGGTGCATCCCATGTGGGCCCAGGCACTTGTGGGGGTCTCATTGGCAGAGCAGGTCACTGACCATTTCCTCCTGGATTGTGGGGGCTTCACTCAGCTCTCCATCAGCAGCTTCCAGCCAAAGCCCACCTGCCAGGTGTCCAAGGGGTCAGTTCTGCTGCCCCCTCCTTCCTTCCCCCACAATGGAAAACTCCCTCATTTTGTGTCCCTGTGCCCCAGACAGCGCTGAACATCACCTCACCCACCAGTCCCAGAATCATGGAATGCTTTGGCTTGGGAGGGGCCTTAAAGAACATCTCAGCACCCTCAGAGTCAAGAATTCCTTCCTACTATCTCCTCCAACCCTTCCCTCACTCCATGTGAAGCCACTGCCCCTCGTCCTGTCCCTCCAGGCCCTTGTCCAAAGTCTCTCTCCATCTTTCTTGTTGGCTCCCTTCAGGCACTGCAAGGCCACAATTAGGTCACCCCAAAGCCTTCTGTTCTCCAGCCTCAACAATGCCAATTCTCTCAGCCTTTCTTCACAGCAGAGCTGCTCCAGCCCTCTGATCCTCTTGCTGGTCCCCTCTGGACTCGCTCCAACAGGTCCATGTCCTTCCTGTGCTGGAGCCCAGAGCTGGAGGCAGCTCTGCAGGTGGGGCAGCATTACAGCCACGCATGTTCCAGCAAGGACATGGTGGAACCTCATGGAACCAAGGACCCTTGGGACACTGCAGGGCCTTCTGGAGCCAAAGGAGCCCTGGGACACTGCAGTCTCATGGAATCAAGGCAGCACTGTCACCCTGGGAAAATTCCTGGAATTCAGGGCCCATTGTGACACTGCAGGTCCCCATGGAACAAAAGAAACCCTGGGACGCTGCGGAAACTCATGGAACCAAGGGACCATTGTGACATTGAGGGGGCTGATGGAATCAGGAGTCCATTGGGACAATCCAGGGCCTCATGAAATCAAAGGAATTCTGGGACACTGTCGAACCTCTGGGAACCAAGGGTTCCTGGTGACATGTGTGTCCTCCTGGAACCAAGGGAGCCCTGAGATATTTCTGAACCTCCCAGAATCCAGGGGCCATTGTGACCCTGCAGAACCTCCTGCATTCAAGTGCTCCTTGTGAAACTGCAGGCTCTCCTGGAACCCAAGGATTCCTGGAACACTGCAGAGCTCACGGAACCAAGGGGCCACTGTCCCACTGCAGCTACTTATAAGGCACTAGGGGCCCTGGGACAATGGGAAATCTCCTGGAATCCAAAGGGCATTTTGGGACTGCAGGGCCTCATGGAACTAAAGGAACCTTTGGAGACTGTGGAAGCTCATGGAATCAAGGGGCCATTGTGACATGTGGGGTCTCCCAGAACCAAAGGAACCCTGAGAATTTTTGTGGGAACAAGTTAAGGCACCAACAGCTGCATTCAGTTAATCAGGATCAACCAGGAGTGTTTTGGCCTTGACTGGTGTTTTCCATCCAGAGAGTGCTGTTTGCCAAAGTGGAAACCACTTGGAAGGGTCTGCATGGTAGCCTGTGTTTTCCTCTGGTGGCTGAACACAGCCAGCACATGAGGGGAGGGGAATGTGTGGGATCAGGGCACTGCTTTGGGGCCATGCTGGGAATTCCAGTGGACTAAAAGACAAAGCCCAGGCGCTGTTTCCAAAGGAACCCCAATGAAAGGGGGACACCAGAAAGATGGGTGGACAAGTCCCGCAATGGAACTCTGTGTGTGCAGCCTCATTTTCTCCTTCATCACCCATAAGAGAGGGGGCAAAACGTGGGGGTTGGGACCCTAAAACTGCTCGGGGGGAAATTTGGGATTGAAGGGGTAATGGAAAAGTGGGAGGAACAGGGAGAAGGGTGGAAAGGGGTGGGTGGTCTGGCAGGTCCGACGGTCCCATGGGGGTCTTCGGGCACAGGGAGGTTGGCAAAGGGGGGTGGCCCCACTGAGCTCCCAACTTACTGTGGGGTGCTGGGGGCTGCTGGATCCAATCTCAACCTTGGGTTATGCCAACAGCTTCAACTTAGAGGAATTATAGAGATGTGACTGAAGCACTTTTTTCCCCCAGGTTTTAATGATGGCAAAACAGATCTATTGATAGAAATGAATTATTTAGGGTTACAAATGATCAGACAAAGGATCTTCATCAGAATTATTTACTGCACAGTAGAAACACTAAAACTACCAGTAGTATGGGATAAGATAGGACAGTGCTCTACCCTACAGCAATTGTTGAAGCAATTCTACTAAAGCTGGCACAAAAGAAATAATTCTTAGTTAGAGATGGATGGAACTCCCCCAGACCAACGCTGGTGAGGAGATCTCTGCTCTCAGCCTCCAGGAGTGACCTTGGGGGGTCCCCAGCCAAGGCAGGAATTTCCACACAACCCCCCGGAAGGATTCTGTTGGCAGAAGCTGCCCCTGTGAAAGGGGACTGGCCCTTTCTGGTAGAAATCTCAGTCCGCTCAAAAGCAAAGGGCCACTATGACGCCCCGCAAAGACTGCAACTCCCATGGTGCCCCGCGCGGCGCGGCGGGTGGGCGGGCGGAGGGCGCGAGCGCGCGCTGATTGGCTGCGGCGAGGGTCAGTAAAGGCGTTGCGCGCGCAGAGCGCCGTGTTGGCTGCCGGGAAGCGATGGCGGCGGCGAGGCCTGCGGTTCGTGTGAGAGCTGGCGGGGCCTGCGGGAGAGCGGGGCTCTGGGGATCCCCTCGAGGGCTGCGAGGAGCGCGGCTGTGGGTGGAAAGGCTGGAGGGCTCGGGAGGGTTTAGCCGAGGGGTTCGGGCGTTCCCGAGGGTCAGAGCGCTGGGCCTGGAACCCGCGGGGGGGGGGGGGAATTGTGCCACCGCCTTGGCTGCACTGCGCAGGCGCGCGGGCGGAGTACTCATGAGAGAACTGCAACTCCCATGAGGCCTCGCGCGGTCCGCCATTACCCGTCCTGCCACAGCGCCCCTGCCGGCCCGGCGGACCGACCCCAGGGAAGGGGATCCTTATACCCCCCCGGACCCCAGAGACCCCCAACACTCAGCACACAGAGACCCCACAGGGAGGGGGGCCCGGAGGTTCCCTAAAGCCCAGCAGTGGGGTTCAGGGGACCTCCCAGCCCCCAGGGAAGGGGTTCTGGAGGTGCCCCCCCAAAGTCTGGGGGGGGAGATGTACCACATCCGGGTCAGGGGATCCCAGTGCCCCCAGTATAGCCGAGTGACCTCCCAGTGACCCTCAGTACGGCCCAGTAACCCCCTCAGTGACTACCCAGTGTGTCCAGGTGATCCTCCAGTGAGCACCCGCTAACCCCCAGTATGGCCCAGTAACCTCCCAGTGTCCCCCCGTGTGTCCTGGTAATCCCCCAGTAACTCCCCAGTCCCTCCCAGTGCCCCGGTTCCCCCCAGTGTGTCCCAGTATCCTCCAGTAATCCCCCAGTGCCCTGCAAAGCCCCTCAACTGTCCCCAGCATGTCCCCAGATGCCCATGGCCTTTCTGTGAGCTGGGGGGGGCATTTTGGTGTCAGAGGGTCCAAGGGTGAGATGGAGAGTTGGGAACATCAGGAATGGGATTTGGGGACAGTGGGGACAGTGGGGAGGGGTTTGGGGACAGTGGAATTGGGGGCGTCAAGGGGGAAATTAGGGCCATGGGGAGGCCCTGGGGACATTAGAGACACCAGGGGGGTCTCGGGGTGTCAAGAGGGAAACTGGGGACACCAAGAGGGTCTTGGGAACACCAGGGGGGTCTTAGGACTCAGCTGCTCATGGTGGAGCTCATCCTCTTCCCCCTCGGGCCCCTTTAACCCCCCCCAAATGTCGCTTAGCCCTCATTTTCCCTTTAATCCCCTCCTCCCACAGATCCTTTTGATCCCCCAAAACCCCTTTTAACTCCCCTAAATGCACCCAAAATCCTCCTAATCCCCATCCAATCCCCCCAAGACCCCCCCCGAATCTCCCCCAGCCCCCCCTCAAATCCCTTCCAACCCCCCCCCAAAGAGGGATCACCCGGCACCCTGGGACAGGAGCACAGTGGGCTGTACTGGGGGCCCTGGGCTGTACTGGGAGGGCACTGGGGGGGATCAGGTGTCCCACGGCAACGTGGCCCAGCTCCAGGAGAGATCTGGGGAGCAGTGAGGAGGTACTGGTCTGTACTGGTCTGTCCTGGTCTGTCCTGGTTTGTACCCCCAATCCCCAAAGCTCCTCCCCAGCTCCCCCAGGACCCTCCTGGACCCCAAAGCCCCCCAGGCCCCCCCAGCCCCCTGACTTGGTCCTGCTGCCCCTTGAGCATCTGCAGCTGCTGCAGAACCAGGCATTTCATCAGCAAGTTTGCAGCTGACACCAAGCTGGGGGTGTGTTGATGTGCTGGAAGGCAGGAGGGCTCTGCAGAGGGATCTGGCCAAGCTGGATCCATGGGCTGATTCCAAGGGGATGAGGTTCAAGCAGGCCAAGTGCCAGGTCCTGCCCTTTGGCCACAACAAGCCCCAGCAGCCCCCCGGGCTGGGCACAGAGTGGCTGGAGAGCAGCCAGGCAGAAAGGGAGCTGGGAGGGTGGATTGCCAGGAAGCTGAAGAGGAGGCAGAGTGTGCCCAGGTGGCCAAGAGGGCCAATGGATCCTGGCCTGGCTGAGGAAGAGTGTGTCAGCAGGAGCAGGGAAGGGATTGCTGGGCTGGAGTGAGCGCTGGTGAGGCCACCCCTGGAGTGCTGTGTCCAGCTCTGGGCCCCTGAGTTGAGGAGGGCCCTGGAGGGGCTGGAGCAGGTGCAGAGAAGAGCAGCGAGGCTGGGGAAGGGAGTGGAGCACAAGTGGTGTGAGGAGAGGCTGAGGGAGCTGGGGGTGTTGAGGCTGGAGAAGAGGCTCAAGGGAGACCTCCTGACTCTCTGCAAGTCCCTGCCAGGAGAGTGTAGCCAGGTGGGGGTTGGTCTCTTTTCCCAGGAAGCAGCAGCAGGACAAGAGGGCTGGGTCTTCAGCTGAGCTCAGGGGAGGTTTAGGTTGGCTATTAGGAAGGAATTCTTTCCCGAGAGAGTAATCAGCCATTGGAATGGGCTGCCCAGAGAAGGGGTGGTGTCCCTGTCCCTGGAGGTGTTGAAGGTGAGACGGGATGTGGCATCAGTGCCATGGGCTGGGAAGCACAGCGGGGTTGGATCCAGGGTTGGACTCGATGATCTCGGAGGTCTTTTCCAACCCGGCTGATTCTCTGATTCCCATTCCTGTGGCAGCACATGCTTGAGGCTCTATGCACGGGGTGACAGAGGTGTCTGTCCATATATATCTACAAAGTTAGTCTGTAAATGTGCGGTGTTAGAAAAGTAGAATAAGTTCTGGGATGGTTCTAGAAGGAGAAAGAAGCTCACAACCCAGTCCAAACAGGCAACCCTCAGCTTGCACATCATCTCCCCTCTCTGCAGGTTCATGTCCTTGAGCCCAAGCCCTGAGATGAGCCTGAGAAGTGGCCTGGAGGTGAGCCCAGAGCTGTCCCTGAGGTGAGCCTGAGAATAAGTGCAAGGCAGAGGTGCTGCTGAGGAGGGAGAGCCCCGTGGTGGGGAAGAGACAAAGCTGTGAGTACCCAGCCCCGAGAAGGTGCTCTCCATCCCCTGTGTGCCAGGTGAGCTGGGGCTTTGCTGCAGAGCTGCGGGTGCTGATTTGAGCGGCTCCAAGTGCTGAGATGGTGGGCACCCAGGAACACAAACTGTGCCTGGCCACGGAGCCTACAAGGAGGAGCAGAGACAGCCCTGGCAGTGTGGGGGGCCAGGTTGTCCCTGTGCCTTCCCCTGCAGGCCCTGGCTGTCCCTGCTGGGCCCCTGTCCATCACCATCAGGTCCCTGCCCGTCCCCCCCAGGCTGAGCTCCCCCCAGGAACTGCCTTGGAGCTGAAGCTGCTGCCATCCCCCCCTGCAGCTGCTCCCACAGCCAAGGGAGCAGCAAAGGCAGAGCCAGGAGCAGAGGCAGCAGCAGGGGAGCACTGGGGGGGCCGGGAAGCTCTTGTGTGGGGCAGGAAAGAGGCTCTGGGCACGAGGCCGGGGCTGTGCTGAGCAGGCCCAGCCCTCACATCCCCCAGCCAACGCCGACTGCCCGGGGGGTGCGGGAGGGACCCCCAGCCCGTGTGCCCCACACTGAGCTGGCAGAGAGAGAGCCAAGGGACAGGCATGTGGGCAGGGCCACGGGTGAGGGACAGGCAGGGCCATTGCAGGGACACAGTGAGGGCACAGCCTGTGGCAGCAGAGCTGCCCAGAGCCAGGGGCAGCCAAGAATGTTGGTACCAGCCACTGGGGGGGCCGAGCAGAGCACGAGGCCTCTTGCAGACCCCTGGAGCAGCCTCCCACTTGCCAGCCCCACCCTGGTGGGGTGACACTGTCCCCTCCCTACAGGACACTGCCCCCGAAATCTTCATAGGGGCCTTTTGTGTCTATTCCTGGTTGCTGATTCCTGCTGGGGATCTGAGGGAGCCTCTGCAATCCCATCCATGGGGCACAATCTCCTCTCCAGAACTTGACTCACTGCAGACTTTGCAGGGAAGTCTGTGCTGGCAGCCTGAGTATGTCTCGACCCCCTGTGCTCCCCCCAGGATATTTGGGACGAGTTCCCCCTTCCTGAGCACCCGTGGGATGGGGGTGCGATTGTTCTCCTGCTGTTGCTGTTGCTGCTCCGCCCCTGTCCCTGCCCTTCCTGCCGCTGTCGGGTGAGCGGAGTGGCCACAATGGGAAAGGGGCAAGAGAAACGAAAAGAGCAGGTGGGACCCCCAAATGGAACGTGAGGGGCGGTGGGTCACCCCCAAAGGGAGCTGGGGGGAACTGGGGCTTGGGGGGGCTGATGGGAAAGGGGTGGGAGGAGGGGGGAGAGTGGGAGCGGGGTTGCCGTGGCGGTCCCTCTGTGTCCCCGTGATCCCTGGAGAGCAGGGGAGGCTGGAGAGAGGGGGGAGCTGCAAGAGCCTGAGAACCTGGAGAGGGGGGAGCTCGGGCTCCCTGTGCCGAGCCAGTGGTCGGGGCCGTGTTATTGGTGCCAGATTTCCATCAGGCTGAACCCAGAGCCCACCCATGTGTCAGGGGGCCTGCTCCACTCCTTGCTCTCGTTGCCCTGGGGCAGCCTCTGGTGTCCCCCCACCTGTGGGGCTGTTTGGTTGCCTTGGGCACAGCCAGCCCTTGTGCAGGGCTGTGCCCTTGGGGGCTCTTTGGGGTGGGCGGGAGGTGTTTTTTGGGGGTGCTGGGCTGGGTTGGGGGCAGAACCCTGGCAGTGGGCAGGGGGGATGTGGTTCCCCCCCCATGGTGGGGGTTGGTGTTGCTGGGTCAGTCCCCACCGGCTCCATTGTCAGCCTGGTGCCAGTGGGGGGGACACAGCGGGTTTGGGGCCCCCTCGGGAGAGCCGGGGGTGGGTGTGGAGCCTGGGAGCTGCCGAGTGTGGAGGGCAGAGCGGGGCAATGCCAGAACTGGGGGACCCCCGGCAGCCTGGAGGGGGGAGCCCGGAGAGGGGGGAACCCCGGGACCCCTGGGAACCTAAAATGGAGGGTGTGGAGAAAGGGAAACCTGGACAGTGGGGACCCCTGGGATCCCTGGGACAACAGAGTGGAGAACCTGGAGAGGGGGAATGTCTGGGACCGCGGCACCCAAAGGCGAGAGTCAGAGGAGAAGGGACCCTTGGGACCCCCAACACTCCCAGCATCCCTAAGTGGGACCCCCAGCATCCCAGACAGGGGAGACCCTCCGACCCCAGAGGGGAGAGACCAGAGAGGGGGAACTTCTGGGAGAGATTTTTTGAGCTAATCTTCATATTTTGGAGTATTTTTTAGCTGAATCTCAAATTTTTGCAGTTTGGAAGGACAGGGGTCTTCTTGCTGTTTCTGAGGGATTTTTTTTCCTGAATCTCAGGGGTTTGGATTTTTCTGGACTGAATCTTGGTGTTTTGGAGGTTTTTATGGGCACAAGGTGCCCAATGAGTTCTAGAGGTGGACTTGGGCAGGAGGAACCCCCAAGCCAACGCACTCAGCCCTTGTTTTCCGCCCCAGCAGGATTTCTCCTTCCCAAAGTTTGGGCGGATGGAGGAGAAGGCTGCGAGGAAGAGGAAGATGCTGCGGGCCCCCCAGGCAGGTGAGGAGGAAGTCAGTGCCCCTTTGTCCCAGTCTTGTGCTGCCTCTGGCAGCCGAACATCGCCCCCGGCTGCAGGACAACCCCGCCGCCGTCCTGCCAGGGTGGAGTTGGGGGATGTCCTTGGCCTTCCCTCTGAGCTGGAGGCAAATCCCCTCCCTGTCCTTCTTCCTTCCTGCCACAGGCCCCGAGCTGAGGACGGAGAGCACAGAGTACAAATCCCCCCAGCAGAACCTGGTGGGAGAGGCCATTTTGAACAGCTCCACAGCGCAGGAAGGCAGCGGGGAGGAAAAGGGCCGGAGATCCCCCCGGAGGAGGGGCTCCAAAGCCAACCTGGGGTGCTCTGAGGAGGAAAGACCCAGCCTGTGCCGGGAAGGAGGCCAGAACTTGAGCCGGAGCTCCAACCTGGTGGTCCCTGAGCAGCCTCCCAGCAGGGAGAAGCCCTTCAGGTGCTTGGAATGTGGGAAGAGCTTCAGCCAGAGCTCCCACCTCCTCACTCACCAGCATATCCACACTGGGGAACGGCCCTACACATGTAGAGAATGTGGGAAGAGCTTCAGGAACAGCTCCAACCTCCTCACCCACCAGCGTATCCACACCGGGGAACGACCCTACACGTGTGGGGAATGTGGGAAGAACTTCAGCCAGAGCTCCAAGCTCCGCATCCACCAGTGCATCCACACTGGGGAACGGCCCTACACTTGTGGGGAATGTGGGAAGAGCTTCAGTGACAGCTCCACCCTGATCCGACACCAGCACATCCACACTGGGGAACGGCCCTACATGTGTGGGGAATGTGGGAAGAGCTTCACTGACAGCTCCAGCCTGATCCGACACCAGCACATCCACACTGGAGAACGGCCGTACTCGTGTAGGGAATGTGGGAAGACCTTCATCCGAAGCTCCGACCTCCTCACCCACCAGCGCATTCACACCGGGGAACGGCCCTACACGTGTGGGGAATGTGGGAAGAGCTTCAGCCGGAGTTCCAACCTCCTCCCCCACCAGCGCATTCACACCGGGGAACGGCCCTACACGTGCTTGGAATGTGGGAAGAGGTTTAGAACCAGCTCAGATCTCCTTATGCATGAGCGGACACACACGGATGAGAGACCCTTCCGCTGCACTGACTGTGGGAAGGGCTTCAAGCACAACTCTCACCTCGTCACCCACCGGCGCATCCACACCGGTGAGAGGCCCTACAAGTGTGAGGAATGTGGGAAGAGCTTCACCGACAGGTCTGACTTCAACAAACACCAACGGACCCACCGGTAAGGGAAGCCCTGCGAGTGCCCCGACTGCAGGAAGAGCTTCAGCCGCTGCTTCCACCCTGAATGAACCCCCTGATGGTGAGGCAACCCCTGGAGTCCAGTGACTGTCAGTCCATCCCTTTCGACCAGAAAGGGATAGTCTCCTTTCACAGGGGCAGGTTCTTCCAACAGAACCCTTCCTGGGGGGTGTGTGGAGATTCCTGCCTTGGCTGGGGACCCCTCCAAGGTCAGTCCTGGAGGTTGAGAGCAGAGATCTCCCCACGAACATTGGTCTGGAGGAGTTGCATCCATCTCTCATTAAGAATTATTGCTTTTGTGTCAGCTTTAGTAGAATGGCTTCAACAATTGCTTTAATGTAGAGCACTGTCCTAGCTTATCCTGTGTGGGAAAACGACTGAACTGTAGACAGCTTAAGCCTTGAATTTGAGCGGTTACAGCTGTGAGGTTGTAAAAGAATGTAAACATTGAGGATGAGTAAGCAGAAAAGGAGAAAGAACTGCAGTAAATAACAGCTGTTATTTAGAGATTTACCAGCACGCGAGGGGATGAGCTTGGATGCGTGGACAAGAACACATAACCAATGAACTATGGTATATTTGCACGTGGACAGAAGAAAAAACTATGAAACTAAGCCTGCTGTAAATAAAGTAGTGGTTGTACCTTGCCTGCTAACTTACTGTCTGAGTGCGTTCTTGGCTGTTGTCAATTGGTGAAACCCTAACGCGATTTATTGCAAAGAGAACCGCAGAGACAGAGCGATGACAGCGGAGCCCAACGTAGCGATAGTCGGCGGATCTGAGAGCCGAAGTCCAGACCTAATTATTTACAGACACCTGGAGAGAAGGTGAGCTGTTGGAAACATAATGGGAGCGTAAAATACTACAGAGGAGAAGTCAATTGTAACTGTATTAACTAAAATACTAGAGAAACGTGGTGTTAAGTATGAAGAAGGAGCACTCTGCATCTTGCGTAGTTGGTGCAAATGAAATGGGGTAGATGCTCAGCCTGCATTTTGCATAGACATTTGGCAGGCTATCGGGAAGGTGCTTTTTGATGCGGCCACTGACTCTCTTAAGCATGCTGCCAGCATCCTGAAACCGTGGCTAACTGTCTTTGAAACCTTAAAAGATGACGCTTCTAAAAAGTCACCACTCTTCAAGCCAGAAAATGAAGAAAAATCTAGCAATTCACCCCTGGAGGCAGTGAAGGGAGAAGGCCCCCTCCCCCTCGCTGCTAATATGGGACTTTTCAACCGTGTGGGTAGGGTGGTGTCATGGTTTGAGAACCTCAAAAATCTAATTCCCTAGTCCTAAGCCCCCTCCCACATCTCAACCTAATGTGGGATGATTTTTTTCCAGACAAAACATGAGACTCAGAATGGGGGAAAGGGAATATATATTACAATGACTGTACAAATAAATATATATTATAATACATTATACACACGATCTCAACTATCTCTACCATGACATAAGTATTTACAATGGATTAGATCTCTTCTCCCCTCCAAATAAAAGTCCAGGAGGGAAGAAGGACAGATCCCTTCTAGTCTCTGAGCAGCAGTATCTTCTAAGGCAGCAGGTTCTCTGTGTCTTCCATGCAGCAGTTGGAGCTGGATCTCTGCCAGCACACACGAGGGAGGCCTCCAAGCCCCTCTCGGCCCCTTGAAGCAGGCAAAGGGGTCTTCCATGGGCTATGTTCACCCCAGACAAAGGTCGTTCCACCACGGTCATACCATGAAGCACAGGGGGTCTTCGTGACGGTCTGGTATCTTCAGGGGACTCAAGCCCCTTGCAGAGCTTCTGTGCCCTGCCTCAAGATGGCTGCGAGCTTCTTTGTAGCTTGCAGCAAGGGAGGGCCCCAAGGTCAACCTCCTACACACCATCCTGGCTGAGCTCTCGGGACAACCGAGCTTCTTAGCTCCTTTACTCCATTTAGGACTTCTAATCAGTAAGAGTCCACCCCCTCCATTTTGGAGGGATCTCAAAGAAAGTTTAGGGGAGTTTTGCAGCCCTTACCCCCAAACTCTGTCTCTCTGCTGCTAGCTCTCTTTCTTGACTCTCCTTCCAGGAGTTCTCTCTCTTGCTGCATGCTTGTTTTGCTGCTCTCTTATCTTTTGGCTCTGTGCCGCCGCTTTTTCTCCGGTCAATGCTGGCTGCTGCTACTCCTGCCGCTGCCCACGGTGGAGAAACATCTCCCAGCTTAACTACAGACACTTTGCCCAGTCTAACACTGTTCCAAGTCTCTGCAGTCCCAGCCAAGGGGCTGGGAGGCTGGAGCCCCCCCAGGGGGGCTCCTGCTCTCTCTACTCGTGGTCTTACAACGTGGTCACTTCTCCAACCAGACTACAGCTCGTCTCTTCTGGTCTGGTTGTGGTATGTTTATGTTTCGCAGGAGCGCAGATTGGTTCAAGTCTCCAGTGTCACCACCCCCTGGGGGTTACCACTTTCTTAGCTTCAGGGGGAAAACCTGGTTCAAACCACTACAGGCAGGAGCACCCAGGAGCTGACGAGAGGGCAGCCCGGTGGCAGCAATGCAAGAAAAAAACAGGAACAGAGCGGCCCTGGAGGGAAACGGGAACAGAGCGGCCCCGGAGAAGTGCTACAACTCCTGTGGGGCTGCGTTACTTCTTGTTGAGAGGCGGGACAGGCTAGGGAGTGTACCTGCCTTACTGTATTTCTGTTAACTCTTGTGTTAATTGTGTTGTCTGTCCAATGTGTCGTCGTGAACTCAGAGTGTTGCTAATGGTACCGTAATAACTTATCTGTTAAGCTGGGTTTTTTTCTTGGACCCTTCAGTGATAGCGTGTGCCACTTGGCTGTTTCTCCCCCCCCCTTCCCTGGAGGCAGGGTGGGGGGGCGAACTGGTAGCAGCTGCGGCAGCTCTCGGCTGTTTCTCGTGTCCAAACACATTCCTCTATCTGCAACCACCTCTCCTTTTCACACTTTCTTCCTTAATAATGTTTACTTGTCCTCTTACAAGGCCACAACTGTATTTGCTCGAGGTCAAAGCAGCAGCCCTACTGCACGGCAGAAGGGGAGAACTTTGATGCAAGGGAAGAGAGAGAAGTGGGGAAGTGAATGAATGAATGTTCTGCAGAGTGGACGCACAGCAGTGGAACTGTTAGACCTATTTAATAATTTAAGTATCTATAACTTTAGTTTTGATAACTTTAAAAAAAGGAAATTCTTTATATAGTGCATTTTGTGCTTTAGGCCAACAAACACCAAATCCTAAGTGCATGTGTACAATTAGAAGCCTTCACACGCATGCTACAGTTGAGATTTAAAGAAAAAAAAAAGATAAAAATAATATTAATAAAAGGAGAGGAAAAAAAGAGAAAAGGAGAAAGAGAACAAAACAAAATCCTTAATTTGATCCCAGGTGTGGGGGATGTATGCTTTGTATTGAAAGACCTGAGATGCATTCCATTTCTGCCGATGCAGAAGCTGTCTATTAAAAATCCTGGAAAGAAACCAGTGAATACTGAGCAACACAAGGCCTGCCCAAATGTCACGTAGAAGAAAATATCCTAGAGATAATTCATTGTGTCTACTAACTCTTACTAACTGGTATAATAACTCAGTCAGGATGTACATCTGTCACTCGTATGCCTTTGTGGCCACACCTAATATTGTGATTACTGTGACTAACAATGCCTTTTTAATATCACTTCAGGTGATCCTTATTCGTTTAGTTGTATCACAAATCAAAATGTATCCATTCTCAATCTGTCACTGGTGGTTCTCATGAACAGTGGAGCCAAACTGTGGCTCCCAGTGAGCTTGACTGGGGCTGGGAGGATGATGAGGGACAGTAAATTAGGAAAACTGTTCTAATTGCTTTTCTCATTTTTGCGTTAATCAAGACAGCAACCATGACCGTGCATTAGCCTATTTTAACTTATTCTTTCTGTATATATTGTTTGTATTGCTGGTAAGCAAGAATCAGAATTGGAATCAAAACTTACATTTGGCTCTGGTAAAGAAGGTCATAATATAATTGACTTTGTATTATAAATGTGGCTGAAATTTGAAAACAAACTCAAAATTCTAAATCAAGTGACTTTTGAAGATGTCCTACTGACTTTAGAGATATCTTCAGCGAACTTACTTCATAGTATCCAAACTAGAAAGACTTTAAAAGAGTGGACGGCTAGTATAATTTGAATAATACTGTCAAAATACCAGACAATGCTATGATTATTAATTATTATATTTCTATTGCCTTTCATGAAAATGGGTATTTTTTGTTGCACTGATTGTTTTGCAGGGCTTATATTTGTATATATTTTGTCCCAGTAGTTTTACAGCAGGTGGCAAGACTTGTTTGGAATATCCCTCTCTCCTCTCTGACTGCTGCAGCATATGAAAGAGACCTTTTGGTTTACGAGTCCACACAAGATTCTGTGTGACAATGGGTGAGGTGCTGAGCCTCACAGAAGAAGAACCCTGTGTTAGAAAGCAAGAAAGTAACTAGTTGGCAAGACTGCAGATGAAGGGCTGATGTTTTTTGGACCTCTCCCCCATCCCCCCATGAGCCCTGGCTTACATCATGCCTGCAATCTCTGTGCTAGACTGGTAACGTTATAGCATGATGGTTTTTTCAAGTTGTTTAAATGCTTTGTCTAGCTTGTGCCTTGCTTTAATGAATACCCTAGTTAAGTGAATTTTGATCATGTCCTGGATACTTTCCTTCATGCTCTCATGTTATACTTAAATATGGAGCATTTACTGTCATGTAAAAGCCACATGAACGTAAGAAATAAGTCTTCCAGTTGGCTTGCTCCTGCTCTGTATGTGTCCAGTGAATGCTCTTGGGTTCTTCATAACACACAGGCTCTGAGCATTTAACACAAGCAGTGACAGTGATGCCCAAAAAGGCGCAATGGAACTGTTTAGAGACAGAATTTAGCCTTTAAACAGCAGGGTATTTATTTAGGCAACGTTGGAGAGCAAGCCAGGTCACCCTGGACAAACTTACTCTGCCTTCTCAGTGAAAAGACATGATTATATACAATTTCTACAAGGGATTACAACATTTTCACATACATATTCATATAATTGCATCATTAGTTATAATATTCATAATAGGCGGAGTCTGGGGGGGAGTAATCTTTTTGGAGTGATGTTTGGTGGTCGTTCCTGTTTCTTCAGCCTCACTCTTCTTCCTCGGCTGAACTCTTCAACTTTCTTGATTTTCACTGACTCCATGGTGAATTTTGCAAGACTTTGGACTCGAGCCCCTATTTTACCTCTTATCTATTTGTGTTCTTACTCTATCTTTATTTATGTAGGTGTATAGGCATTCTTTTGGTGTACAGTACCATCTAATCCCTAAGCCCTGGTTTCTGTCTCTAGCTAAGCATTACATTCTAGCTAAGCATTACATTCCTCTGAGCAGGAGGGTCCCCGGATCAGTATTCAGAGTTAACTCTTTAGGCCCTTGCTCCGTTTCAACAGTGCCTGGTGCCTGGTTATAGTGCACTACCTGCTTTGTCCTACACGATTCTCTGCAGCCTTTTATTGGTAACTGTCAGGCAACCACTTCATACTATAAAAGCTGAATTCCTCTTATACAACCAAATTACAAAAACTCTAAAATTTGAAGTTCTTTTATAAAAATTGTTTAGTAGTCTAAATGAATGACAACTGGAACCCCTTCGAATCTCTTCACTAAAGATGGTTATGATTACAAAGATATTATTGTCTAGACTTTTACCGTTGCTCATTTATTATGAACATTTTATGTTGTTTTCCTTGTTTTTCATCAATGTCCTGTTTGAGTTGTTCAACAGCGGCATGGTCCAACCACAGACCATGCAGTGGAATGTATTTGTGCTTAATTAGATGATGCTACTTTGGTCTGTGTTTGGCCCAGCCACTTGTGAGGGTTTATTCTTTTCCTGCCAGATTGCGAGAGGACAAGCACTGATAAACAAGAACTTCATCCCTGAAGCAAGCATCTTGTATAAACTTAAATTAATTAGTACCTCGCTATTAGTACACAGCCCTCCAAAGGCATTTGAAAGAGAAAGTGAAAAAGAAAATGACGAAGTAAGCCCCCAAACTCATTTAGGAAAGACTCCCAAGATACAGCACACAGGTGCAGAAGAAGTACCACTTGCATAATGGGAGAAGGACTGAAATCCTCTAGCTGGGTGGTGCTGGCCACACCTGCCCAGGTAGACGTCACAGGCAAATTATATAAAAAGGCAGATAGCTCATGCTTAGGGAACAGCAGAATGGAACTTGTCCTTGCACGGGACAGCAAGCTCAAAGTCAACAGCAACCAAAGCAGAGCAGCAAAACTAAGAACTATTCTTTATTTTTTGTAAAGCCTTTTTATTCATGTGACTAACCTAACAGTTCAATTTCAGTGCATGAACGCTGACAGCGGGGAGACAACACAACAACCCTTCTTCCCCTCACCCCCCACCTCCAACTAAAAGAAAAAAAAGAAAAAAAAAGGAGGGGAGTGAGGAAAGACAGGTTCAGGAGATGGTCTTACTGTTTTTTGAAGTTGCTTACTTAAATAGTAAAAATTGTTTTAAGGTACATGCATAAACATGGTGGAGAAATAGAGTTTTTGAAGTTTTTTGCAGTGACTACTGACAGGTTCTCTTTGAAGCCCAAAAGCCCATTAGCGTGGGGAAGTGTGTTTTGCTTTAGAAACAGAAGTAGTATATATTTATCTTTGAACTATAGGAATGTTTATATGTATTTGAATTTTGGGTTAAACGTGAGGCAGAAGTGTGTTTGTGTTTTACAAGTTATATTTTCATAAAAACAGAAATGCATAATTAGATCTTACTCATCTAAGAGCAAGACACAAGAATGATAATTTCTTAGTTCATAAAACACAGTGACATGAAACTCAGAAGTATGTTTGTGTGAAAACATGTTTGGATGGTGGTGGCCACTGTGAGAATTTTTATGTATGTGGATATATGATGATTGATATGTTTTAGTTTTGCTTACAGATACACAAGCACCCTTAAGTAAAAAACAGAAGACACATAACCCTGGATTGAATGGAGTTCCATTTACAGAAGTGTTTTTAGATTGAATAAAAGCTCTCACGAACAAACCCTGTATTAGAAACACCTTTAAGCAAAACTTAAGGAGCACAAACCCTGAGGTCATCAAGTTGTTAGGTTTGGTTCAAGGCCATTTGCTTATGGGTCAGCTCTGGTAAAGCGTTGAAAGGATAACTTAAAAAAGGTTAATTTCTGATAAGGAATAATGAGAATAGGTTGAGTAGTTTGTTTAGACTGGCTAAACATGTTTTAAATTGATCCATGGTTATTTAGTTTCACATTATTTGGAATTTTTTCTTTTTACATTTGTTCCTTGTTTACTTTTCTATAGGCCAGGGACAGACAAGGGATTGCTGGGCATGGCCTGGGCTGTGCAGGGGGGACTGTGGGGAAGGCAAAGCTCCCCTGCAGTTGGGGAATGCAGGAAAAGTCCAGAGCCCAAAGAGATTCAAGGGTTTTGTTGGACACCAAGGCTGGAGGAGGGAAATGCAGGGCTGCTGTGCAGTAGGGAGGGGGCTTTAATTCCAGCAGACACTGATGTGGTGCTGTCATGGTTTGAGATAGTCCCAAAATCCAATTCCCTAGCTCCATCCCCCCTCCCACATCTCAACCTAATGTGAGAGAGGTTTTTCCAGACAAAACACACCAGACTCCAAAGTGGGGGAAAGGGAAATATATTACAATGACTGTACAAATAAATACCATATCACATTATACACATGATCATAACTATCTCTACCATGACATATAGTATTTACAATGGATCAGATCTCTTCTCCCCTCCAAATAAAAGTCCAGGAGGGAAAGAAGGACAGATCCCTTCCAGTCCTTAAGCAGCAGGATCTTCTAAGGCAGCAGGTTTCTCCTCATCTCACGCATGCAGCAGCTGATAGCTGGCTTTCTGCCAGCATCCACGAGGGAGGTATCCAAGCCTCTCTCTCGGCCCCATCGCCTCACAACCGAGGGGTCTTCCGTGGACTTCGTAACCCCAGACAAGGTCGTTTCACCACGTCATATCACGAAGACACAGGGGGGTCTTCGTGACGGTCTGGTATCTCTTGCAGGGCCTCTGTGCCCTGTCTCTCAGGCTGCCACCGTGGCAGCAGTGCAAGGGGGGGGGGGAGCCAAGGTCAATTCCCCCCGCATTCCATCTGGCTGTCCCAGTCCAGCTCCGGGACGCTCTGAGCTTCTCAGCTCCTCTCTCTCCGGTGCTGCATGTCCAAAACTGCTCTCCAAAATAGGAGTCCATGTCCCTCTTCTCCAAAAGGGGTCTCAAGGGAGTTTTGGGGGAGTGTGGTACGGTCTTACCCCCAAGAACTCTGTAGCTCTCAGCTGCTGGCTCTCCTTTCCTCGGCTCTCCTTCCAGGAGTCTCCTCTGCAGTGCTGCATGTTGTTTCTGCTACTCCTTCAGTTCAGGTCTTATCTCTGGCTCTCTGCCACCGTTTCTCTGGTCAGTGTCGGCTGCTGCTCTGTGCCCATGGAGAAAACATCTCCTGGCATAACTACAGGCACCTAGCCCAGCTTTATGCTGTTCCAGGTCCCTGCAGCCCCCAGCCAGGGGCTGGGAGGGGGCCAGAGGCCCCAAGGGGCTCAGAGCCCCTTCCTCGTGGCTCTACAACATGGCCACCTCTCCTACAACAACCAAACTACAACTCTTCTTTTCCGGTCTGGTTGTGATATGTTTACATTTCTGCAGGAGCGCCCATTGGGCAGAACTTCAAAACTTCCAGGGGTTTCCACCCCTTGGGGTCTACCACTTCTCTTAGCCTCTGGGGAAAACAAGGTTCAAACCACCACAGGTGCTGAGGGACTCCATGGCTTCTCTGCCTGAGTCTTTCCTGGAAAGGTCTCTCAGGCCTCTGTGCTCGGGGAAGGGCTTCAGGGAGGAGGAGAGCACGTCTTGGCAGGAACCTCCTGAAATGCCAGAGGGACAAATGGCGGTGTCTGCCCCTGCAGGGCACTCAGCCTGGCCATGGCACAGGCTGGAGCTGCCTGGCTGGGAGCAGCCCTGTCAGAAGCTGTGGGTGGGCAGGGAGCTGGGCAGGAGGCAGCCGTGTGCCCTGGCAGCAAGGGAGGCCAGGAGCACCTGGGCTGTGGGACCAGGACATCAAGGACGTGCATTCTCCAGGTCACTGTGGCTGAGGAAAACTGAGGGAAGAGTTGTTATGTTTATAAATAGTATCGTGTTTACTTTTTGTTTGTGGGCAATGAAGAGAAACTTTCTGTGACTCTAAGTCTCACCAGTTCCAGACCTCCCAAAGAACACAAACCTGAGAAGTTGTGGTTCCCACTCCAATGGCACTTGGAGCTCCCTCTGTACCCAGAGCACAGAGCTCCCTTGTCCCACAAAGTCCTTGGAAAGGGAGGGATTAAGGACACAGGACAGGCTGTGGGGACCAGTTGCAGGGCATGGTCAGGGATTTGGGGTGGTTGTGACCCCAGGGCAGGACCCGGCACTTGGCCTTGTTGAAGCTCCTCCAAGTGGCCTGGGCCCATCAATCCAGCCTGTCCAGATCCCTCTGCAGAGCCTTCCTGCCCTCCAGCACATCAGCACTCTTACCCAGCTTGGTGTGCCCTGGGAACTGCCTGAGGCTGCACTCGATGCCCTTGTGCAGATCATTGAGAAAGAGATTGAAGTGCCCTGAGCCCAGTGCTGAGCCCTGGGAACACCACTGGATGGAACTCCATTCCCCACCATTCCTTGGGCCTGGCCATCCACACAGATGTTTGCCCAGTGAACAGATGCTGCAGAATGTGTTTGATAAAGGTCCTGTAAGCCCAGAATATTGGGATGAGTGCATATTTAGCTCTTCACAGCAGAGAAATTCATTCATTTTTTCTCTTTTCATCCCTCTGTGGATCGAGGGAACTTGTGACTTCAGTGTGTGACTCACTGTGTGCAAAGGGCAAATATGGACAGAATCCACATTGGCTGGTTGTCTCTGTAGCTCTACATCTGCCCCTGACATGGTAGAGCACACAAACTGCCCATCCCTGTGTCCCTTTCTCCACTGACTGTTCTTTGGTTTGGCCCAGAAACTGTGGCACTAAACCTGCATTATATGGGAAAACTGTTGTTTAAACATGTCTTAAAATGGCTTCTGGTGGTCTCTTTGCAAACACATGCTTCTTCTTCCCAACACCCCCCATGACAAGTGTTATCCCATGCAGGAGTATCCTGGGAAGGTGTAAACCCTTCCTGTGATTGGGTGTTCCTGTAAGCCCCTTGAGACTTCTAATTGGTTAACCTGTGATTCTCCCTAACCCTATAAATGTAACATCCCCAACAATAAACCCTCTCTTGCCTCCTCTCCACACCAGTGTGCTGTCTCCGTGCCTGCCACGGGACCACGTGCGTGGGGGGAGGGGAGGGCACCTCTCCCCTCCAGGCTCGGGGCCTGAGAAACCCCTAGTGCTGGAGTTCCCTTTCCCCATCCCTCAAGACGTCAGAATGGTTCTTCAGATGGAGATGGAACTAGAACTGGGCCTCCCCGCGTCGTGGGTAGGGAAAGGGATCCAGAAGAAACCTCCTGAGGTCCCTTCCAGGATGAGTCCCAGTGCACTGCTCTCCACCGTGGACCTTCCCTTCCTGATCCAGCATCTGTGGGACAGCAGAGCTGGGTCAGTGCAGGGACAGGGCTGGCTCTGCCAGGGGCCATGAAGCCACTGCCAGGAGGTGACAGCAAGGACAGTTTGCAAAGGACCAATTTAGATACAGTGACTTTGTTGGAATCAAGGGGGTCATTGTGACACCAGAGAAACTCAGGGAATCAATGAGCTGTTGTGACACTTCAGGGTCTCATGGAAGCAAAGGAACCTGGGACAGTTAGGAACCTCATGGACACTGCGAACTTCATGGAACCAGAGGAATTCTGGGAGAGCGTGGAACTTCATGGAATCAAAGAGCCATTCTGGCACTGGAGGGCCTCAGGGATCTGAAGGAAACCTGGGAGACTGCAGAATCTCATGGAATCAAGTGGCCAGTGTGACACAGGGGACCTCACGGAAGCAAAGAAACCCTGAGACTTTTTGGAACTTCGTGGAATCAATGGGCCATTGTGACACTGGGGAACCTGATGGAATTGTGTGGCCATTGTGACATTGCAGGGCCTCATGGAATAAAATGAAACCTGGGACACTGGGAAACCACATGGGACCAAGGGGTGCTTGTGACCCTGCAGGACCTCATGGAACCAAGGGAAGCCTGGGACACTGAGGAAACTCGTGGAACCAAGTGGCCTTTGTGACCCTGCAGAATTGCATGGAATCAACAACCCCTTGTGACACTGCAGGGCTTCATGGAACCAAAGGAATCCTTGGACACTGTGGAACCTCATAGAAACAAAGAGCCATTGTGCCACTGAAGAACCTCACGGAATCAAGGGGCCATTGTGACACTCCCGGGTCTTGTGGATCCAAAGGAATCTTGGGATACTGTGGAGCCTCCCAGAATCAAGGGGCCATTTTGACACCGTGGAATCTCATGGAATCAACAGTCCATTCTGACTCTGCAGGGCCCAGGGAAGCAAAGGAATCCTGGGACACTGTGGAATCTCACAGAATCAAGGGACCATTGTGACCCTGCGGAGTCTCATGGAGATGAAGAAGCCCTGGGAGACTGGAACCTCATGGAATCAGGGGACCGTTGTGACAGTGCAGGTCCTCATGGAACCAAGGGAAAATGGGGACACTGTGAAAACTCATGGCATCAAGGGGCCATTTTGACATGCAGGGTTTCCTAGAACCAAAGGAAGCCTGGGACGTTTGGGATCGTCCTGGAATCGAGGGGCCATCAGGACACTGCGGAAACTCCTGAAAGCAGAGGAACCCTGAGACTCTGCAGAACCTGATGGCAGAAAGGAGCCATCGTGACACTGCAAAACCTCGTGGAATCGAGGGGCCACAGCTTCACATCTGGGTCTCATGGAATCAGAGGAAACCTGGGACACTGGGGAAACTCATGGAACCAGGGAGACCCTGGGACACTGTGGAGCCTCATGGAACCGAGGGGCCAGCGGGGCACTGCAGGACCTTCTGGGGCCAAAGGAACCCTGGGCTGCTGCTGAACCTCACGGAGGTGGGAAACTGCTGTGTGGGGGCCTCCCTGACGAGTGGCTGAGGCTGCTGAAGGAGAAGGCGAGTGAAGCCAATTTACAGAAGTGGAAGCCGTGGGCAACGGCACTGAGCCCCCTTGCCACGATCAGTTACCATGGCAACCATCACACATTCCCATTGTGTGCTGGGTTAAAAGTAAACTGGAGGGAGAAATGAACCCACCCAAGGGATTACAAGTCAGAATTACTAAGAAGATTACAATAAATACAATGATACAGAGAAAACTGGTTTTAACCCACAAAAATAGCTGTATAACCCAGCAGCCTGGGACAAGAACAGAACAGTGCTGAGCACCATGTGGTCTCCCAGGGTGCAAAGTAAAAGGAAAGGAAAACCTGTTGGTCCAGATGATGGTGGCAGTTGTGTTGAAGTAGCAATGACAGTCCTGTCAGGAGTGGCAGTGGCAGTCCTGTTGAAGTTCTGGTCCTCCTCTCAATCCCACGAGTGGTAGCAGACGTCCCCAAACCCCAAGAGTATATGTGCTCAGGTTCAGGTGGGGATGTGCAGCACTTCTCCCAGGGCAGGGAGTTTCCCAGTGGGCGTTTAACTCTGTGAGTCACAGGGTATTTTTGGAGTGTTTGATGGTCTGGGTGTTGCAGCTGCCTGTTCTGCCAGTCCAAGGCGGCCCATTGGCAGAGATGACCCCTCAGGCTGGGGGTGAAGGTGCTAATGTCTCCCCAGAGGGGAGTTATCCCAGCTGAGTCATGGGTATGAAGATAAAGGAACACTCCTTGCACAGTTCTTTCCCAGCCAGCTTGTAGCCTGAGGTGTCAGGTGAGCCCTGGGCAGCTGCTGCAAAGGATCCATTCTTAAGAGTCCATCAGAAATGACAGAGAGGATGTAGAATGCACAGTTTTGGTTGCACCCACCCAGTGATAAACTGGTCCCGGCCCCTGCAACTAATATAGATTGCTGGGTTACCATGGCAACCATCATACACTCGCATTGCCACAGTCAGTTTCCATGGAAACCATCATACATTCTGTCATAGTTTGAAATTGGCCCCCCTGAGAGGCTGGGGGGGGCTCAGAGGTGATTGGGTGCCAGGGCAGTGTTCCCTGGAGAACCAATCACTGTCCATGTTTGCTTCTGCTCAAAATCATATATCACAGCACTGGAAATGGTTGGCAGTGCAGTCTTGGTTGTTTTTGCTGTTGGTGTCTGCTGCCTGTAGGTGGACAAGGCCAGGGGGTGGCTGGGCTCCCTCTCTTCCCCTCCAGGGGTAGAGGGGAGCCCTGTGACCCCCCCCAGCTCAGCCTTTGGCTAGAGTTAGAGTCAGCATTTGGAGTGTGTGCTGTGAAAGAAAAATTTCACAGCACCTGAGGTAAGAGGGAGGAGGCCAGGCCTTCTTTCTCCCCCCTGCAGCTGCGGGATGCTTGGGACAGTGCATAACTGAACTGAGGTGCCTGTGGCCAAGGCTAGGGGGCTTTTTTCCCCCCACTGCATTTAGGCTGGTGGGGGGTGGATTTTGAGGCTCAGCACTTGAGCAGAGCCAAGTGGACGGGCTGATAAATCAACTCGTTGCTTGGGAGAAGAGTCCCAGGCGAAATTGGAGACGAGCCAAGAGCTCGAGAGTTGCCTGCCGAAGCTGACTGGGGGCAGCTGAGAACTGGTGTGGAGGAATGAAGATTCCAGGACGTGTACGCTTGATAAGCTACACTACAGCAGCCTACGGACTGAGGGGAGACCCCGAGAGGGAGAAATCACACAGCAGCAGAGGAGCAAGGACTCAAAGCTATCTTCTTGGACTTCATGAGGAGGAGAGACTACAACAAACAACTGCTGGAAGTTGGTGAGGAGGGGAGTGTTCAGGAGCCCAGAACACTCCCACAGCAAAAGACTGTGTTACATATCAGCCTTAAAGGCTACTCCTGGACTAAAGTTAAAGGAGGGGCTTGAAAGGACTGACTGATAGTAATGTAATATATATATATATATATAGTTGCCTTTAGTTTGTATAGTATTTATTTGTGTAAATAAATGTATATACTTCCCCCTTCCCCTACAGAAGCCTCTGGCCTGAAAGTTTCTCTCCGGTGTTAGGATAAATTGTTGAGAAGGGGTGGGGGAAGCCTAAAAATTGGATTTTAGATTTCTAATGTGGCTCAAACTGCTACAATTCCTATTGCTACAGCCAGTTACCATGGCAACCAGTATACAGTCTGACTGCTACAGTCAGTTACCATGGCAACCATCATACATTCCAGTTGCTACAGTTGCTTACCATCGCAACCAGCATACATAACCATTGCTACGGTCAGTTACGATGGGAAACATCACACATTTCCATTGCTATGGTCAGTTATCATGGCAACCATCACACATTTCCATCGCTACGGTCAGTTACCATGGCAACCATCACACATTTCCATTGCTACGGTCAGTTACCATGGCAATCATCACACACTCCCATTGCTACAATTAGTTACTATGGCAACTATCGTACATTCCCATTGCTACAGTCAGTTACTGTGGCAATCAGCATACATTCTAATTGCGACGGTCACTTACTGTGGCAACCATCATACATTCCCATTGCTATGGTCAATTACCATGGCAACCATCAGACATTCTGGTTGCTATGGTTGGTTACCATGGCAACTATCATACATTCCTGTTGCTATGGTCAGTTACCATGGCAATCATCACACATTCTCTTTTCTATGGTCAGTTACCATGGCAACCAGCATACATTCTCATTGCTACAGTCAGTTACCATGGCAAACATCATACATTCCCGTTACTACAGTCAATTACCTTGGCAACCACAATAAATTCCCATTGCCATGGTGAGTTACCATGGCAACCATCACACATTCCCATTGCTAGTGGCAGTTACGATGGCAACGATTATACATTCCAATTGCTACGGTCAGTTACCATGGCAACCATCAGACATTCCCGTTCCTACGGTCAGTTACAATGGCAACTATCATACATTCCCATTGCTATAGTCAGTTACCATGGCAAACAGAATACATTGCCTTTTCTACGGTAAGTTACCATGGCAACCATCACACATTTCTGTTTCTATGGTCAGTTACCATGGCAACCATCATACAGTCCCGTTGCTACAGTCAGTCACCATGGCAACATCATACTTCTCACTGGTACAGTTGGTTACAATGGCAACCATTACACATTCCTGTTGCTTCAGTCAGTTACCATGGCAACCATCCTACAGTACCATTGCTATGGTCAGTTACCATGGCAACCACCATACATTCCCGTCGTTACGGTCAGTTTCTATGATAACCTCTTGGTTCCTCTTGGAGAGAAGCAGATGCAAATGAGCCTCCCTGTTGTCCACCAGCCTGGCAGTTGTGCTCTAAAGGCCTGTGTCCCAAGGGGGGTCCTGACCAAGACCCTGCACAAACCTCTGGGACTCTTGGCATCCTGTCATGGTGCCTTTCCAGTGAATTCCAGGGTTAGCAAAGCCAACTTGAATGGGCTCTTTCTCTCGCTCCACAATGTCACCCAAATAGTCTCTCCTCTGACCCTCACCTACAAAAGTTCACCCAATTTGTTCATCCTCTAGAGCAGCTCTGCAGGTCCAAGAAGCTCCTTCCCGCAGAGGACACCTCTCTCCTGCTCTTTCTATCCTGTGTCTCCTTGTCCTTCTCTCCCAACCCATCACAGCCCTGCAACCTGGGAACTGTCTCAGCAGGCCTGGGCTGTTATTGCCTCCAAGTGGAATGAACAGAGACTTGAGGCTGCAGCTCCTCCTGCCTGTGGCCCACACGCAGGGCATTGGGGCCTGTCTGGCTGCAGCCCCTCAGTGGGGGCACCGGGGCTAAGAACAGACTTGCAGTGGGGAAAGCTGCTGTGAAAGCCCCGAGAGCTGGGGTTTGCAGAGGCTTTGCTGACAGTGGCCTTGTGGGTGGACATGCTGGGACTCAGGCCCAGGGGGAAAATCACAGGCCTGATCCCTGAGGAGATCAGCACATGCTGCTGAAATGCTGGGGGAGAGGAGAGCCAGCAGAGGGAGGAAACAAGTGTGGACAGCCTGGGCTGATGTGCTTTGGACTCGTGCCTGGCCCGGCCTTGGCTGGGCAGAGAAGGGACAGCCTTTGTGTCCCTGCAGGGCTGGGATTCACTCCCTGCCCCAAAGGCCCCCAATGGGTCTGAGAAGCCCTGGGTGGTGCCTGTCACACAACTGCTGGGAATGGGGACGGGCTTCCTGCACAGACCCTGTGCTGTCCATGGCAGCTGCTGCACTTGTGCTGCAGAGCCCTGGCACCTCCCCTGGCACTACAGGCCCCTCTTTGGCTATTCAATCCAGGCTCAGCTGCCCTGAATCAGGTTCAGCAGTGAAGGGATGCCCGGGAGACAACTGCCATTGTACTCTGAGGACATGTAGAAAATACCCTGATAAAGAACAGGAGAGAGACCTCTCTCCCTGTGCCACCTGACTCCATTTGGTCACCTGAACACCTCTATGGGCTGCCCTGGACAGAAGGAACAGTGACAGGTTCCCCTGTCCTACATGTGGGCACCTTCTGCCACTGAAGTTGGCCAAAGCAATGTCCCAGCAGCCTCCAAGAAGATCCCACAGCTGTTGCCCTGTCCCTAGGAACTGCTCCATTGGAGCCTGCAGTTCCCAGCAGGAATCTCGGTCACCTCTGGCCCCTCAGGAGGAACCAGGGCTTTGTGTCCCAGCAGGTCACTCCTGGCTTTGGTCTTCATTCATTGCCATGGGAGCTGGGACAAGGAGTCACCTGCAGGTGCCTGTTTTGGGCCCACTGAAGTGGGGCAGGAGGAATCCCAGACCATGAGGGTTGTGGAGAGAGCTGAGTGTCCTTCTGGCCCCAGGTCTGCAGAGCCACAAGGAGACACCTCTGTTGACTCAGCTGAGTCCCTTCCCTCAGTGCAGGTGAAGGAGATCCCTCCTGGGCACTGTCTGGCTTTCCTGTCTAATGATGGGACATGAAAAGGGGACTCTTGGACTTAACTCTGTGTCTGTCTGGAGAAATGACCCTGCTGAAAGAAGTGTCTGTGCCCAGCTGAGAGAAGGAACATCCTTATTTCCTTCAGCTGTGTGCCAGCAGGTTCTCCTGGAGTCCCAGGGAGAGCTGGAGGGAGCCCAGAGGGGCAGAGAAAGGGCTGCCTGGGGTTGTTGCTGTGCTGCTGAGCTGGGCCGGGCTCCTGGCACACAGGGAGCTCCTGGCAAGCAAGAAGAGCTTCAAAGAGACAGCTCTGCTGGTGAGCAGCTCCTCTGCACAGCCCAGCAGGGCTGAGGGCACTGCCTGCAGCACCCAGGGCACAGGAGAGAAGGGAGAGAGAGGAGAGGCAGCCTGGACTGGGAGGTGACTGAGTTCTCACTACGGGAGAAACCTTCCCAGGATTTGAATGAAGAATTCTCTGGCTGTAGGAAAGTTCAACTTCCCTTCCTGGAGGCATCTCCTAAAACTGGCACATCCCACAGCTTCTAGGATCTTTCAGGAGGACTCTCCCAGTTGCTGCAGTGCAGGGGAAGTGGCCATATGGTAGAGCAGGGCAGGAGCTGCAGGCAGCAAGGGCACAGAGGAGAGGGGAGCAGGAGGTTCAAGGGATCCTGGGGTGGGAGGACAGGGCAGAGCTGCTCAGGGGAGGAACCTTGCCAGCCCTTTGCCACGGTCAGGCTGTGGCTGCAGAGCAGTGCAGGTGAGTTCCTGCAAGTGCCTCTGCCAGCTGCCAAATGCCCCCAGTGGCAGGAGCTGTCAGGATGGCTCTGCTGGATTTGCTGGGGTGCATCAGGAGAAGCTGCTGCAGAGCAGGACTTGCTGCTGCCCCCTCAGAGGCCCAGGGCAAGAAGGTTCCCTGTGCCAGGGCTGGCTGTGGGGTGGGAAGGTGGGGGTGCAGCCAGGGGTGCCCAGGGCTGTGGTGTAGAGCAGGGTCCTGCCCCCAGGGCTCTGTGTGCTGGGGCAGGGCTTTCTGCTGCCTGCCAGAGTCAGCTCTCAGCCCAGCTCTCTGCCACGGCCCTGCAGGGAGAAGGTGTTGGTGGAAGGACTGACCCCTCATGGCAGGGCAGGGCTGGGCAGGGCCCTTCAGCTGCAGGGTCAGGGCTCCTCACAGCTTCAACTCCACCTCCTCCAGTTTCAGGGGCCCTTCTCAGGAAGCACATCCCTGCAGAACACCTCCCCCACCCCAGCCACCGCAGGGTGTCTGGGATCTGCTCTGCAGCCCCTGCTCAGGCAGAGCTGCCCCTGGGCAGTGGGCTGGGGATGGCTCTGGGAGCACTGGTAGGGAGCTGACTGAGCTGGGCACTGGCAGGGGCTGCTGGCAGGAACAGCTCCTCACCCAGAGACAGGCAGGCAGGGAAAGGGAGCTGCTGCCACGAGTGCTGGGCAGGGGGATGTGGGCCCCTCCCTGCTGTCCCTGTGGCACAGACCCCTTCCCTGAGCAGCTCCTCCCTGGGCTCCTTTCCCAGCCTAAGCAGAACCTGTGCCCTCAGGCCCACGGGGGCTGGGCTGTGCATTGCCCTGCAGTATCTCTGCCATAGTATCTCTGTGCTGCACAAGATCCCCATGGAGAAAACTCCTCAGTGCTAACTCCATGGAAATGCTCTGGGCAGCTGCAATGAGCATTTTGTGTCTCACTCCGGGAGGGGAGAGATGAAAAGGTGAGGAATGTGTCAGTCTGTTCTTTGGACATGCATTCCTGGATATCTGTGCAGTTTCTCTGTAGGGGAACAGTTGACTGTGATGCTCCTCCAGCTCCAAGCTGCCAGCACAAGGCAACCAAGCACAGGACTGATGGGCAGAGCAGCTCTTCTCTCTGCACTAAGGGGCCATCCCTGTGCCCCTCAGAACCCACAAGACTTGGCCTGCAGTGCAATGGAAATGTCAGGGATTTCAAACCTCCACAACCGCTCCTAAGTGTGGCAGGTGCAACTGGGTGAACAAATAAAAAGAATTCCCTCAGCTCAGTCCTTCATTTGGACAAATTGCAAAGAGCAAAGCTGAGAAGCTCTTTGATGTATCATGAATACATTTAATTTGAGATCACCCTGCATTCCAAGTTCCCTCTCCCAGCAGAGCAAGAAGGAGTCCTTGGGAGCCCATCACAGAGTTCCTGCTTCCAATGGTCCCCTCAGCCAGCAAAAACCAGAGCTCAGGGGAGGTAGCTGCAGGGAGGTCTGAGTGAGGAGAGAGAACCTGAGAGTGGGGTGGCTGTGAGACCTGTAATGTTCGGCTGCAGAAGCCTGGTCTAACTCAGCAGTAACTTTTCCTCCTCAACAGATCAAAATACCCTGGGGAAGGAGCAAATGCCCAACAGCAGCTCCATGCCCCAGTTCCTCCTGCTGGCATTGGCAGACAGGCAGGAGCTGCAGCTCCTGCACTTCTGGTTCTTCCTGGCCATCTCCCTGGCTGCCCTCCTGGCCAACGGCCTCATCCTCAGCGCCGTAGCCTGCGACCACCACCTGCACACCCCCATGGGCTTCTTCCTGCTCCACCTCTCCCTCACAGACCTGGGTTGCATCTGCACCACTGTCCCCAAAGCCATGCACAATTCCCTCCATAACACCACAACCATCTCCTACACGGGATGTGCTGCACAGGCCTTTTTCTTTGTCTTCTTCATGTCAGCAGAGTATTTCCTCCTCACCATCATGTGCTACGACCGCTACGTTGCCATCTGCAAACCCCTGCACTACGGGACCCTCCTGGGCAGCAGAGCTTGTGCCCACATGGCAGCAGCTGCCTGGGCCACTGGCTTTCTCACTGCTCTGCTGCACACAGCCAGTACATTTTCCCTGCCCCTGTGCCAGGGCAATGCCCTGGGCCAGTTCTTCTGTGAGCTCCCACACATCCTCAAGCTCTCCTGCTCACACTCAGGCTACCTCAGGGAAATTGGGCTCATTGGGATTAGTGTCTGTTTAGTGTTTGGTTGTTTCATTTTCATTGTTTTCTCCTATGTGCAGATCTTCAGGGCTGTGCTGAGGATCCCCTCTCAGCAGGGACGGCACAAAGCCTTTTCCACGTGCCTCCCTCACCTGACCGTGCTCTCCCTGTTTGTCAGTACTGCCACATTTTCCGACCTGAAGCCCCCCTCCATCTCCTCCCCATCCCTGGATCTGATTGTGTCAGTTCTGTACTCAGTGGTACCTCCAGCACTGAACCCCTTCATCTACAGCCTCAGGAACCAGGAGCTCAAGGATGCCATATGGAAAATGATGACTGGATGCTTCTCAAGAGCAACAACCTGCCTTTTTTCTTCTGCAGAATACTCATTGTGTAACCCTTTACTGGCCCAACCTGCTTTCTAAATCTTTTGAGAGTGGTGGTGGGGACCTGTTTCCTATATTTTTTTCCTCTTTTAATGTCGTTAACACAGAAATTTTTTCTTCATCTCATACCTAATTCACTTTCTAACTCTTTGTTTTGACCCTCAATTGTGTAAATGAGGAATCATTCTCTGTGTGCATTTAAACAAAACAACTTCTTTGTCAAACATCCTGCCTTTGTTATTCTGCACATGAGGAATCACAATCTCTGAGTATAATAAAGGACTTGAATTCTTTTTTCCAGATTCCCCCTCCAAGAACTTCCCTGAAGCTGGAGGGCAGTGCCTGTGTGCAGAGGAGAAGGGGCAAAGAGTCCTGGTACAGGAGCACTGCCAGGGAGCAGCAGCTCTTGGGCTTTTCAGAGATGCTCTTTTTCCACTGCCTCCCTCTCCTTCCTGCTCCTTGCCCAAGGCCTGAGTGCTCTGGTAGCTCAGTCCCTGCTGTGTGTCAGTCCTGTGACCATGGGCAGGGACAGGCCCTGGGCACTGCTGGGACAGAGCTGGGCTCCTTAACATCAATTTCCATCAGGAAAGGGAATCCCCCTGGGCAGTTCCTGAAGACTTTGTTCTTTTTGAAAGGTTGGTGTAAAGAACAAGGTCAAGGAATAGACTCTCCAAAGTCTCATTGCTTTGCTTGTTTCCCCATTCAGTCCCTGCAGTGAGAGAAGCGACTCACTGGAGTACCTGAGGGACTGAGGGCTGGCTCAGATGTTCTGTGCTGGTGGCCAGTGGCAGATGGTCTCCAAGTCACCTGCCTGGGGCTCTGCAGTTCTGAGGGCTCTGATGGCAGGTGAGGACTTGTCTGAGGATCTGCAGGGACAGCCCGGCCCATGCAGTCAGCCGGGAATGGAGGCCTGGAGAAGAATCCTGCCCAGAGTGGAGTCACCAGAGATCAAGTACTAAATTTCTCTCTGAACTGGTAAAGGAGAGTTCTGGAACCCCAGGGGATGCAGCAGGAACAGAGAAAGAACTCTGGTGAGTGACTCGTCTCACCCGCAGTGAACTCCCCTTGTGCCTCCCCAGTTCAGGGAGGGCTTTCCAGGAGGGTGTCCTGAAGAACCCTCCAGCCCACAGGATGAATTGAGTGGAGCCCTGCCCTGCCCTTTGTGCCATTGGAAACTGCCCATGGTCCTGCCCAGTCTTGTGCTTGGCTACTGAGCCTTCCAGGACTATGGCAGAGGGTGGAGAGGAGTGATCCCAATCCTGCTAGGTCTGCTCCCCACCCTGACCAGTATGGCCAGTGCAGGGTCAGCCCAGGGTACCACAGCCCCTCCCGGTGCAGAGCAGCACCTCCAGCTCAGGGCCCTGCAACTGGCCCTGCCAAGACAGCCTGGACACACTGAGCTGGGGAAATGTTTGTCCCTGGAGAAGAGCAAGGGAGCATTTCTGGGCCTGCAGAGAGGAATCCATGACACAGAGAAACCTCTTTCTGCAGCCCCCCCGGGGACAGGTTGCTCTGTCCCTGGGCCAGGACTCTGCTGGGCTGGGCAGAGGGACTGGCACTGAGGGGCACAGTCAGGCTGTGCTGGGCATCTCCTGGAGGTGACAACAGGGGTCCTGCAGTTTCCCTGACCTGCATTTCCTCCTGCCATGCTGAGTGTCCAGCCCCTGATCTGATGGGGATGCTGAGACTCCTCTCTGTGCCCCAGGAGCTGCTGTGCCCTTCAGAGGGGCTGGGGCTGTGAGGGGAGTGCCCAGAGCTCTGCAGCCCCCTGGACTGGGCACTGCTGTGGGGCCAGACCAGACTGGGCTGCTCCACCAGTTGACCTCTCTAATGAAATCACTTCTAATATTCTGAAGAACCATGAGAATATGTGTTGTGTCCTGAGCACTAAACTGGAACTGTGGGATATTGAAAAGGTTTTGGTGTCAGGGATATTGAGAAGGATAGGCAGTGTCACTGGGAGACCTCTCCCAAACAATTGGAAAGACCAGAGCCATCCCAGAGCTTCCTGGGGCCTTGGTAAAGGCAGACATGGAAGCAGTCTGCAAACAGGGCAGCAAGGAGGGTTGGGAGAGTTCCAGACTGCTCAGGCTGCGAAGGGCTGGCAAGTCCTCCTGCAGCCCTTCCCAGGCATGGGAAGGACAAGGCAGGGATTGCAGAACCCCTGTGGGAGGGAAAAGAAGGGGATGTTGTGTGCCCAGACTTCAGCAAGGCCTTTGACATGGTCTCCTGTGGTCTCCCTAGACGGAGTCAGACTGGTGAGAGCAGGACCGGACAAGTGAAACATGTGGTGAATGGGAAGTTGAACGACTGATGAGGGTCAAAAGTCATGGAACAAATTCCTCTTGGCAGCAACTCTCAGGTGACATCCATCAGGGACCAGTCCTTGACCATTCCTCTGGAACATCTTTCTTATGTCTCTGGATGATGGGATTAAATGCACTTCCCACTCCTTTGTGGATGATACCAAGTTGCAGGGAGTCTGTGGGAAACCTCATCTAGCTAATGGTGACCGTAGAAAAAATGTGGTCAAGATGACTGAGTTGGATAAACTTGTCTTGCCATCAAGTGCCCACCAAGGCCCAAGACAATGAAGAAAAAACTCATGGGTCAGAGGAAAGGGAATTCAAAAGGGGGGCAGAAAGACCAAACACAACCAAACCAAAGCCAAACAAACACAGAATGACAGAATATACTGAGCTAGAAGGGACCCACAAGGATCATCCAGCCCAAGCCAACTCTTCATTGCCATCTGCCCCCACCCCAGCAGGCTCTGGAGCGAAGCACGACTGAGGTCCAGCCCAGCTCTGCTCTGACAGAAAGAACCTGCAGTCAGGGACAGCAAGAGGACAAAGTCTTGTTTAACCAGCCTGAGAAATAAATGGGCTCAATGATCTCCTGTATTCCTGGGCACTTGAATGACCCTGTGCATCAGGTTTGGTAGCAGGGAGGGGGTTGCAGGTTTCCCTAGGGAAGAGGAGATCAAGAGTCGACTCTGTGTCAGAGAGAGCCAGCTTCAGGTGGCTCCAAAATGGACCAGCCCGTGCCCAAAACTGAGCCAAAAGACAATTCCAGAGGCACCTCTGTGATAACCCTTTGGAGAAAGGATAAAATCCAGGGTGCTGTAACCCAGAGAGAAGTGAGAGAAATGTGGGAGAAACAACCCTGCAGGCACCAAGGGCAGTGGAGAGGGAGGAGAAGTGAGAGAGCCTTGGTGGGCTCCAAAGACTGTCGCTGATGCCCAGGACAATTCTGATCCCCCTCAACAAACACTCCTCCAGCTGCGACCCTTGTCTGTTGGGAAACACAAAGGGATTGGCGGGAGTGTTCCCCTGACAACAAGGGGAATTTCGGAGAAGGACCTTTCCACACCCAGCTATTGATGTGTCCACACATCTCTGCCTGAGTGTGGGTGTGAATTGACTGTGGTGTGAAGGTTGTTATTGTGAATCTATAATTCAGTCACTGTTAAAATTGTAGAAAATGCTATTGAATTACTTGATAACTGTTCAACTGCTCAATGATTAAATGCTACTAATCTCTTGCTCCCTTATCTTTGGATCCAAATCCTTTGCACCCTGACCCTCTTGCATCCCAAGGCTCTGGTTAAATCATTCCCTTTAAAAAAAAAAATGTTGATTTTGTGACGTCCACTTTAAAATCTTCCTGCTTAGCTAAACTGCAAAACAACTCTAATTAGTTGTTGATGTCTTGAAGACATGAAGACAATGAAAGGAAGGGAAATAATTTGTTTGTCAGTGTTTTAATGAGCCCCACGGTGTGTTTGGAGCTGCATCAGCTGTCAGTCCAAGATGGGCCATGTCAGAACTGGGGAGGTTGGGGGGTGAGGAGCAAGGTTGATCATCCAGGGTCAGTGTGGATCTCCTGAGGAGACACTCAACATCAAGATCACTTGGAGAACACCTCTATCACCTCTCCTCTGAACTAAAAAATATCCATCCTTGAATTAAAAAAAGAAAAGAAAGGCACAAACTTTGAAGACTTGTTTTGAAATTGCCTTGAAAACAATTAAAGGAAGACAAAGAGATCCTGAGGGATTTCTGGATTTTAATGAGCCTCACGGTGTGTTTGCAGCCCAGCCCATGATCCTGAGGTACTGAGAGAAGATTGAAGAAGCTGCTCAAGAAGTCAGAAACCAAACTCCAAGTCCCTTGAAGCATTGCTGGGCCCCACTGAGGGCAGGCACTGACAAAGCCTCCCCAGGGACTCCTTGGAGCAGCTCCTTGGAGGCCAGGAGTGCAGGCAGACAAAGGCTCTGGGCAGGCCCCTGCAATGCTGAGCAAAACCTGGCTTGGTTTTGTGGAGCAGAAAGGCCAAGACTTGAGCCCCAGGCCCTGGTCCAGCAGATCCTGTCCCTCCCGGCTGGCTCAGGGCTGTTTGGGGGGCACTGGGATGGGAGGGGGAGGAACAACAAAGGCCCAAAACTGGGCAACCCCTGCCAGGCTCCTCAGGGAGGGGTGAGGCAGAAACCAAGTGCAGAACCTGAAAGGAAAGTTGCTTGTGGTGGCCTGAGTGGCAGAGGCAGCTGCCAGAGGCAAGGGGACAAAGGCCTGGGTGCCTTTGGGCCTTGCAGCCCTGCCAGAGCCCTTGACCATCTCTCCTGCAGGCTGTCCTGCCCTGGCCCTGCTGCTGCTCTGGCCTTGCAGGCTGCACCCACCCCTCCTGCTTTCCCACCCCCCTCCCAGCAGCATTTCTAGACCCTCCCTGATGGCTCTGCACCAGCTCTGGCTGTTCCCTGGAACAAAAAGCCACGGGCTGATCCTGACTCCCTCTGGGTGACCTCTTGCACCACAAAGGTTCCCACTGAGTGATATTTCTTTTTCCTCACCTTCAGTCTGAACCTTCCATGCTACTCTTTGTGGAGATTTCATTCTATTTCTAAAACGGAGAAAAGCTCCATCCTGTCAGATCTCCTCTAGACCCTCTCCCATTCTTCCTCATTCCTCCACAATGGGGAACCTCACAGACAGACAGACAGATCGGTCCAGCTGTGGAGACCCCAGGGCTGAGTCCAGGGGGGTGACAACTCCCTTGTCTGGGTGCCCACACTCCCCCTAAGGCAGCCCCATGTGCAGTTGGCCTTAAGTCAAGGGGGCATTCTGATTCTTTGCAACGTCACGGAATCAAGTGACCCTGTGACCCTGCAGGGCCTCATGGAACCAAAGGAATGCAGGGACACTGTGGGATCTCCTGGAACCAAGGGGTCATTGTGACAACGGGGTCTCTTTGGAACAAAAGGAACCCTGAGACATCTCAGAGCCTCATGGAACCCAGGGGCCATAGTGACAGTGAAGAGTCTCATGGCACCCACTGTGCCTCCCCAGAACTCCATGGAATCAAGCAGAGCCGCTGCCTCCCCCCTGCCGCCGCACGGACCGGAGTTGCCGGCTCTGCCCCGCTTGGACACCTCTGGAGCCAGCGTGTTCTTGGGCAGCACAACTTAAACCAGAGAGTTTCCCAGTTTTGCTTGCCCTCTCTTTCCCCTGGTTTTGTTTTTTGTTCTTTGTTCATTCAGGGGGAAAAAAGGGAAGGGAGGCACGTGTTGATCCCTGTTTTTATCTGTTTACAAAAGGGAGTTGGGGCAAGGGGGAGAGAGGAGGCAATTTCTGTCTCTGCTGTTGCTTTGAACTTTCGGTTGGTATTGTTCTTATGCTGCTAAATTTCTTGTAAGAAAACTGTTATATTTTTCACTTACACCTCCTTCTATTTTGTCTCCCTGTATTGGTGGGGAATAAAAGAGGAGTGAGTTCATCTTATTGGAGTTCCTGACCCAATATGTGTCTTTAAACCAGGACAGGTTGCTCAAGGGCTCCCTGAAATTTCACATCATTCCCAAAGGAATTGAAAATACATTTTGTCCCATTGTACAGAGAGATAATAAAGATGTTCTATAGTGGTGTTCAAGGACTGGTGACTGAGGGATTTGCTACCAAGAAGACTTGGTATCATGGATTTTATTTGGCACTCTTCATTCAGCCAACTTCCCACCCACCACACCTTCCTCTTCTTCAGTCCAGTTCTCACCAATGTGGCTCTAAGAGGCCACAGGAGACCATATCAAGGGCCTTGATAAAGTCTGGGCACACAACATCCTCTTCTCTTCCCTCCCACAGGGGTTCTGCAATCCCTACCTTGTCCTTCCCATGCCTGGGAATGGTTGCAGGAGGACTTGCCTTATCCACTTCCCTGCTGAGCCTGAGCAGTCTGGAACTCTGCCAACCCTCCTTGCTGCCCTGTTTGCAAACTGCTTCAATGTCTGCCTTTGCCAAGGCCCCAGGAAGCTCTGGGATGGCTCTGGCCTTTCCAAGGGTTTGGGAGAGGTCTCCCAGTGACACTACCTATCCTTCTCAATATCCCTGACACCAAAACCTGTTCCATATCCTACACTTCCAGAGGAGTGCCCAGGACAAAACACAAGTTGTCCTGGTGTTTCTGGAGAATGAGAAGGGATTTCTTCCTTGAGGCCAACCCCTCCAATTGGATTTGAGGGCAACTGAAAGGTTTCCTCAGCATTTTCCCCAGTGCTTCCCTGCCCTGAAGGTTTCTGGCCATCAGGCTGGAGCTGAGGTGGTTGGGCAGGTGCCTGAGGAGGGTGTAGAACAAGGGCTGTGTCCAACTGTGCCAGGAGGGCTGTGCTGGGCAAGGATGGGGAGGCTGCAGAAAACTGTGACACTGGGGAGGTGAGAGGAGCAGGTGGAGAGACCTTGTGCCTGCCCACGCTGGGCAGGAGCTACCTCAGGATGGCAGCTCTGAAGCACTCCCAGGATGTCCCTGTGAACAGGAAGGGGGAGGCTGGTTCTAAAAATGAAACCTGGGAAGCAGAGAGTAGGAGTAGCATGGTGTCACTGCAGGAGAGTTCCAGCCCTGGAGCAAGGTCACAGAAGAAGTGACCCAGTCCATGCAGTGGCCTCAGAAGATCCCACAGCATCCTGGAGATGCTGGAAGGGAGCCCAGCTCTGCTTCACAAGTTCAGAGTGCCTGTCCCTGCCTGTGCTCCAAGGGCTTCCAGCCCACAGGACTGTGCTCAGAGAGCACTCAGGCCTTACAGCGAGAAAGGGCCTCAGGAGGACGGTGTGCAAGTGGCAAGAGAGCAGCTCTGGAAAGACCAAGCACTGCTGCTCCCTGGCAGTGCTGTTGGGCTGGGATTCTTGTCCCCTTCCCATTTGCAAATACACCCTGTCCTGCAGTGTGCTGTCCTTTAGGAACATCTAAGAAGAAGGGTCTTGGCCAAAGAAGGCACGGCAAGGTCCTTTATTTTGTTTAAATAGCCAGACAGCACAATTCATCATTTATACATCTCTGGGTCAAACTCAATGGGTAGACACTAAATTAGAAGGCAGCTGCATAATAATAATTAATTGCACAGAAAATTCTTGCAAGAAGAACCCGATGACTGCCACCAAAATCCTGAGAAGGAAGGCTGGGCCATTAAGGAGTCCCATTCTGAATGCTACAAAGCAGAAAACTGGCACTTTATTGCCCCTGAAGAGCATCAAGTCATCATCTTCCTCAGGGCATCCTTGAGCTCCTGGTTCCTGAGGCTGTAGATGAAGGGGTTCAGTGCTGCAGGTACCACTGAGTACAGAACTGACAGAACCAGGTCCAGGGATGGGGAGGAGATGAAGGGGGGTTTCAGGAAGGCAAATGTGCCAGTGCTGTCAAAGATTGAGACCACGGCCAGGTGAGGGAGGCACATGGAAAAGGCTTTGTGCTGTCCCTGCTCAGAGGGGATCCTCAGCACAGCCCTGAAGATCTGCACATAGGAGAACACAATGAAAAAGAAAAAAACAAGTGCTAAACAGGCATTAACCCCAATGAGCCCAATTTCTCTGAAGTAGCCTGAGTGTGAGCAGGAGAGCTTGAGGATGTGTGGGATTTCACAGAAGAACTGGCCCAGGGCATTACCCTGGCACAGGGGCAGGGAAAATATACTGGCTGTGTGCAGCAGAGCAGTGAGAAAGCCAGTGGCCCAGGCAGCTGCTGCCATGTGGGCACAAGCTCTGCTGCCCAGGAGGGTCCCGTAGTGCAGGGGTTTGCAGATGGCAACGTAGCGGTCGTAGCACATGATGGTGAGGAGACAAAGCTCTGCTGAGATGAAGAATAGAAAGAAAAAGGCCTGTGCAGCACATCCCGTGTAGGAGATGGTTGTGGTGTTATGGAGGGAATTGTGCATGGCTTTGGGGACAGTGGTGCAGAGGCAACCCAGGTCTGTGAGAGAGAGGTGGAGCAGGAAGAAGCCCATGTGGGTGTGCAGGTGGTGGTCGCAGGCTACGGCGCTGAGAATGAGGCCGTTGGCCAGGAGGGCAACCAGGGAGATGGCCAGGAAGAGCCAGAAGTGCAGGAGCTGCAGCTCCCGCCTGTCTGCCAATGTCAGCAGGAGGAACTGGGGCATGGAGCTGCTGTTGCACATTTGCTGTTCCTTAAGACAGGTCTGTTCAGAAAAGGAAAGCACAGGGAACAATTAAGATAGCCCCCTCTCAGCAAAGCCAGAGCAGTTTTCAGGGAAATCCCCTCCAAGTCAAGGTATTTCTTTTCCCTGGTTTGTGCTCTCTGAGGCTGCTGTGAGGAGCAGGAGCTCTGACAATGGGTTGCCGAGGACTCAACTTTGCTCTGCTGCAGTGCCAACATGGAGCTGCTTTGGGACAGCTCTCATGATCACTGGGGATGTCACATGGAACCCAAGTTCCAGCTGGAACAGAAATCTGCAGACAGTGATGATAAGGATGGACAAGCAAGGGAATGGTGGCTCTAATGCTGAATAAACCTTGACTTGTTCCCTTCATCCAATGGGCCAAGGCCTGACCCCCAGCCCCTGGGAAGACAGATCCTATCCCTGCCTCATTCCTCAGGGCTCTTCCTGGGGCACTGGGATGTGGGATGTGCAATGCTAAGGGCAGGACCATGGGGTGGCACCTGCCAGGTTGCTGAGCAGGGACAAGGAGGCCATGGAGTGAAATTCCTTTTCCCTCATGTCCACTCGGGACCTCCCCAGCTGCACTTGGCATTAATTCTTTCTTTCTCGTTCTGTTTTCTGCTACGACAAAAGCAACCCCCGTCTCCGAAGAGACTCTTCAAGCACTCCCAGGGTTCTTCTCTGCTGTCCTCTGCACACCACTGAACCCACGACTCTTTTGCCCCTGTAGAGTGGTCATATGTTTGAGACCTCCAACCCCCTTCCTGGGACATCTCTGAGCACTCTCCAAGGTGTCTGCAGATGAAAACATGGTCTAAGTTACATGGATACATTTTACCAAGGTCTGTAGTGGCACAACATGGGGCAATGGTTTTGAACTAAAATAGGGGAGCTTTATATTTGATAAAATGAAGAAATACTTACCAAT
>NW_024104988.1:0-77392 GCF_003945595.2 Pipra filicauda | reverse complement strand
TGTAAAATGATAACAAATTCATATCATGTAGCACCTGGATTATGAAAGAAAAATGTTTCAAAACAAAAAGATATTCCTAGTCTCAGGTGTTGTTACTATAAATCAAAGCTAGACATCCATTTCAAATTAAAGGGTATATATTTTTTTAAGTTAATTCCCATTTAATGCTAAATGTGCATTTCTTATGAGGAATGACATCTGTTTCCTTTGGGAGGCAACTATAAAATCTCAATATGTCCCTAAAGAGATATATTCACAAAAGTTTCTTCATGATTGCAAAAAGGTAAACATTCCAGGACTGCTTAAAGTATTTCTAACTTTCAGAAACGCCAAAGTTGAGATGTACAAAGTTCAGAAATGTTTACTTCCTTGTATTCATTAATTCTGATACTTGTGGTAGTTAGTAGTTTATACTTGGTATTTTCCTGTCTGCTGCACTGCTTCATCAGCTCTATTTCATCAGATATAACTAATGTTTAGACAATAACTTCACCCTCCTAAGTACCAAGCCTACGAAGAGGTAAAACATCAACAAAAATAAGGACTAATAATAAATTAATTCATGACAGAGTTTGATTTGTTTTTGATGTGTTCAAAGAAGTTCCTAACTTTTACAGAAGACAATAGGACTAAAGGTTGCCCAGCATCTTGCTAAATGATCTGCCACATATTTCATTACAAAAATTCCCCAAATATAAAAGAAGCATGAGCCTGTATAAGCTACATTAAAACCAGCCTCTGTATCTTAAACAGAAGCATGGAGTTGTATACAGTATTTCTATAAGAAAATTATTGATTCTATACTACTGTGTTTACTAATAGTAAGGCAGTTCTTAGCCTACAAACTTATTTGCAGCTGTTTTAAAGAGAGAAAAAAATAAGTGAAGGCAAGCTCTTCTCTCCTTTCTGTTTGTTGCTGGCTGTACTGCAGGAGAATGCAAATGTACACAGATAAGAGAGTCTTGCAACAAGATCTTGTGGGAGGGATTTCCCCCCAGATCTTTTTGCCTCTGCCCACGTACTAAAACAGCGCAAATACTTTGTGCAGATCAGATTCTAGTGTGTGTTCCCCATCTAACACTTATCCAGAATTTTTCTTTGATGAAATATAGTGTTCCTTCATGTTCACCTGTGTAAATACCTGAAACCCTGTAGCTGAGAAGCAGCCCTACAGCTCTGCAACGTATATGTGGAAAATCAAAATGACTATAGTATATTTTTCCAAATGGTAATCACTTAGCTTTCTGTTTCAAGGTCTGTTAAAGCAGCTCATTTTGTGAAACCCAGCCCTACTGCACTTGAAAAGCACAGCAAGCACAGAAGCGTAACAACTCACCCGTACTTTTAATTGATCTTGTATTTCTACAAGGTGCCACCCTTTTCCACACCTCCTACCTCCTCCTTAAGTGACTCAGCCTCTGAAGGAGAAATCTCTTGAGTTTTCAGACAGCTGGATGGGGAACGACAATTCAGCTCTCTGTCTGCTTTGACTGTGCCTCACTTCCAGCTGTCTCCAGGTTGACTAGCCACACTGAGCCACGCTAGGACACTAACTTCTACCATACCTAGGTAAGGATGTTTACTCTTCTGGCTTTATATAACATGTATGGAAAGTCCTACATTTTCAGATGTTCTGTGACTTCCTAGTGTCCAATTCAGGATCCCACTTCAGAGAATCTGATTTTCAAGAAGTGTGGAGAACTTGTCTATGAAAATCCAGGTCTAGAAGTTTTACAGTTTAGGTGTTCAGTTTTCCCAGATCTTTCTGACTTCTCCTGGCTCTACGATCTCAATTACTTCATTATTTACATTATATTGCTAATTGCATTTTACTCTAGTGCTAATTCTCTGATGACAAACTCACTATTCAGACCACTTTTCATGAATAGCTATTTAAATGTCAGTTTTGCTCTTTGGTTAATTTTATTGTAAGTTTATTCTTTCTTTGTAATTTTTATCTAAAATTAAAGAGTATTTACTCTTTTCTCCTTTACTTGAATTTGCTTGAAGTTTACTATTTTGGCAAAAAACAATTAGCAACAGTTTGCTTTCATTTTCACCTTTGCAAAAGGAATAGCGTTCTACTTCGATACAATGACTTATCTATACAATTAGCTGAAGCCAGGTATAGACAGGATGTGTTCTTCACCAAAAATCTAGGAAAATGAATGACATAGTTGAATAAATAAAATTATTACCTCCTCTTCTACACTCTATTAAAAAAAAAACCCCAAACCACTACATCTAAAACTGATCATGCATTTCTAATTTGAAAATACATACAGATTTGTGTTCTGACTTTGCAGCTGATTTTAATGACAGTTCCAAAGCTTCTTTCAAAACAGAATCTCCTCCGCCCACATCTTGAAAAACCAGTTTTGAGAGCTCTTTCAGCTACAAAGATGAATGATTTCTGTCATACATTCATGTGTTCTCTAGTCCTACCTTGCCTATTCCAACCTTGCTTGTTTTCTCTTTTACACATATACATGTTTTTATTTTCTGTGAGAGTTGCTATTAATTCTGTGGCCAAAACTGTAAAGTAAAATAATCATTTAAACCCAATGTATTAATTCCAGAAGTTCACAAATATATTATATGGCTATTGTTCTGATATGTAACTCTTGGGAAAAAAAATCAATCTAGGAACATACTTTTATTATTCTTTAATGTCTGTAAAATAAATTTAGTTATTTTTAAATGTAATTTCAGCAAAAAGACAAAAAGACTAACTAATTGCCAAACAAATAGAATCACCAGTGGCAATTCTGTAGGGAAGAAAGTAGAGAATCAGTTATACATATAGACCTGCACCTCACAGAGTGGACATTTAATGTTATTTGTTGAGATCATATTCTCATCTGAAATAACATGTTTGGGTGTATGAAGGATGGCACAGCATTGACTGGCTCTGGCTGTGATGGTGATTTGCAAAACAACCTTTGTTTGGAATCAAGGAACAGAAATTCTTACTTGAGTTTAAGTATAGGTAGCCAGATTTGATAGCCCAGTCACCCCTCTTTGATATCTGAGAGGGGCAATGATGGATGTAGAGAACAGCAAAATTTGTATTGACTTCCAAAGCAGAAAGATTTTACCTCACACACCTACGGATCCCTATCTAGAAGAACAACTATAACGATGTGTCTCCCCAGTGCCTTAGTTTTAAGGCTTGGAGATCTTCATCCTGTATAAAGTCAGAATTACTTTAATCAGTTGCTTGCTCACACTTACTGTATTCAAGAGAAAGGATGGAGAAAATAAAAAGGTTTGCTGACATGAAAAGTGTTAAGTGAAAGCAAGGAAATACTGTTGTGTGTTTCATAATTGTAATTAAGACCAAATGTGCTTTTTTTTTAAATGTCGTATTCTCCACAGTCATCTCATATAAATGAAAGATAAGCCACGTACTATAGAATTAACATTAAGGGTTCAATGGAAAACAAAGCAAATGGAAAAGTAGAGCTGAAGTAAGTCTTCATTTCTAATGGAATAGGTCTAAAATTTTGAGCTCCACTCAAATAAGCTGAATGTTCAGCTTATTTCAGAACAGAATATTTCTTCAAGAAGATGAAATTTTGGTGGCAAGTTTCATATTTGGGATAAACAAAGAAAAAAGTATATACGTCTATTTTCTTTTCCATATGGCAAATATTAGATACTTTTGAAAAGCTGGAACTTGAAGGACATGTAGCAAACAGTAGTCAGCAAGCTGTGGTCATGTAAAGCCACATATATAAGGAACCTGTTAGTTCCAGCTGGTGTTTCATGTGGACATGCCAAACTCAGCTGCTTCTTTACAGTCCAGGTTGCTTTAGCAATGCAGCACGAGAAGCTGGATGTCAGGAAAATTCTGAAACATTTTTGTTTTAAACTGGTTTTTCAGTTACAACTTTTTGTATTACCCAGTTAATTAATAATACTGGGAAGTTTGACATTTTAGGCATTTGCATTTGGCAAAGCTTTATATGAAAAACCTCAGCATAAAAACAAATGTTTTGACTTTTAACAGAAGAAGGTGTCCCTCTCACATCCCTCCTTCAACATTTACTATGCTGAATTACTTATTATACAGTATATATGCAGTGCTTCTTGTGTCTAAGCTGTGAAAATAAATATTGTTTATTAAAAAAAATGCATATAAACAGAATATTTACAAATAAGGTCTTAACCACTGTCTTAGCTAGAAGCCAAAGAACATAGACTGGTTTGTTCCAACTAGTTTGGTCTGATGTGGAAAACATGAATCTTACAGGAGATGCTTGTATCATTCTTATGTATATTTTAAATACAGCTATGCATATATGTGAAGCCTCATCAAATAGGAAGCTACAGCCAAGAGCAGAAGGGGGGCAAAAGAGGTCTATGAAGGAAGAATGGGTATGTTCAGACTATCTGAAAACTAGAAGATCTAGCTTTCAGAATTTAAGGCAGGCCTGAGGTATTCTGCTGATCAGTCACTGCAGGAGGTGGAAAGGCGATGTAGAAGTGTGAATATAGATATTTGTGATAAAAATAGGATTAGAGACCTGTGCTGCTTTTGGAATAACTTCCTTCCTGGTTGAAGGGGCATTTGACTTTCCCTGAAGTTATGTCTGAAGTTTTTTCTGAATTTCTTTGGAATTATATTTGGGTTTCTCCAAAAATTGGTGAGGGTCTGAATCCAGGACTGGCATGTCTTAAAACCATTTGGGAACTGCTCACTGGACTGGCTGGGGCAGTTTTAATTTCCTTTAAAGTTTCCTGACGCTGTTTTTAAATTCAAATTACACTAGAGCTGCATTCCTGTTTGTTTTTGTTTTGCATTCCAGCTGAGTTGTTTTGCTTCAGTGGTTGAGATCCTATTAAGAATGCCTGAACTAAATTTACTACTATAGTATACTATAGAAACCTATAACTCCTCTTTCTCACAAAGTTAAAACCTTTTTTTTAAATCTGCCTATGGGCTGAAGATAAAATGTTCACTGACCTGTGTGAACAATGTGACAGTTTCACATCTTTATTAGCTGGAATTTTTAAACTAATGTGATCTTAATGTTTTGTCCATTCTCCTTTCCAAACACACAGATACACACACAGAGTTCAAAAAATGCTTTGATGAGCTGTATCCTGCCTCTTTATGCACGAATCTTTTAATTTCTAAGATCCTAAAATTTAAGTCTTACTCTGATGATTCTTGATTGTCTGTGCTACAGACTGAAGTAGCTTTTAATTTGCATTTTAAATTTTAATGGATCAATCTTTGATATACAACTTGAAAGTTCAGAAGCATGAAGCAAGCCTTGAGGACAATATGGCAGTATTCTGTAGGACTAAAATGCCTACGTTTAAAATTTCAGAATACCTGGAACATTTTCAGTCCTGGCTGTAAAAGGGAGTGTGGCTGGTTTTTGTATTCATTTATGCATACTACTTTTGGGTTGGGAGACTAGGTAGCAGTTTATTCTGGATGCTGTACACACGTGCAACAGAAATATTGTTTTGCTCTTAAACCATTAAAAAATGAATATAGGACATGAAACAAAACATAGTTTTAATTAAATTAAGGGGGATGAAAGAAACACACTTGCTGGACTTTCTTTTGTCTTGCATGGATACAACTAGGAGTTGCAAACCCTCTTTATAGTCACTTTTCATGATCTCAGTGTCATTAATACATTTGTAGTAATCTGTAGATTTTAAAGACAAGCCTCAAAATGTATGGATTTTTTACTTTGGCCGTAATTTTTATTTCAGAACAAATGCCTGAGGTTTTTTTGTTTATTTCTAACAAAGGTATATGATACTTCCTTGTCAGTTCTGTGAGAAATTTCAGTTTCTATTACAAATATATAGGAAGGAGGGCTACAGTCTAACATGAAGTCTACATAGCAGTTTCCTGTTATTTTCAGTATTAAATATTTAAATTGCAAAATGTGTATTTTAAACAAGATCTTTTAAGTCTTAAAATTATCTCATTTCACTTAATTTTCACAAAAGAAGTCTCCTTTTTCAAAGTTTTACAGTTCATTTCCCTTAGCAAATGGCTTTAAATGTACTTATTAGAAAATAAATCCAAATTCCTTCTATACAAACTACTACTTCTTCTTGAGGAGAAGAAGTACTAGTTCTCATTGCTTACAAAATATTCTGAAATATCAAATATTATCCCAGGACTGACTGACTGCATCAGATGTACAACTGTTGCTAAGCTGAGAACATAAATACATCAGAGACCTCTCTACCATCTTGGGACAGTTCAGGAAAATTTATAGTGAGAATGGTCACTATCTAAAAGTCATTCTTTAATAACCTACCTGAACAGTTTCTAGGAAATTCAGTGCATATATGTTTTAAACCTTCTTATATAAGTATTTTTAAAAGATATTTTATAACCAATTGCAAAACAAATACGGCTCACCATAGCCCCGAGCAAATTTTTATTGTGTGGGAATCAGATCCAGCAGTCACATGTTTTCTACATATACTGTGCCAATGCCTGTTTGATACCAACACCTAAGCTTAAAAAAACAGGAATGTGGGTTGGATCTTTCCAATCAACATGCCAGAATTTTAAACTCCAATAAATATCTGGAATTTCACAACTATGTAAGATACATGTGAACTTTTATACTCGAATATTATTTGCTTTTGCTAGAATCCAAAATCTTCTTCCCTTCCCATCTGTAAAGAAAGAGCCACAGGCTCCAGTCTCAATTCACTCTATCTTTGGTGTGGGAGCAATACACTTTACATCTGCAGTAAGAAAAACAGAATTGGGAATGTTTCTGATTTTTAAGGGCTGCTGCTGTCACAAAAACTGTTTTCTAGTGCTTCTGTAAATCTTAGCAGTCTGACAGTGGAATTGGTTGGCCGCTTTCCATCTTAACATTGTTTTCTTGGAAAACACTGCTTTTTGAAAAGGAATCCACTTGCTAAAGAGGGTCAGTTTTGGCCACACCCTTAAGTCAGTGTCAGCATTGGGGTTTTTTAACTTAAGGGAGAATTTTTTGTCATTGAAATGTCATTATGTTCTGCTTGATGCTTTCTCTAGGAAAGCTGGTATTCACAATCCAGTTTCAAAGGAAAACATGAAATCTTTTGAGTGACTCAACTCCCAAATAATTGGTTAGGGGGTTTTTTTGTTGTTGGTTTTTTTGTTTGTTTGTTTGTTTGTTTGTTTTTTTAAATTGGCAGTCTTGGAGGCTCATTTTTTTAACCTGATTTGAGATAAGGGAAGAAGTCAGTGAATGGAAAACTGTTGCAGAGCAGAAGAACTGTCTCTGTCCTGGCCCCTTGCATTAGCTGCTGATCACTGTAGCTGTGAGACCCATCAGCAGGGCTGGGTAAGCCCACCTGTGCTCCAGGTGCCACTCTGAGCCACTGACTAATACTGTTTTCCCATTAAGCTTATCACCTCACCTCATTCTTCATTACTCAGTGTGGCCCTCCCTCACCACACCGTGTGTTCTCAGGGAAGATGCTCCCAGAAAGGGAAAGGAAGGACAGGCACTGTGAAAGGCAGAGGCACAAGGCAGGAGTATACATAGTCATTAGTAGGCAGGGAAAAGCCACCACTGTGCCACAGATTTGGTCTGAGCAGGGCTGCAGCCAGCACTAAGCCATTCCACCCTGTCAGACTAAACTTATGCAAGGAGGTGGTCGAAGTGCACAACAAACTTGAGCTGTTTTTGGGGCTGATTCCTAATATCTTCTTTTTTTTGTCGTGTTTCCTTTTAGATTCCTAGAGAAGGACAACATACCACGGAACAAATGTCAGCTTTCAGTATACAAAAACAGTCTCCAAATCAAAGCGGTAATACTGAGTCTTCTCCATTTTCTACTCCCAGGGCACTTGGAGGCTGAGGTGTGGCCTTCCTCCTTTCTAAGTATCACCATGCCCATCCCTCAGCTCCCTCACTGGGCACACCGCCACGTTTCGGCAGTGACAGGGTGGTTATTAGTCACAGTGCGACCCGCTTCAGATGCCAGACTATTGGTGTTGTGCACAAACTGCCGCTGGCAGGGATTCAGGCCAGAACATCCCACTGAGCAGTGTGGTGTGGTGGAGTGGGGGAGTCAGGTGGTGTGGTGCAAGGTGGTGATTCCCCATGCCAAGGGCTGTGGTTGTTGTGGAAAGCCCACAGGAGCACAGCAGCTGGAAGGGCAGTGGGCAGATTCATTGATCTCAGCACCGTCTCCTTGACTCGCTCAGGGAAAACGAGGAGAAATTGAGGAAAATTAGAACAGGGCAAGGGGAGAGAAAAGCTTTTTAATCATTGTCTGATGGGATTGTTTGTTCCTCTGGAGGGACAAAACTTGAGGAGGGCTGGAGTTTGCTTTCTATGCAGAGAAATGATCAGAGGCAAACTGTAAACATGATGATATTTTCCATTTTCCTGAAACCTAAAAAATACTTCTGAAGACCGAAAGGTTTTGAAATGCATGTGGATCTGGTTTGGGTGGGATGTGCCAGGCCTAAGTACACCAAAATTAGTGCAGCCATGGCAAGGAGCTGCTTGGCTCTATTGTGTTGAGGACATAAACCTTTTACTGTCAAATTAAGACAGGGACAAGCTGCATCTGTCTGCACTCACGTGACCTGAGCAGTTGTATCAGATCTACGTTTAATTTTTTAGTTGAAGCTTGGGAGAAAATTCATTAGACCAGAAATCAGTACTCTTCAGCAAAGCCAGGGCCTCAGGCAGCAGCAAAATGCTTGCAATATTTCTTGACAAGAAAAAAGTGTATATCCCTTGGCTACTGCCTTTATAGGAGGTTTCTCAAATTTTTTGCACCAAACAGTTTAAAAAGCCATGATTTCTGTGAAATACAAATGATTTTTTGGGTAGGTGATAACAGCTTTCTTAAATTGCTATTGGAAAAAGGTCAATATGTCACATACATGGTTAATTTTAATAGTTGGATATATACTTAGTACTTCTTGATTATATAGAAATGTTTATGTCATGTTCATGTCATTAAGGTTTTTCTTCAAGATTCTGAGGAGGTTATGGCTGACAGCAGAAGAGCACAGATTAAAATGCATTGGAAACAGATCAAAGCATCTTTGGCTAAAACTATTAGAATGAAAAGAATGCTGGAATCATTTCCACCCCTTTAGCTACCATCAGCTATCCTTACTGTAGAGAACTTTTCTCTCTGGAATGCATAAACTTGAGCTCACATTTTTCCTACTTTTGAAAAATTAACTTTTTTTTTTTTCCCTCCAATACAAATGATTGTACCAAATTAAAAATACCTAAATATTCATGAGAATGGAAACGTATACATTTTTAGAGCAAACACACTTCATGTGATCTTGTTGGCTAATTAAAACTATCTTCATTCTTGCCAGTGACTATGAGATGATGTTATTGTTTAAACTGGTGAAGGTCCTTCCTCTTTTTGGTTTGCAAGAAGTGTTTATTTTAGCAGATATTCTAATGAACCACTGGAGGTATTCAGACAAGCCTAGAATGCCTTCATTTTTTGAAGTCTTTAAAGTCAGATTTTAACAAATCTTTTTAAGAGAAGAACTAGTTCAATTGGCAGTGAACAGGCTAACGCAGAAATCATGAAGTAAGGATAGAATACTTTTTGTTAATCTACCGTGACTGTTGGCACATTCTTAAAAACATCATCTTTGATGTCCCTGGTCATTTGTCAAAGGGCTGCATCTATGCTGCTCGAAAAAAGAAAGCCAAACCTTGTCATCAAGGCCAAGAAACAGAAGCACATATCGGTGCTATCACAGCTGTGTTTCTTAAACCTTTACCACTTCTCCAGTAACTCAGTCATGGGGAGAGCAAGTCCAACACAGAACCAGAGAACATTTGCAATTAAGCAAACATGATTGATGAGTCCAAGCCTTTCATTCCTTCTCTGGCCTTCTTTCATTTGGCAGTATGAACATATGTACAGTGAATATAAATAGATAAGAGCAGACACAGTTTAAGTTACAGTCAGATATACATTTTTAGACTGAATTTTATCTTTGTACTGCAGTGTTTTTCTTTCATGAGAAAAATGTATTTAAAAAGTCAATCTTGACAATTGTCACTTAAAATAAATGTTTTGGTGCTTTTTTTGTTATTTCATCTTCCACTCATTGTAGCCATTTGTCATTTTTTAATGTTATCACTACAGCTGAAGTTCTTGTATTAAAAGTAAGAATTACATTTTCTTATAAATCACAGCAGAATGCCAAAACACATCTTTGACAAATGACATATTACTGACTGCATGTATTTTCTGTGGAGCTTGGTCTTTCTATACACAATCTTTACAGTCAAACGTCCTTGCTGAACATCAGACAGTGATGTTTCCTGAAATCTGATGGTCTTGCACTCCTTTTGCATGATTGCTCAGAAAGTGAGGAATTAATTTATAAAATCATGAAGGTGTCTAAAGGAAAACCTGAGAAACTCTGCATTTTTCATCATTAATTTTACTGATTATTTGGATGTATTAATAAAGGTTTTGCATATTTAATTTTTTTACTTCTTTTGACTGGAAAAACTTGGGGTAAATATTGCAATTCAAAAATGGAATTTCTATTTGGTCTGATCTTCTAGCTTTTTATTTTAAAAGGGAACGTTAAAATATCACAACAATATTTTCTCTCACCTCAAACAGGCTGATGATATGAAACTTAGGTAGGGAATAAAAGAACTGAGAATACTGGACAGTAGTCATTGCATATTTTTTCTTGCAAAAAAGGGCCAAAATCCTCATAAAAGGAAACCAAAGGAGATAAACATCGGCTTTCTAATGCAGAGGAATCCAAAATTTCCCAAATCAAATCAGTATCATATTGTTAGTTCTTCAATATACTAAATATTAGCATTGTTGGGCAAAGATATTTTAGGTTGTTTTCATAAGTAAATAAGGCTTCTGTGTTCATAAAGCACGTGAGTGTGCATGTCTGTCTGTCTCTCCCAATAACCTTTGAAACTGTGCACCAATTTTAGTTAAATTTGACGTAAAGATATAGATCTTAAAAGTATCGCTTTTATTAAAGTTCAGTAAAACTAAGGAGCTCATTAGAAAAGAAAGTCTGTTCATTCAGCCATTAAGGAAAAAGCTTCAGAGGGAGTCTGACATTTTGAGAAATGTGAAAATCCACATATGTTGGGCTGGGCGTAGCTGGAGGACCATGTGGTCAACTCAAGATTAGCTTTCATTCAAAATTTGCATCCTGTCACACATCTGCAAATATAAAACCCATAGACACACCCCAGGAAACAGGATTCATTAGTTTTGGGATTACTGTGGTATGCAAATTTCATAATTCCTTTATCAGATCTGTGAAATTTGTTTACATTAAAAATATACAAAACTCTTTCATATTAAGGATGAAACTGATTTAGTTTGGTAAACTGGCTTCTGCAGTCTTTTCAAGGTTGAAGCCACAAACTTATCAGGGAAACAATCTTCACTAAACAGGTGTGATAACTGAAAATTCAATTTGTGTTAAACTTTTACATATTTTAACCTTTGTAATAGTACTCGAGGTTTCCAAAGTTATTCCACATGTTCATTTTCAAGATGTGTTTCTCTGCATTTGCAGACAAGAAGAGCCCCTCCGTTGCAATTAAAAGCAGACAACAGGCTTCTCATGATATTAATAAACGACGGACACTTTTGCAAGATAACAGTTGGATAAAGAAGAGGCCTGAAGAGGAAAGGTAAGAAAAATATGAAATGCATTTGTTCTGCATTTCAGTATGCCATGTACATTTTCTTGGAATATCTATTTTTGCATGGTTGGTATCAACCAGAATTAGATTAATTAAATAGTTCTTATTTCTTTGTCTTGATGAGGTATTGATTGCCTTTTGAAAGTATTAGTTTGCTGAATATTCATTATGTTTTTCATTGGGACTTTCAACCTCTGAGTATTTAATGAGGTACCAGGTTTCTGCTCTATGAGAAAAATCCCACATTTCACATATTTAGGTTGTAAGACTATGATTTGACTTTTTACAACCATGAAGATTATAAACCTTGGTAAGTTTTTTTAAGGAGCTTTAGTCAGAATCAGATTAAGTTTATCCTAATATAAACTAGGACTTGCATTACAGCAGAAAAAACACCTTGAGACCATGCCCTCATTATACAGTCCATGAACAGTTTGTAGGAAGAGATAATCCTTACTCCAAAATGTCTGAAGTCTACTGCAGAGATCTACAGCTGAGGCAATCACAGTGGTAGTGGACAGCTGTGAAATCTTTTGGCAAGAAAAAGTTCTCTATTTTTAATACTTCATTTTTAACTAACCATTGTTTTTCTTTCTCTCGAAGTGCTGATGAAAACTACGGAAGGGCTGTGCTTAATCAATATAAATCCCAAGATAGCCTACACAGGTATGGTAGAGTATCTTAACACCTTTCTAATAATATTACCAAAGAAATCTGTCATTATATCCTGTTTATAGCAAGAGCTTGCTTTGTTCAGTTTTAGTCTATACATATTTCCACTGTAAATCCGACTCCAGTGTCAATAATTCTTAAGCTGATCACTGCAATGAATGCAGGGTTGGATCTATTGACACCTGGATGGTCAGAAATCCTGTATGATACTTTAATTTGAGACATAGATATTGGTTTTTTTGTGATGAGTTGTTTAATAAAAACAATGACAAATGTGATATTTCTAACTTTCTTTTACAGTAGTAGCACAAATGAAAAGGAAGGTCAGACAGCTGTACTTGGACGATACAGATCTGATACCACCTTGGACAGGTATGGCTTTTTTCTGGATGTGTTATATTTTGTGATTCGCATACCTGTGAGAGGTCTTAAAAATGAAAGCATGAATGAAACCAGTGGGTCTTTAAAAGTTTTGTTATTTATTAATCATCTAATTAAAAAACTTTGTATGATTCTTGCATGAATTTTCAATGAGGCAAATGGAAATGTAATTTGAGAGAAGGTTCTTTTGACATCTTGTTCTTCTTTTTTCTGTAACAATTTCTGTGTATTCTTGTCCTTATAACTGTATGTATCTTTCTACAGATGATAACCATTCCTTCCCAATTTTCTGTTTTTCAAACTATAAATCAAAGTCCTGTCTCCAATAGTTAAGCACAACATGGCTAAACCTCTTGTTCTTTGCAAATCCTCTCTGCCACTTCATACCATGATCAGTACAAATATAAGAATCATATGCTTTTCATGTAATTTGAATGTTCTGTTCAGCCCTGACCTCTGTTAAGACATGACCATGTTAGTGTTTGCAGATTCTTTCTGCGTTGCATCTTCAAAATCCAGTCCCTCCCATTAACATCTGCAATCCAAAACATGCTGATGCTATGAGTACCTGCACATAAACACAGACTGTGGAAAACGTGCACTTGTTTGGTTGTTTCTTAGCACCATGTTATTTTATTTCATGACTCTTACTACTGCTGTAAGATACAATGCAAAATTGTTAGATAAAATTTACCTTCTCCACATAAGGCTGGAAAAGAATAGGCTAGAAACCTGAGTGGTATCATACCCCTGTCTATTCTTCTACAGCCCAGTGAATCCCGCTGTATTTGTTCATTCATCACAAGGAAGCCATTCTACAATTTCAATTTACATATTGCTCTTCTCTGTATCTTTTATATTTCCATATTAGTCTTTTTGATCTGGGGATCCAGATCCTGATGCACATATTTAAGATCTATGCACACCTTGTACGTACACAGAGGAGTATAACAACGACTTCTGGTTCATTTGCTTTTCCTTTCCTTGTACTAAATAACGTTGAATTGGCTCTTCACTGCTGAGAATTGAGTTTTGATTTTCATAACATTACCTATATAATTGCAAGATTTCTTTCCTTAGTAATAATAGCGCATTCAGAGATCAATTGCTTTTCTTGGCAGGCATTACTTTGCATCTAAGAAAAGTGAGCATCATCTGCCATTCTAGAAATCTGACATATTAGCAGATGATTTCTGAAAACTTTGCCAATTGGGATTTGTTTTGACTACTATGAATCAATGACATTGTCAAGCAACATCATCTCACTCTTCTTCTTTTCCGGATAATTCATGAACATTGGGAAAACACAGGTCTTATACAGCTCTGCTTCCACTCTGAAAACTTGCTGTTTATTTCAAATCTTTCCTACTTTTTAAGCAGTTATTTATGCATGGAAAGACCTTCTCTATTACCAATAGGAGATCAGTTTATTTAAGGGCACTTAAAGCAAATTTCTGTGAAGCTTTTTGGAAATTTGAGTAGAATATATCAGCTATGTCACACTTATTCATATGCTCATTGACTTCCAAACAATTTTTAAGGTTTAATTTTCATGCATCAAACTCTGATTACTGATTTAGGAGTCATAGGACAGTTCTGGTTTCTACAGTGTCACTGAAGACCATTGTCCTTTTGTACTCTATATCTTTTTGGTTTATGCTGATATATAAAAATGTCTGAATTATTTGAGATTGTAAGGTGTCTTTGTGCTTTCATATACACAAATATCTAACATAAAGGGTTCTTAAAATGTAAGTGATGAGAGAGAAAACAAAGAAAGGATTATAGGTGTGAATATACAGTTCTGATAATTAGTGCAGAATATGTCCATAAATGGAGTGAATAATGATGCTTCTATCTTGAAATTATCACAATGAGGAAGCTGCTGTCAAGTTGTTTATTTCTCCTCAGTCATCAATGGTCTTCTTAAAACTGTGAAATACAGCCATTCCAGGATTAATTTGTGCACACCTATTGCCAGAAGGCAGTTCTGTAAGGGGTGACCACATGTTCTGCAACTCCTCAAATTTGCAACCTAAGGCATAACAGGGTGTGGTGACGTGTTTTCACTTAGTACCTTTTTTATGGTTGAATTTGGTACTTCTGCTTCCTCTGTGAAGGATGTTCTCCACTTGGTACAATTCCCTTACTTTCTTATAAATTATTTCTGGCAAGCATAGCCATAGTACAGATGTCTTCCAAGCTTAGTAGTAACCAGCTATATTGTTTATTGCCTCTGTGAAAAAGCAGCATTCTTTTTTTTTTTCTTCAAAAGTAAAAGACAGAGCTGAAAACAGAACATGTTTCTGGAATGTAGAAAAAAGTTCAAAGGACTGCTCCTAGTAGGCGCTTCTAGAGAAAAATTATATTGATATTGGAGATCTGTTGGATTGGAGAGCAGTTTACAGAATTATGTCATGTTGTCTTTATGGAAAATTATTTTTGCCTAGCTAAAATTCTGTAAAATGGCAGTCTTCTGTTCTGCAAGAGTTCTTTATGAGTTACCTGTTTTCAAGCTAGATACTAGAACATCTTTTCACAATTCTGCTTTGCAACTCTTCTAGCCATGACAGCAATATTACAAAAGAAAAGGCTTTAAAGAACCTGGATGAATATCTCTTAAATAGCTAGTTTTCAAAATGAGAAAATAATAATTGAAATTTGAATTAAGAAAATCTTTGATGACTATAGGAATAATTTTGAGTTCTTCATTACATGTGTAAATGTGCAAGTAAAAACATATCTAAAAGCCATATTAAGTGCAGCCTTTTCTTCCTGGATACTGCCATATCCATGTTCAAAAAGGGAGTTTTTTTATACAAATTTTGCCTAACCCAGTGTTTACAAAATTTAAACATAATTTTCCATATTAAGGACCTGGGAGAGATGTTACAGGTGACTATATGCAATTGCACCATTGACTGCAAGCACAAGAAAACATTGAACACTATTAAGTTGTTTTCAGAAATCCAAAGATTGATGACAGTAGATGCACATGTACTGGCATGTAGATTTACACTGCTTCTAACTCAGACAACAATTGCTTTGTGCAGATGACAACAGACAGACTTTCTGGATGGATAGAAAAAATTTATTTATCCTTTTATTTCTCTCATTATTAGCAACTAACTAAATATTTAATGAAAGAGGGGAGAAAACTTTAAAGTTAGATAGTGACGAAAATTACATTGCTATTTTTTCAAGTACTAAATCCTAAGTACATTTATAGGAATTAGATCTGAATAGATAGGACTGAAGCAAATGAGACACTTTCATTGTACACTTTATTAATAATGTAATCCTTTGAAATGGTAGAATTTATTAGGAAAGGACTGGAGAGCAAATCAGAAACCACTTTAGTATGTGGTTTGAACCTGCTTTGAATATCTTGAACACTGCATGGATCATTTCACTTACGTGAAGAAACTACAATAGAACCACAAAAAAAAAAATTAAAGAAAAAGGTGAGAAAGTATGGAATAGCTTTCATATGCAGAATATCTGAAGAGACAAAGAGTCCTCATCTTGGAAAAGAGTAATATAGGGAAAGTGAGCGAGGAAGGAGTATTTTCTGTTGCACTGTAAGAATGAGGAGACACTCTATAAATGTTTGTGTCATGATTTAAGAAAAGAATGAAGAAGATAAGAAAGAGAACATTTGTTTTTCTCTTAATGCATGTATTAATCGTGGGAGTCACCACCACAGGATACTGTGGAGGCCAGAAACAGAAGTTGGCTCAGAAAAACTTAACATGACTAAATGGACCATTGATCCAGAGATGTCTGTTGGAGATGGCATTCTGGGTGCGAACAGAGAATATTCTTCAACTGCCTATCAGAAGCTGAAAAGTTGTACAAGGAGAAGTTAACACTATACTTACTTTTCTTTAATTTGCCAGATAGAATCTTTAATACATTAAAATGAGGAAATACAAAATTACGTAAAGCAAGGTGTTAAAATTTTGAAAATACACAATGATATGTGAAAGAAATGCTGGTTCGTTGGCAATAAGGAGGAACGCTCAGGTTTGCATCCGCAGCAACGCCAGCATGTTTAGTGAGACCTCTAGTGATCTTCCGAGTAACTGTAGCTGCCGTCACAGTCAGAATCTGCCCTGACACGAGATTGTCATTTGCACGATTAAATTTAGGTTTTGCAAAAGGCACAGAGCACATGCTGGTGCAGATCGTTTCCCAGAACCCCTTGGAAGGTTTTGAATTAAATACAACAGTATTCCGTCCTGCTTGGCTGAAGGCAGGATACAGAAGGTTTATACATAATGTTAGATTATAGTTCTAGGATTAGTTATTTTGCGTCTCAAGCTTCAGTTTATAGATGGGAATAGTAACTAAAATTAAGAAATTTCTATATGTAAATAAGTTGTAGCTGAAGATGTGTTTCAGTTGATTTAACCAAATACTTAAGATAACTCAACTCAGCATTTGTCATCTATTTCAATGTACATCACTTTATATTTGAGCTTTTTGGAGTCATCCTGTTCTTACTAAAGGATATTCCACTATGGGAAAAAAGTTGGAATAAAATAAGAACTTAATCTGCTTCAACTAGGATAGCTGCATGGTGCTTTCTGTGAAAATTCTGAAAGGTTTTAGGCAACAATTGTAGAATCCATAATAGGCTTGAAAAATTATGTGGTTTTTTCTTCATGTAAGTTTCATGGCTTAATGATATCAATTTAAACACAAATAATATAACTTCTTTGATAGAAGTTATTCCTGTAGGTCATTACAATGCTTTGCCAGGGATTTTAGACAAGAATATTTTCTTACCACATTGATGTCTAAAATCTGTAAAGAAAACAAGACTGTTGCATCTCTCAAGGGATGGTGAGGGAGAGGGAAAGGTGCCAGTTCTGTGTATACTGCTTGACTGAATACTGCTTTCTTTCTAGTATTCTGGTCTAATTCAAAGGAGTTGTAATAAATTGTTAGCAACAGTGAGGCCTAATACAGTATATCTATTATTGTTTGAACATCACCTTTGAAAAGTCTTTTTCAGTGAGCTACTTAGACTCTTCAGATAATGCACTAAATTTATATAATTTCAGCTTCTGTTCTATACCTATTTTGATACTGGGGAATTTTTAATCTATACACAGGGCAAATTGATACTACATCTTTTAATTTTATTGAAAGTGAGTTTAAAAAATATGAGAGTGTCTATTATCAATAATTTCTGTGTTTCTGACAGAATTCCGACCAGAAGTGATACTGATAAAGTAAATAAGTGCCCAACTCTGAATGATAAGCAAAACAACAGGTATGAGTTTTGGAAACATTATCATCTAAATATTATGTATTATAATTTATCATTTATCATGCATTATCATAACTTTAGAATACATGTACATACCAAGAATATATAGAGAAATTACTTGTATGGAATATGGCCTAATGGGTGGCTTCATTTCATCACCTGACAGCTGGAATGTAGACTCTATATTCAGACTACCACAAACTTTTTATAGCCAATGAGGAGAAAAAGGGTCTTATGGAGGACAATTCCTCTGGTGTTTCTCAGATTTTTTTTTTAGAGTAAGAGGAATTTTCCTTAAAAAAGCCTATTTCTCCACACAGATTAAAAGAGAGACCAGCTCATATTACACATTTGCTCAGCACAGTGATTGTTTAAAAATTACAATATTTTAAACACAAGAAGAAGAAAGAATCAGAGTGTTTCTAAAAGTGTAGGTATGTTCTAGAGCTCTAGATCTGTCTGCACAAAGTCTACCAAATACAATACATAGTTCTGAGGGAGGACTACATGAAAAAATTCTAATCAATTTTTTCAGTGGAAAATACCATTGTGCATTGCCAGTGGAAAACTTGGGTACCAAAACATAAAAAATAATTTTTTGACAGGCTGATTTTTCCAGTAGAAAACTTTTCTTTTGTCAGAATGTCAGTCTTTTTTAAACAAGAGTTTTAATTAAGAATAAGTTAGCACAACATTTTTGACATGTTATTAAAAAAGTTGTTATGATTCAGAGGTGGCCACTTTGTATTTGTAATATGACTACACAACACCAAAAAAATATTTTCTAAAGAACTTACAGCTATTAACTAACTGAAATTTTTATTAAAGAAAGTCAGAAGATCTCAGTCACCATATTTATAAATGCAAAGGGACATATACATCGCTTCCTGCCTTCATCAATGTCAGCAGAGTCCTATCAGTAATAAGTTACACAGAATATATTTGCTGAAGAGCACAGCAATTCAAAAAGTCATCTTGTGAAGAGCTGAGATATTGCTCTGAAGAGCAAATGAATACCTCTGGCATTTAAAGTTCAACAGAGGTCATTCTTTCAAATTATGGTTTTGCACCAGTATGTGGTAAATCATGGTGATGATGACACAGGAAGCATCATATACACTGGATTTTATGTTATTTTGTCTGGAGATGGTTTTTTAACAGACCAACCATGAATTCTGAAGTGGGTCTTAAGTGACATTTCAATTGTATAAATATTTTTTCCTTCCAGAGAGCAATAAAATGATTTGTAAAGCTCTAAAGCTCTATACTTCAATTACTATAATTGAGTTGCAGAGAATAAGATAATAACTTTTTGATAAATTTTATGAGAAAAATCACTGTCTTGGATATTATATAGTTTAGGAGTATGAGGAATACCATCTCCTTTACAGGCATATCATAACATTGAGCAGCTTACTTGAACAAGAAACATAAAATTTAAAGTTTGAAAAATAAAGATTTTAAATATTGTACTGATTGGAGACTAAAGCATAGGTACAGAAGCCAAGATTTTAAGAAGTCAGAAATTACTTTGGTTATCAAGTAAAAATGCACCTGTTCTCCAAACATCAGAATCCCTTAGTGTCCCAAATTCTGTATTCCTTGAGGTATTTCCAAAATTTCAGTTGGCATGTAGAAATATAGTTATACGATTTACCATACACAGATTCTGATATTTTTTATCGTTTAAAATGATACTCCTGTTGAAGATTAATGAACTAAGTATATTTCCTTAACAGGCAATCTTGGACTCCTAATGCAGCACTCACAAACACTGCTGCCACTTCTTCAATCAAGAAAAAGAGGTATTCATAGCCACCATTGCTTGGTTGCTAGAGGATATATAGCACTGTATTAAGCCTCAGTAATGTATCACAATTACATAAAAAAACATTACCAGCTTCCTCCTCCAGCCCACTCAAGTTCCTCAGCAAGCTTCAAGAATTAAACTTTTGCACACTCTGGCTTTTTCCTTGGGAGTTAAAATGTTGCTTTTGTGGACACGGCACAACTGGTGCTAACTCTTTGCTGCAGCCTCTAACTCAGCTATTTCAGTGTCATACGCATTTTTAGTGTCTAAATTTAAAGCATTGTAGCTCATTCTAATTGTGAAATCTCTGATGCCAAACTTGACTCTGTGCTGTTGCAGTAAATATGAACCACAGAGTTCCCTAAATGATATACAGCCACCTTTAAAAATCTGGATTTCAGATAGTATTTTCAGGGGAAGAATAAAAACAGGGTGTAGAACAAAGTAAATTTTTAATTTAAAATACACTGCTGGTGATAGCCATATTTTTCTGCATCCTTCCCAGCTGCAAATTCTGTTAATTTGTGATTTTTTTCATATTTCATGCATAAAAATGTGATCATTAGAATTATGAATGTAGAAATTAAAATGTGATCGTTTCTATATTAATAGTCCTGCTTATTTGGTGGAAGTTTAAGGTGTTTTCAGTCCAGTTGTTCTCTTCAGGCTCTTTGAAGATACAGAAGGCCATCAATGAATTGAACTGTTCCTGTTGCAATTGTTTTTTCCTCACAAACAATTCCTGGATTGATATTTAGAGGGGGAAAAAAGGAAAAAAAGGAACAGCTTGTTCTGTTTATGTAACCTGTAATAGTCTGAATTTGTTCCTTGGGTTGATACTTTACACCCTTTCCTTTGTGCTCTTTATCTGATTGTCCTTTCCAGGAATGATCCATTTATTTGTACCATTCAGATTGCAGAAAAGATTGACTAGAGTCACAGAATACATTTTTTAGAACAATAATTAAAATTAGTGTATTATTTCCTATTCCATTCTGTTGTATGTAAAAAAATGGTCTAAAAAGTATATACATGCAGTGTTTCAAAATGCTGATAATTTAAGGAAAATTCCAGGTATTTTTTACACTACTTCTGACATTCTAACATTCACAGTGTGCTGTTCAGCATTAAACGAATACTCAAAAATTTATTTGTTAACATTGACAGGCAATCTTGGATGCCACCTCCTGTTTCGAGTACTACGACCAAAACACAAGCAGTGGAAACCAGACAGTAAGTATGAATGATTACTAGTTATTTCCTAATTCTTGGCTAGAGCCAATTTTGAGAGTGAGACAACAGGGCAATTCTTTGATGGACTGAGTCTGATGTCTAAGATGCCCTGCAAAGAGAAGGCATCCCATGCCTAAGTACTTGTTTTTGCTCTTGGCAGCCTTATGCCCAGTGTTGACCTAAGTCTGAGTATACGAAGTGCCAGCAACTTGAGGTTACGTAAAAGCCTCCAAAATTATTCTATCATGCTTGCATATTTTCTTCACGGTTTCCTTTTGAACTATTTCAGTTATTTTGCCTCAAGGTAAATCTGCTAAAGAGAGACTGGCCATAAGGGCAGGAATCTATTGGTGCCATTTGGGTTGACAGCCAGGGGCTAATCCTTGTCCCTTAACAGCATCAACAAAACCTCAAGATCTGCTTAGTCACCTGTCAGTTAAGTGTCTAAGAAAGAGTTTAGAAGAAAAGATCACAAAAAAGTTACTTGCAGATGAATGTTTAATATTTATTTCTGAAGTTGTGGTTGCTTTCTGGTAGACTAGAAAGAGAACAGAGAACATTTCTTGGACCTATATCTAAAACCAGAATATGGATGGTTTAAAATATTAATGAATGAACTTCCATGGTATTCTCTGCTTAGGTCCCCTATTGGCTCCAATATGGCCTTCTGTTTCCCTAGTTTTAATCCGGGAAACTTCCAACATGAGTCATGCATAGCAATGATGAGAATTAAATGAAACAGAAATGAATGGATACATTGTTGTGTTAGGTATAATCCTTGGTAGATTATTGCCCAGGGAGTTTATGGAATCTCTGTTACTGGAAGACTTCAAGGTGAACCCTTAAAACTAAATTTGTCAATTATTTTTAATCTTATGTGTTTACTACTTTCTATCTCTTCGGCCAAATATACACTCTCTACCCAGCACAAAGATAGCTCATAGATGCTAAAGTTTATTTTTTTTTTAAGTCAGTCTTTACTAGATGTTTTTAATATGCCCACTGTGATGAATTTATCTGGCTTCACTTCAATACCTTGCTAAGGTCATGGTAATTTTGAAAGCTTACAGTAAGATGCATCCTCTGTATGCTGTCCACCCATCTTCCAATAGGAAGCTGGGATTCCTGTATTCTTCTCAACACTAATTAACCAGTTACTCCTCCAGTCTCACAGTTCAGAGAAGACTGAAATACAGGCATATTCTGTCTGAAGCTTTCATGTCCCTTCCTGGATCCTCTAACAATGATGTAATCAAGGACAGTTGGCTAAAAAGTCATGGACATTTAATGATTAATTGGTTTAACTTCCAAGAGTGCTTTTAAGATATGAAAGCTATTTCAATTGTGAATATTACTAATAATAGCCACCGAAGGAAAGCCTTTTACTTGCCTGTGAGTTACAGGAAATAAAGCGCCATGCATAGATGCTAATATGCAGTTTTTAAAGGTCACCATCAGTCCTAAAGATTGAGTAAAGGGTTGTGTCTTATCTTCAAATCTGAGAACGGCTGACTGTTCTGCTATCCTCAGGAAGGGAGTTCAGTAATCATGGGTATGTGGGTTTTTTGGTCAGGGTTATTTATATACCAACACGATATACATGATAAATGTGATATGTAAACTTCTAGAGTTCTTTGCCTCAGTTCCCAGCTGATTAAGCATCCTTTACAGAACACTTAAAAGAAATTGCAGTTGGAGCTAAGACTATAAGCAGCTCACTGGAATTGAGTGTTTTGGTTGTGATTTTTATGCTGAAAACAAAACACTTTGAGTCAGAGTGATTGACCAGAGAATGTCAATTGAGGAATGATTATCTTAGTAACATATCAAGAATGTGATTAAAACTTGGTATTATGCTACTTGACTTAAACATGTATTCTGCATTAAGAAAAAAGAAAAATATCATCTTGGAAGGAAGGAAAAGTAAAATTAATTGCTGTTGATTCACCTAAATCTTGCGAAGTGCTTCAATACTAGCATTTTGCATTCCAAAATACTAGCTACTTGGTTTCTGAAATGGTTACTCTGTTCTTTCTCTAGTGCCACTTCAGGAAATTCAGAGGCTCAAACAAGGTATGTCTTGCTTACTTTGCTTCTTAGTAGATTTAGAAATGTAACACACTTCTATGCATAAACCTTGAGTATTATTTTAGATTTACTTAAAATATCGTCATCATGGCTAGGCTTCGTGAACGAAGATTTGGGAAGGGCTCTACCCACATTTGTTGCAAGCACGTTGGTGGCTGAAAAGGCCAATACAAGACAGGCATGTCCGGTTGCAAAAGGCACAGCAGAAAGACTCCTTAGATGGTATATTCTGCAAGACACGATTCTTTCTGCGTTGTCTTTTCTCCTCAAGGGTGATCCTGCGTGCGTTCTCAAAGGAAACAGCAGCGTTATAGATGGTGTGTCTCCAGGCCTCCTGATTGGAGGCCAGAGTGGACCAGTTATGTTGATCAATACGGCCAAGGCTGAGATGTTGTTTCAGGGAGTCCTTGTATTTTTCTTCGGGGCTCCTCTCTTGCGGCAGCCGGAGGCAAGTTCACCATAAAGCAGGATATTAGGGAGGCGGTGGTCCTTCATCCTGGAGACGTGCCCTGCCCAGCGCAGCTGTGTTCTCAGTAACATGGCCTCAATACTTGTGACTGCTGCTTGTTCTAGAACAGATGTATTAATTATTAATACAGATGTATTAATTAAAATATAAACTGTATAATTTACCAGGAAGGGTTCCTCTATAGTCCGTGTCACAGAAGGGATGAAGAAGACTTCCTTGCAGAAAAGCAATTATTTTCATTTGCTTAAAACATTTAATTGGATATTTATTCAAATTGAAAAAACAACTGTAACTCCATAAAAATTAAAAACTGCTTCACAAATTTAGTTCCACGGCTACATATGTTGCAAGACACTATGAATAAAGTGAAGAAAGTGGTAAATTTGCATAAGCAAAAGCTTGTAATAGATGGCATTAACATAAGATGAATTGATGTAAAGTACTCCAACCTTATTTGAGTGTCTAATTTATTTAAATGATTCATTAATTAAATGTATATTTTATATAGTCTAAATTAAGAAAAGATTACTTAACCAACCTGCAATTTCACGGCTTATAATTAAGATGGCTACACAGCTTGTCATGGTTTAGTTGCCATACTAATAGAAAAATTTTCTGAAGGAGCAGATAGCCCTCATTAACTGCATCAGCCACCTTTCTTATAATTTCTTATAATTTAAGTATTCCTGTAGTGACCAATCTGATTGTTCACATAAATAAATAAAAATAGGAAAGTGTAATTGTTTACTTATTTAGCTTTTAAAAAATCAGTACTTTGTTAGTTAAGCAAAAGTTTTGTCTTTACTAAATAAGTAAAATTTATTTATTAGGTAGGAGAAAAGGATCTAGAAGTTCCTTTATTACTAAAATAATTTTGAAACAGTAAAGAAATGGTAGTCTACTCTTACATCCATACTAGCAAAACAGTAACTCTTGGGATACTAATTATTCAAAAGGCTCAGTGGATGCGGTAATCTAGTGAACTAAAGCATTACATAGCTCTTTATATATTTATTTTTATATATGTATAATTCTTTATACACATATTTTATATATGTACTATGTATTAAAGAAAAAAAGAGAAAAATGTCTCAAAGAAAATGCAAACTCACTCGCAACAATAAACCATTTCATAGAATCATAGAATGGTTTGAGTTGGAAGAGGATCTTGAAGAACATCTCGTTCCAACCCTCCTGCCATGGGCAGGGACACCTTCCACTAGACCAAGTTGCTCAGAGCCCCATCTAACCTGGCCCTGAACACCTCCAGGGATGGGTTATCCACAATTTCACTGGGCAACCTGTTCAAGTGCTTCACCACCCCCTCAGTACAGAATTTTTTCCTAAGATATAACCTGAACCCACTCTTTTTCCATTTGAACCCACTTCCCCTTGTCTTGTTACTACAGGCTCTTGGAAATAGTCTTGCACCTTCAGCATGTTTCCACCATTTCTATTGCAGGGCTGCTCTTTCATCAGAACAGGTGACCCTTCAGAAATCAAAGACCGATGTGGACGTTCAAGCTATAGCAAGGTAACATAAAAACGATATTTTGATTAGCATTGATAAATGTGATAGTAAGTACTCAAATTGTTTTATTACTCTATTTGATATCTCATTTGGACATGTGTGTGATTAATGCAGCATTTATCTAGTCCTAACCATTGACCTGGAAGTACAAACTTTGAGTTCCATTTCATTGACTTGCTAAGTTATTCCAGGTGTTCCATTTTTTAATCTTTTAGTCTGTCTAGCCTTCATTTTGAAAAGCAGAATATAGATAGTTGCTGCAAATGTTTGGAAACAGAAAAAATTAGAGTAGTATGATTATACAGTGTATTTTCTTTGCTCTTCAATACCTTTGGGAGAGATAACTACACATTACTATGTATATAAAAACACCCCAACTCATGCAGTGCAGTGTTAACATTTTAAATAGTAAAATCCCAACATATAGATTTAGTGTGACAAAATTAGTACATTTAAACAGATGGACTTGTTCTTGTGGTATAAGTTAGATGGCATATGTACTAACCTTGGAAAGAGTATAGAATACCAGAAACTTATTGGTGGAAAAGACAGAGACTCTTTTTAACTAAAATTTCAGCAAATTGTAAGGTTCTGTACTGATGGAGATGTTATGCTTTTCAAAACAATCAGCAATAACTGCCTCACCCCTGGAAATGTTCAAGGCCATGGGACTCTAAGCAACCTGCTCTTGTGAAAGCTGTCCCTGTCCATGGCAAAGGGGTTAGAACCAGGTGATCTTTAAGTTCCCTTTCAACCCAAGCCATTCTATGATTCTATGATTCTATAAGCACTCAAAAATTTTTATTCTGTGACCTTGAACAGAATAAAAGGCCTGAATATGCAATAAAAAATGGAATGAATTAGAAACAGATTTCTAGATATGCACTGAGAATTATAGTAGCTCATTTTGCCATTTTTACTTAGAAATATGAAATGGTTCAGTCACTAAAATTAGTTTAAATTAACTAATTTTAATTAGTTTGATTCATAAAGTTCGGTTTAGTGGGGTCTAAAGCTATAGTGTATACTATTTGGAATTGTGTTTCCCTTGCCCAAAGTCCTCAGTATGTAAAATCAGTACAAAATTACTAAGAAAGCATCCAAAAGATGCCTGAGAGCGTAATCCCTAGAAAACAAGCAATGTTTCACTGAAACATTTTCCTATTAACAAATGTGGGGCATCTTAGAGAATTAGGTATGCCACTGTATTAACCAGGGGAGTCACAGCCATTCTTCACTCTTAAAGGATTTTTAAGGTCTTCCTTAATCCTCACCCTCAATCAGTTCACATTCATCACTCCCTGGTTGCTCTCATTACCACATCAAGCTCTGTATTCCTGTCCCTTCATTGGTGGAGAGCTGGAGGAATATTTTACTGGTCTACAAGTTTCTATGGCAACATTGCACTGCTATTTGTGTCAGTATATAAACTGTAAGTAGTCTGTAATCTTAGTGGGTAAAATTCAGCCCTCTCTACTGCTGCTATTAATTCCTTTACATTTGGCTGGTGCTTCAGATGTCATCCATCTGCTGCTGCTGTGTTAATTTCACAAAACTACAGATTTTTGTTAAATCTATGCTAACCAAAAATGTATTAATCAGCTGTCAGCAGAAGTGCTGTTTTTCTATTAAAAATGTCATAAAAATACTACATTTTTTGCAAAAGTGGTTGTGTCACACAGGGGAAGTATATATGAAGAGTATGTATGGCAACATCAATTTTTAGTAGAATACTATTTTAACTTACATACATTAGTTTCCTGTATTTTTACTTTGAATGGAAACATTTTCAGGTCATGCTTTTAAAACTCATACTTAATTGATTACTTGTTTTCCACTCAGGATTCTGATAGGGATGTTAAAGGAATAATGAATTAATTTCAGTATAAAATAAGCAGAAAATGGTAATTAGCTTTCTATCAAACTGGTCAGTGATACAAGGAAAATCTTTTAGAAGGGATTCAACCTGAAAAGGATGTCAGATTGGCTAACTTTTGGCTAAAAGTTTAAGCTTCATTGTGTAGTGTTCTATGTAAGGCCTAACATTGATTCTGTTAACGTAAAAAGCAATTTTGCATTGTTTTCATGGACAACAGTTAAATGTGGCATCCATCCAAAAACACAGAGTATACAATAATGTATATATCTATCTCATATCTAGAGGCATGGACATATGGACCTCCACCTCTTGGATATGATTAACAGAACGAAAAAGGCATCTTATGATTAGTTAGGGCATTTACAGATACCTTAGACAGCATAAGTAGGCTAGGACACAGAAAAAAATAAAGATAACTACTGCCTAATAATTGTCCATTTTTCAGAGCATAATGGTCAAATCAGGTCTATTGGTATCACACAAATGCAGCAGCAGATGAGCACTACACTGCCTACATACAGAGACATTTTCCTGAGTTCTTCAATGGGCCTTTTATTCATTGCTTATCAGGTTCTTTTTTGTGTTTTATTTCCACTTCAGTGACGATTCAACCTTCTCACTCTGCATTTTTCCACTACATAATTGTATCAACCATCAACTGCAGGTGTTAAAAAACCAGACTTTTTTGAAGAACTATGTTCAGTAGAAAATGTTGTTAAACCACTTCCAACACCCTGAGGGTGTTTAAGTCAATATTTCATTAATAATTACAGTTAGGGTGCAAAAATGTGTATTTCTATCAAATGCTTTTATAATGGGGCTCACTTGTATTCAACTGCACTGCTTCCTTGCGTATATATATATGCACACACCCCATTACAGAAACCAATGTATTTGTCACAGTAGGCCACATTTATCAGGGCATTAACAAAGGTATTACCACCAAAAGATGCAGAATAACCAAAAAGCCATATTTCCAAGAGTTCATAAATTGTAGAAGTGATGAATTTATCTTTTATTTTGCATAGATATATCAGAATTCATGTTGGACATACTTGAGGAGAAGCTTATGAGGTGATCGTAAGGGCGGCTATATAAGAAATTAGAGAGAGATCCCACTCAACTCGTAAAGCATCTGTGGTGAGATTCTCTGCTATCAGCAAATGACTATTAGTCTGTAGGGACACAAGGCATATTGTAGAAACTTTTACATAAGCATATCTTTTTGATATGCCATCTACAGCAGTAAGGTTGAAGAAAATGTTTCAGCTGTGTATTTGTGTGTATGTGGGTGAGAGAGGCAATTTCTAGGGAACAGAAACAAGGAACTAGAATATTTTTTTCTGACATAATTAAGGTAATTCTATATTCTTGCTCCTGTACAGGGTTTTCCTATACTGTATAGAGTAATTAAATATCATTACTCTTGTCAGATAATAGAAAATCTAGACAATGCTGTAAATTTGTTTGTATTTTGCTCCTATTTCATGATATTCCTATTTAACCCGAGGTGTGTTGCCAGTTTTCATGGTAATTGATTGTGAAGGAATGACCTGTGCTTAAATTAACTCTTGTAACAAGGACACACATTTCTATGTCTATCAACATCTGGAACTTTGAAAAGTGGAAAAAAAATAAGAAACAGGATTGTTTTTCCAAATTATTAAGAAGAAGAGTAAACTGTTATCAACTTGGAATTTTCCAAACCAATGGAATTAAAACCATCATGTCAGGTCTCCTAAATGAACATTTATTGATAAAACTTTTCCTGCTCTAGAGTTGCATAAAGCAGAAAAGTGAGAGAACATGTACGTGCATTTTGAGGCATTGGCCAATTATGTGTTCCCCTTGCACAAAAAAGAGAAAACTGCTCTAGTGAGAGAGATAGTTGCTGTCCCTGAAAGCGTTCAAGACCAGGTCTGATGGGGCTCTGAGCAACTTGGTCTAGTGGAAGGTGTCCCTGCACATGGCAGGTGTGTTGGAACGAGACGATTTTTAAGGTCTCTTTCAACCCAAACCATTCTATGAGACAGGCAATTCCAGAGAGCCACTAGAAATGTCCTGAACAATTACCTTTGGTTGAACTAAAGTTTAGATGACCAAAATTTGAAGGCATGGTTCCCATACCAGTAATTCCTGTGTGACTTTTCCTTTGGGATGTCTTTTTATTTACTTTCACTTTTTATCTAGACCTTCTGGAGACCTCTAAAATGTTCTGAAGGACACCTGATTCCCTCAAAAAATGCTGGAAGCAAGGATGCTAAAACAGAAGTCATATACACTCACAATTCAGTAGCTTGCTTTGGCTACAACGACAATTGTTTCTTTATGGTGAAGTGGCTTTACACTTTCTAAATTGTTTTTGATAGTACAAATCAATACAGTCATTTTTGATTATACACTTTTGCATTTCAGCAAAATGGGCTTCCAAGTGACAGGCACCTTCTGTCTCTCAATTCTGACAGATTCAGCATTCACTGGAATGCTGGTTCGCAGCTTTTCTGCATGTTGATACAAACAACTCACTGTTGCACAGCTTATGTGAAGAGATCCAAGCCCATTATTCCCAACTGAAAAGTTAATACAGTGTTTACAGGGTCATACATACCCTTCAAGCAAAATGGAATAAGTTATTGTCCTTTTTCAGTAATCTTTCCCAGTCTACCTTCTATGAAACATTTTGATCAACAGCTTCTTCCTTTGTATTTAACTCCAAAATCCCCCGGGCTAAGAATTACACTGGTTTTGGCACAGTATAAGCTAGCTTTCACAGTTGACTGCAAGCTTCTTCTGTTCTTTCATCTTCAGCTGTTATTGATGAAAGGTCTGAATGAGGGCTTCTGGCACTGATCAGCGAGCATAGCAATGTGGAAGGAAATGCACCCTGCTTCAGAATAAATGCCAATCTTTTCTCAAAGAACTCCTTTATTCGTTCCCTGTTATATATGACAAAAGCCTGATACAGGGACAGTAACACAGCCATAACAGCAGATCAAAATTCAGCTGGGCGTACGATGTTAAACTTTAGCCAGTAAGATGCCTGACACATTTAGCATACTCTACACCAACTCTTTTAGTTCAGAGTTGGAAGGTCCACTTGGCAATTGATTGTTTTTGTCTTCTCCTGTGCAGACATGACTAGGTCAGAAATGCCCTTATGGTTTTAGCCAGACTTGGTTAGTGTGGTCTTTCTATATTCCATAATTTCAGAAGAGGGAACTGTTGACTGGAATTCTTTGTTGGTCAACTGGGAGAGATCATCGAAGAAAGGACAACAGATGTAACTTTTTTGGTTTCACAGTTAAAAATACTACATATATCTTATCATATACATCATCTTAGTAGTTTTTATAATTCAGCTCAGTGCTTTTAATCAGAAAACAGATGGACATCTATTAAAAATAATGTGCATGACGCCTTTAATAGTATTCAAATAGTATGCTTTAATATCTGCCTCTGGATTGCTCATGATTATGTTGATGATGACATCTGAAACCTTACTGAGTATCCCGGGATTTGACATGAAGTGTCCAACTCATTAAAGGCAATACAGCAAACCTTCTGCAATACGCATGGTCCTTCAGTTTTCTAGTCCATAAAATGACACCTACAATATTGGTGCTTGGGTATTATGTCAACTATTGGTGTATCAGCAAAGAGGGACGATGAAATTCTAGGTAACTAGGTAAGAATGCCTTCAAGAGTTAGGGAACATTTGGAACTAGATGGGGGCTCAGCAAGACTTTTACAGGTTAAATAAGCATTCACTGAATGACTAGGGAGTTGTGGGCACATACTCTCCTGCATGATCCTTGAGATACAAGAGCATGGCTGCAGTCTGTTTAAAATTTCCTTTCTCACTTCCTTTAGTACATATGTCCAGGATCAACTTCAATTTCACCTCATCATTAAGAACAGTCAGAAAAAATGCAATCAAACTTTTTAAAATGTATTTTTATTGACTTTTTCTTCATTGCTCTCAGAATTTGCAAATACAAACATTAGAAAGATTTTCAGTGCTTTCACTGAACAACTACAACATCACTAAAGCTCTTCTGTAGGCATGATTCACGTGTTTCCTGCTTCCATGTCATTTGAAATTTTATCTGAATGTTTTCAAGATTAAAAAAAAAACAACTAAAAACCCAACAAAAACTGTGAGCTGTGCTTGAACGTGTGGATGGGATTAATTTGTGGTTTTCTTTTTGATGGTGATCTGACTTGTCACCAGCTAAACCAGAGTTTCTGAACTATTATCCACTGAAATAAGTGAGATTCACAAGCATAGTTCACAGAGCAGAAGGACTGAAAAGTATTAGATCTTTATCTCAAGTGAACTGAGTTAGAAATCAAATGCAGACTGAAAATAAAAGCCAAATGTAGACAACTCAATTTCTCTAACTTTTTGATACAAAGCATAAAAGGGAAAAAACTCATACCTTGTGGTTACATAATATATTAATTTTTAAACTTTTAAAAATTACTTACTGAAAATGTTCATAGATCATTTGTGCATTAAATTAAAGAAGACACCAGATACCTAACATTAATGGAATGAGGTAATGCAAAAGATAATTTTTCTGTAAATGAAGAAACATTTGCTGATATTGATACAGGGTCAGAGATACCAAGCTTTTGAAATTTAGCTGTTGAGCTTGTCACACAAGCGTTATATAATTTCCCTTTCTGTTTGTGTCTGAGAGGCATAGGGGTCAAGATATGGCAGAATAAGAGTCCCTGGTTAAACTAAACCATATATTCTACATGCAGCTTGTTTTGACAGCTTTTTTTTATACCTATTTTTATTTATGTTCTTTGCTATCCTTTTATTCTACTGCACTCTCTTCATTAATTGTCAGATTTCTAATCCTACTTTACACAAGCAGCTAGAGGCAAAAAATATCAGATAGCAGCATCAAAATTCATGGTTACCAAGTTTACAGCATGAGGCCCACAGTGGCCTAGTTGCACATAGTTTTTTCTATCCTTCAGAGTGGGGCTTCCTTTTGGATTCACAGTGTTATTTTAAGCATTTTTCTGAAAAGCGATGTTAAAGGCAGAATAGAGTTTTTTCTGAAGGCAGTCACTTGCAAACAGAAAAGTAAATGAATCAATAGAACTGGCTTCCATACTTCAGCAATGATGACAAGCACACCAAGGTCTTAATGCAAGTCTTAATGTTTTTATTTTAGAATAAATTAATTCATTGTTTCAATACTCGAGATCCTTTTGTACAAAAGGTGATACAAATTCCTCTCTAGGAATTGTATTTTTATTTTTTGCAAAATAAAAAAATACATATTAGTTATCCTGAGTTAGGTGCCCCTAAAAACTTCCAGTCGTGTCCTGAGTTTTTATTAAAATATTTCATTTTACTGAATTTGCAAGTAAACTGTGTATTCTCCTCCTGGCAGGCTGTCTAACCCACCTCATTCTGATCCATTTCAAAAATACTCACCCCAGGCAGAATGTTCACAGAGATGTAATGGCTGTCGCAAAAGATACTATGCTTGGAGGTGGCATCCTTTGGAATGACTTAAGAAAAATGCCAACATCTATTACAAGCCACCTACCATATTTGAAAGATATTTCCTCAAGTTTGTCTAAACTGCTTTGTATAGAAGTTTTATGCTGCTGTTTTCCATCATCATCTATATTTTAAAAAATTGTTGACAAATGTAAGCAGTAGGAATTCAATTCAGCCAGCCTTGGACACCAAAATAGTTTGTTTTTTCAAGTGACAGTTATACTTGCAACTGGAAATCCTTCTCCACAGCAGCCTTGCACTGCATCTAATATTCTGATATGCAAGGAGCCTTTTCAGTATATGAATATAGGTTAGTCTCTATCACACAGTAATACTTGTCATCTCTTTTAGAAATATTAAAAAAGGGATAAATTGTATTGCTGATTTTTAACAACGTAACAACTGTCAAATGAAACCTAACCTGAAATTCTGTTTAGGCTCTATAATGCACGCTCACTCTAGTTTTTAATGTGAGGCTGGATTATGTGCTGATATCAACACTGGTGCTCACTGTGTGCTAACGCTAAAGTAAACATAGCTTTGCTAACAGAGAGATTTAAAAAGTCAGCAAAAGTATGCCCTGAACATAATCAGACAAATTCTGAGATATGCACTATGTCCTGTAGCTTGCCCTACTTTACATTTTATCCTTTTATAAATAACAGCTCTCAAATTTTAACTTTAGTTGATAATAACCTGAACTGTGCTTGAACCAGTAACTTGAAGTTGTGTATCCTTTGACCTCTCCTTTGCACCAGCCAGCCACCTCAAGGCAAGCAACTTGAAAGATGTCAGTCCTCATTACTTGGTGCAGTCATGTCAAGATGTTTCATGAGGCTGAAAGTTTGAGAAGTGTTACAAGTGCAATAAATTAATATCTTCTAAGAGTTGTGTTTTATAGAAGTTTTGTTCCATAGTAACCATAAGGCATAGGGAACAGGTCAGTCTGTATTTATTTCTGTGCTGTAATCTGCAGCTGTAACTGGTTTTGTTTGCTTATTAGGACTCTTTAGAGTTAAGAGCTCTATAAATCAGGCTGTAGTTGACCAGGAGTGCACATGTAGCCTAGACTTTTATTACTTTTGTTATCCCTTTGGATAACAAGTAAAATCTTCCTTGCAAGCCAGTCAGTGTATTGGGATACCCAAAGCACAGAAAATAATGTATGAGGAAGTAAGAAAATGCTGTTGGCTGCAAAGTCATTATGATTTAAAGACTACAGAAGGAAACTAACTCATAGGAGCATACAGACATAGTGGCCTGCAGGGCACAGCTTTGCTACTGTCATAGCTTTTCTATTGCTCCATGCTGTGAAAGTCAGCAGAAGTAGGCAGAAAGGCTACTGATAACTGTGCTGAGTAAACTGCATGTAATCCCATGACTTCAGCCAGAATGAACAGGAGTCCCAAATCTCCTGCTCTCTATGTTTTGGGTGAATATACAACACTGAGGCTGATATATATGTGCAGGTTGCATAGCACATAAAGATCATCATTGAGGCAGCTGCAATTGCAAAGCTTTGGTAGGCTTCATAGGAGAGTTCAGATGCATATTTAAAATACCTCTAAGAACATAAAGGAATGGAGGATGCAAGAAACAAGAATTATAATGCATATATTACTCATGTCAGACGTGCATAGCTGGGTTTTTTGGTGGTTTTGTTTTTTTTTTTTAATAAAATTTGCAAAAATATAAGTTAAAGGAACTACCTGAGCCCTTATTTACACTTACTATAATTTCAGTGTTGCTACCTCCAAGTACTGAGGAAGCAATTTGCCATCCAGTTAGCTCATAAAGGAAATTACAGTTTTGGATAGTTTTGCAAGGCTACAGTTTCAGAAGGAATACTCTGGAACTGTGAAATCTGCAATAATATAAAGAGAATTTCTAAAAGCATATAATTTATTAAGGACTGGTTTGGAATCGTAGTTAATGGTAGTAGAGTCTTCTTGCACTCTTGATAATCTCATCAAAGGGAACCCCAAAGCTGACAAACATGATCAATAAGAAACCTGAAAAGGCTGTTGTTTTGTGAGAGAATAGGTCAGAATGAAAAGTCAGTAAAGAGACACATGGAACATTGTTGACTGCCAGGCTACAGAACAGGTCCTATAGGGTGGCACTGTCATATCATCAAAGGCATCATTCTTTTCCCATTGCTTTCTTTTGAGGAGTAAATATATCAATTTTTTGTAGGGAGTTAAGGAAACTAGATGGTAACTTTACAGGTAAAGCTGCTGAAAAATTTTCAGGAGAAGAGTTTGAAAATTTTGAAAATGCATTTTCTTGGAAATGAAGTGTTTTATAGAAATGTTAACACCAGCACAATCCTTTGAAGGGAAATAAAGGTAGTCAAAACAACACTCCATGTTTTGACTTGACAACATTAAAAGTTACATTCAAAGAGTATAAAATATGTTAATTTCCATTTCTAATAGTTATGTTACATTAATATATATTGTATCTTTAATGTTAGTATATTGAAAAAAGGAAATTAATTAACTAACAAGTTCTAATTCAAGGAATAATATTTCCCCCTTACAACAGATAATAATAATAATAATAATAATAATAATAATAATAATAATAATAATAATAAATCACATCCTATCTTTTGTGCGGAAGTTCAAGAATTAGTGGATGTAACTAGATCTCATCATCCCTCACTTTAAACATGAACTTTCTTGTGAGAAGGGAGAGTTTACTTGGGAGGGAGCTGGTCTAGATAGCCTACCAAACAGACAAATGGACTTTTCCATTACCTCAGGAAGAGTGTGGGCTTATGTGCATATGGTGGGCGTATGGCTTTGACTATGACTATCTTTGAATTACTAAAATGATGTATGCCTTGAACTTTTAATCAGTTAATTTTTTTCTTTCATAAAGGTTGTGCCAATTATAATTTTTTAAAATTATTATTTAGTTTGACTACTTGACAGCTTGTTATACTGATTGTGATACGATCTGGGGTTTGTTCTGTCTCTAAAGGAACCAAGACCTCGATAACCTCAGCAAAGTGAATCCAAGTTCTTCCACAAGTGACAAGGAGTAAGTCTTCAAAGTTTCTCAGGCCCTACTTTCCTAAAGCAGTGAGTAATTTGCAACTATGAGAATGTCAGGAAAGGTAATGTTGCAAATCTGGAAAATGTTTTATAGATTAATAAGTAGCATTCCTTATACTGAATGATGAATATAAAAATACAGATTAATTCAGTGGCATGTGCACTATCAGTAATATCACAAGTAATATCTATGGCAAGCTTCCATATGTGCCTTATATGCTTCTGCAATTAAACTGTTAATGACATATTGTGATATAGTTAGAAAAGGGGCAGTAAACAAAATACCATAGAACTCACAGATGATAAGGGTTTCCCCAACAAGGTGTAACAAAGCATTTCAGTCAGCAAGGGCAGTGATCCACAGAGCAGCTTGAACTTACTTTTTTGAACAATGTGTCAGTTCAATCTGTTTCAGGCCAAGTTTCTTGAGGTCTGCAAGCATCCCTTCAGCATATGGAAGGGGAGGAACTGGCAGGGTACTATGCTAGTAAGAGCTGTGTTATATTTGTCACACCTAACACTGATATTCTGCAGATAAATTTCAAGACTGATGTTCTAAACAGTAACAGCACACAAATGCTGCCAACCTGTGATCATCTATTTTACATTAGACAATCTTACCTATATGCACACACATACATATATATATATATATGTACACTTAGCACTAACCTGTAAGTTGAGTATAATTTTTTTGGAAATTTTAACTCACAGATAATTTAATAGGATAAAGCACAAGGCTTTGAGACACTACTGAATTTTAGGAGCATCCAAAGTTTTAAGATTAATAAGCCTATCATGGATTGAAGTGACCAAGTTATGAGTTTCATAGAGCTAACTGGGCCTTTTGTTTTGCTCCCTATTTACCTAAAGAGAATCATGGGGTTTTTTACAGGAGTTAAGAGTGATTTTCATAGGTCATTCCATCCTCTAATTCATGGAACCATTTTAAAATAGTAAAGAATACAGAGGAAAAACTTGCATCTAGTTTAATTGTATTTATGAAATTTATAAAAATGTTTCCTTATATGTAAACTATGTGAGTCTTTGGATGCTTACATTTTCAGTATAAATACAGACAATGCTTTAATTGTTCACCATGATGATAAACAGAGGGAATTTCTCATCATTCCAGAAGCAAAGTATGTGGAAATTTGGCCATATTTCTACATGTTGTCTTAAGAAGGAGAAGTTTCTTATTTTAAATAAAAAATTATTCTTGAAAATTATTGATGCAAACACATATTAAGCTATTTGGAGCCTGCAAATTAATTCTAAATTCTGTGAAAGTTCATGTTTCTCCTTCACTATCTTCACTGGCAAAAACCAGTCTTAAACTCTGGCATTGATCTGATTAAAGTATTTTTATTTTCTTGGATATAATAGATAATATTTTTATTTAATTATACAGAACTTTACCTTGCTAGGGGAAAATTGTAAACATATTTTCTTATTATGTTCAAGAACATAAGTGTTTGCAAATTTTGAACACAAACGTAGCTAACAATTTACTTTTTTCCTTTAAAATGTGTGCACAAATATATTTCTTTCTTTTATGACACTTTATTCCTTCCTAGATAGGGGGAATATTTTAACAGTTGTATTTGTTTGTTGTTTCAGACAAAAACACCTTCAGGATGTTACTGAAATAAATACTGCTGATCAGAAAAATAAGAGGCGAGCTTGTCATAATCTTTCTCTTACATACTCATAAAATATTGATGGTTGATTGGATATTAGTATTAATAGGTTCTGTTCTGTAAAAATCATTACATTTTAATTTGTGTTCAAATGGGAACCTGGGTGACATTTTTTTAATCTGAAACAGTTTGTCAATGGGTAACATTTTTGTTTAATTACAGGGCAATTAATATACAATATTAATGTAAAATTATATTATTATATACATAACATATGTTAATATATGAAATTTATTATATGACATTGCTTTGTCACAGTAAGTGATTGATCAGCTACTAGTATAAATGTGATGCCATATAGATCTAGAGATTGTATACAATCCTAGATAACACCAGTCGTAAGAGGAATTTGGTCTGCATATAATAATAAAGCAAATAACATACTTTGAAAGCCATTTCCATAGCTCATGGTATTGATGCCTGTACCAAATGAAATTCTGTTATCAAGTTAAAATGATAGAGCCACAATCAGTTTAGCAGATGTAGGCAGATGTAGATGCTTCACCTGTAGCATGGGAACACAATGTCACATAGTGGTCATAAACTGAAACAAGAGAGATTCTGACTGGATATATGGAGGACTGTCCAGCAGCGGAGCAGGTAGCCTGGAGAGGTTATGCCATCTCTCTCCTTGGAGGTTTTCAAGACCTAATTGACAAAGACTTGAGCAACTTGGTTTGACTTCAGAGCCACCCCTGCTTTAAGCAGAAGGTTGGACTAGAGAGCCCCTGAGGTCCCTGAATTCCAGCCTGAATTATCCTACAAAACTGTAACGAACTTGCTGATTTTGAGTTGTTTGTTATTCTTTTGTGGTGTCACACTAGAAAGAAACTGAAAAATATTGAAGCCTGAACAGATAACTACTAACTGTAGTAAGGAATATTCTCTGCAAAATGCACACAATTCTTTTCTTCTTCAACATAAATAATTCAGCCTGTTTAATATGTTTAGATTAAATAAAATACTTCTATTAATTCTGAGGTCTCTCTCACTTTCAGAGATGAGGACCTTGGTGATAACACTGAAGTAAAGTCTGCTGATGACCAAAGTAAAAAGCGGTGAGACTTAATTGGTAGTTTTCTCTAAAATTTGAAGAGCTAATATCAACAGTTCTGGCTGTTTAGTGTGGTACTAGAAATTTGAACTCCTAATACAAGAAACCAAAATTTGCCCAACATAAGTAAGATATCTGTATTATTTCTAAAATGTGACTGATTAACAAAATGTAACAATAAAACTGCATGTATTTTGGTAATAAGTAACAACTCAAACATATAATCTCTTGTAAGGAATGAAAATGACTGGTGACAAGATCCTCATAAGCATTTTTGTGCTTATCTGGCTGTTTTGTGAACTCAGCTGCTAGAATCTCAAACAAATATAAGTAAATGCATTCCTAGTACAAGGTTTCACTGCTACTAGGTTTCTTTATTTGCAGAAGCTAGGACCTATTTTGGTCAATTAAAGTGAAGTTAGTAATATGTTTTTAGCTACCATTCTGATGGTATCTTTTTGAGTCTTCCATTTAGTTGTATATCTAAATGAAGAGGAAGAATTAGCTATCTGTATACATAGGCAGTTTTTCTATTTTTCAGTAGAAAATATTTTTGTCCTAGCAGTTTCACTTGACAGTCTGACTAGAGAAGCATATACTGAGTACCTGTGGTGAATGAGTTTCTCTTTTAGTTCTGAAAGGGGGCATGCCCGGTTAGGAGTCACAACAGAGGGTGCTGCTTCATGCCACATGCTATGCATATAAAACATGACAGCACTAAGTGAGGGTCATTTGCAGAGCTTTGGTCCTTGGCAAGCTCACTGAAACAAATCAAGCTGCAGCCCAAACATCCAGAGTTAAGGCTTGTAATCATCAAGTTGCTTCAGAACCTTTGCCAGAATCAAACAACAGTAGCATTTATCTGGGCTGCTTTGTAAAATCTTCAAAAACATTATAACACTTATTCCTTAAATCCTATAATTTGTATGACAAGGTTTATTTTTATGTTTGTTTGACTGTCATGTCTGTGGCAGGGAAAACTGCAGAGGCAAGGTTTCTTTTGCTTGAATAATAATCCTGCTTTTCGAAATGAGTCTATGTATCTGTTTAGCTGGTCATTTCTAAGAAAAACATAACTGTAGTATATACAAAAGAAAGAAAATTTGGGACCGAAATGCAGTAAGCCTAAGAATACATCATAAAATACTGAAAAGAAAAAGTACAGCGCTATCAACCACTGAGACATTATTGCGCAGTTGAAAATCTCAGCGAGCACTTCTAGGAAACTAGAGTTCAATAGTTAGATGAAGTTTCTGATATGAATAAATCTGAATATATCAGCATAAACTGGAGGACTTAAAATTATAGGTCAGTGATTGCATTATTTTTCACCAGCAACAGTTTAACAACAGTAAGATAAACAAAATTTTTTTAACCTATTTTTCAAGCCCAAGCCTCTGCATTTATGGCTCTAAGTGTACATTAAAAGCTGTGTAGATGAAAATGATTTCTAAAAAGTCTTTCTTTTCTTGTTGTACGGTTTCTTCTTTTTTTTTTTTTAGGATAACTGAGAAAGCATATGAGAATCCTCCAAGGGCTCCAAATAATCTCCCAGAAACAAACTACTCTAGCGACAATGAAAGGAAGACCAGGTACTGTGGACAATCAATTGAGCATCATAGCATCTAAAGTGACATTTCTTGCAAAAAATTAAGAAAAAAAACATTTTTATGCATCAAATTTCAGGGATGCTTAGAAATCTCACATTGGTCTTTGGAATCATGCCAGCCCTCTTCCAAATCTTCTTCCAGGATCCCAGGCATAGAAGCTCACAAATCATAGCTCTGGTGCACAGAGTGGAGAGCACAAAACATAACCCCGTTGTAGCTCTAGACATGTGGCTGAAACATGAAATTGAGGAGAGCAGCTAAGCCAGAATTCATATATAATCAACGGAGGAAAGGCATTTCCTGTGTGTTAGATACACAGTGCTCTTATTTCTTACAAACTTACTTCTTTGTGAGGGTGTAAGGAAAACATTACACTCCCCACTCAGGTGCCTTATTAAGTTCCTAAATGGGACGAATTTGAACCCATGTATCACCAACCCAATCACTGAAACCGTGACATCCTGACTTTTTGACCAGGAACAAGCTCTTTTAAAAACCATTTATCTTGCAATACTCTTGCTCTAGCTGGATTCTGCTTCTGCAAGCACACACATTGCAAATCTGTGTGAAAAATATGATGTAGAGATATTTAAGAGAACTAGCTATACACCAGGTGTGTTGGTAACAGGAAATGATTGAAACAAAGGAAATTATATCTTGTTCTTCATGGTTAAAATGTATTTTCAAGAAATATGACAAAAATGTAATATCTAATTCCTGAAGGAGAGACATTTTTGGATTAGGAAGAAACCTCTCCTCAGTACCAAACCACTCAGTACCCAATAACTAAATATTAATGTGGGTGGGATTGTTTAAAGACATAACGCTATATGTAAGGTGTTGTATTGCTGTATAGTAGTTTTGAACTCCCCGAGTCAAGGCTGATGACTTGGCAGGGAAAGGAGTGATCTTCTATTGAGCCTTACTGACGGGGAAAGTAGCAGTCATAGTCTAGTACTTTATGGGAACTACGGCCAATGTTCCCATCCTTAACCTTATGCACACCTGAGCCTTGGTATGGGTATGAATGGGCACAGGATCTCTAATCTCTCATTTTCTTCCATTTGCTCTAGGAGGTTGGAGTACAGTTGAAATTTATGTATTCTGAAACTTCTGCATGGCCTCAAAGGACAAACCCATAAATTGGCTGAGAATAAAGGCAAAGCAAAACAGCATACAATTTAAGACTAAAAATGAATATTCAACAGAAAATTCAATTAGCATTTTCCAGCATTCTGCACACATACAGATTCTGATTTGTAATATTCTGATTATTTTTGAAAGTTAAAATAGAGACAACAATACAAGAGTGGCAGGGCAAAGAATGTGCTGCAATATGCAATGTTCTCTTACACTTGACAAAATTTATACCCTCTACCTGAACCTCTAATCCTAATTTAATTAATGAAATCTTATTAAATGAATGGTCTTTGTAGGTTATTTCAGGTTTTATGCAATAGATTCTACAGAGTATTTATTGCTGAGTAGTTTGCTGTGTAAACAAGTCACACCATAGCAAGCAAAGGAGTGAGTTATATGAACTGAAAGAAGGTATATGATCAGATACACAGCTCTCAGGCTACACTGTGACTCAGTTTTCACTTAGTGTCTTGTCAACCCCTCAGACTATGAATTTATTTAAAAAGGTTCCGAGTTTCCTCACACTTTCAGTTGACAAGGTTAGAAACTGATTCTTTGGAAATATTTTTGCTGTAGCTTCATTATTTTTTCTATACAGTAGTACAGTTATATTTTTTTCCTAACTTGTGGTTATATACATTTTTGTGTTTTTCAACATTGCTATGTTCTATGAAACATACATAAAACATTTATCATTTAAGCTTGTCAGTAATTGTAATTTTAATACAGTTCTGGTGTTGCATAGAAATCAAATAAGAAATATTTACATTAAAAAATGCAGCTATGCAGAAAAGAGTATCTGGGCTTCATAACACCTTTCACACACATTATCAGTCTATTTCAGGCAAAGCCTGTAAAAAAAGATGTTCTGCAGACACACATGATTATAAACAGTTGTTCCTAACATTGCTGAATATTATTCAAGAGTGAAATGGAATATGTAATAATTACCACATGCCTTAATAATTTCTGGAGAATAGGATAATTAAGTCAGTTCAGAAATGTTCAAAATATGTAGGGCAAGATGACTTCTTCAGCTGTATGATGAACATATATATGTTCATCCGTTCCATACAATAAAAACTGACAGTTAAGCAACTTAGAAATGGGACTGTTAAAAAAGGAAGATTAAACTTCCCTGACAGTTCAGTATATTCCTTTTTACTTCCTTTTACTCCGATATGAGGAACAATACAGTTATTGTAGTGAACACAAATCACACATTGAACAGCCTGTATTATAATGACCCTCACTCTAATTCTAGGACCACGTTGTAATTTTGTTTGGTTGTTTGAAAGCTCTTTGAGGACAAGTGAAAGAAGCAGAGGAAAAGGAAAAAAATGCAGTCTGTCACCATTTCCTGACATGTATCATTCAGGCTGGGATATCAGCACAGGCAAACCCAATAACATCATATAATTTTGCTCAATGGGCTTGTGTGGATTTAATTTTGAAATGCTGAAGAATCATTCAACAATAAAACACAGTCTAATGACACTATATTTCTAATTTAGGGTTTTTTTATTTGATATTATTATTCTTTATGGTTGTGAAGGTACAGAAAAAGAACTCATCACCAACTATGATGGTTTTTTTTTCACAAGCATGTTACTTTAGTTTAATTCGCATATTATCATTAGTGTAGTGAAACCTTTAAAAATATAAAGTACTGTTTAGTAATTGCTATGCACTCTCTGCTTCACAGCAAATCATCATATGGTGCCTATGAAGAAAATATAACTGGAAATACTATTAAAACTGTTTACTCCACTTCTGACCGGTACGTACACTTTAATAACATCATAGAGTACCAAAGGACACAGACATTTGCATAAGCATTCAAGTGTTCAGACAAAAGAGAGCAGTGGAAGTCACCATTAGGCTTGTCAGACAGCTTTTCATACAGAATTCTCTTTCAGTGGGATCTTGCCATCAAATCATTACCACAGCTCAGCAGCCTAATATTATGTCAAGCTTGTCACAGCTGACATTTTAAAATATCTATAGAAACAATAGCCAATGCTTTAAGTGATAGGGTTGGCTTTGTGAGTCTGTAGTTTCTATCTCAGGCAGCTGCTTACTCTACAAAATGTCCTTCCTTTGTGAGAGTGGTTTCTGTAATTACCAACTTTATGACCAGATGTAGAGGAATCAGTTCACATGACAACGCTGTTAAAAACTATGTTTTCACAACAATTAAGATATTCCCAAACATAAGAAGCATATTTGCTCCATTAGTAATATCTTACCTCATGAGGAAAAAAAAGTTAAAGGATAATTTAAACAGTCCCATTACTTGGAATTACCAAATCAGAAAGACTTGTATCCTTTCCAACATAGCAATAAGAAACTCTGGGAATGATTAAATATTAGTACGATGGTTTGTCATCGAGTAGAAAGGAGCAAGGCCAGTTGATTTTGTAATGCAAAACCAACAACAATTATATCTAGATACAGACTGATGTCATGTAAGAATGCAACAAGAGCTGAGAAAATTTTTTAAAGTACTATTGTCATAAATACCAGGTAGACTGTTCTATATGCATGCTCACTATAACTGCCATGAAGGTATAAATTCTGTCTGACATACAGAAAATCAAAAAAGTTTTCAGGCATTTCAGCAACACAGCGAATTCTATACCAGATTGATCAAATTATGGCAGTTTCAATACAACTACCAATTTATTTTTGTGATTAAAATGTTAAAATTCTTGTCCTCCACTCCATCCCTATTTAGTATACATGCTCCCAGACATTCAGCAGCTTAATTCAGTTCACCAGAGAAGACCATTCTTTCTATGAAGGTATTTTTGCTATTTGACAATTACATTCAGCAATTTATCCATCACAGGAGCATGTATATTACACTTGTCAACTAGAATGGAGGGAATACACACGACATTTTTCCATTTATGGCCGTTGTACAGTATACAAATGTCTTTCCCACGCAGCCTACTAAGCTTGCATGCTGAGATTTTTTTCTGCTTGAGATTTCAATGGCAGCTCTTTTTCTGACAGCTGATGTTATATTATATACACAGGAGTATAATTGGAAAAGATATATGTACATACTGCAGGAAGCCCTTGGGCATAGATGCCAAAATGATCTTAGATGCCTTGCAAATTTGCTGTCATTCAACTTGCTTCAAGGTAAGAAGATTTCACCTGGTACTAAGAAATATGATTTGAATGTAATACCTGCATTATACTACACATATAATAAGACTATTTAAGCCTTAGGCCTTCTCCACCTTGAAGAACAGGAAGGCTTCCAACCCGAGGAAATTAATGTAGGAAATACTATCTGTTTCTCTCTCTGCTCTACACAGTCCCTTCTTCTTTCTTTCCATTTCTCTCCCTCCTTCCTCTACTCTCCTTCTCCCTGCCTCTCCTCTCTCACAACCACAAGGAGGATAAAGGATGCAACTGAATGTATCCTGAATGTCCGACACATTTAGAAGCCTTCACTTATACACCCTTCCAGTCTGATACAGTGAATTATCTTCAACTTACACTTTCTTCATATTATAAAATTTTGTTCAATTTCTCTTTTTATGAAGTTTGGTAGATGTTCTTGATTAAGTGACATCTAAAACAGTCTTAATTATTAAAAACTAGGTATTTTTCCCCATCTACATTAAAAATGAAAGCAGAGGAAATTTATTTCTGCTTGCCATTCCAAAACACAAGCCTCAGCCAAAAATTTGCTCTTATACTTTTCTCAGGGTATGCCTGGCAGTGCTCAGTCCTATGGTCTGTTTTCTTTCTGCCTCATTTGTCTTATTTCTGCTTGCATCTACACACAGAGTTTGCTGTTCTCACAAACAATACTCTGCAAAATCACTGCATTAGCATAGCTCATTTTTCTGCCCAGTCCTGCATAGGTTTGACTTCTGCTTCTGACAGCAGTTCTTTTACCTATTTACTGCATGAAAATTAACACAAAGCAGAATACAGCAGTAAGGTTGCTCTTAACATGTATGAAGCTACATGTGTTTTTTGTCTCATATTGACTTTCTGAGCTCTTTGAGCACCAGAAATGCAATTTCTTCCCGGGAAACCACTATGTAATACTATTACTGCAGGTAAATATAAGCTCTGGTTTGCTTCCATTCTTTTTAGATGGATCAACCCACATGGAGAGTAATGGGCTTTTCATGCAGTTAAGAGTATTAATAAATTCATATAGGCTGAATTATCTGTTAAATATTTATGCTTTTAAAAAAAATTATATTATTTTGCTACCTATTCTCCATTTGGGACCTTTCTGGCCAGCAAAATTCATCTTAATTTTTGTGTAACTACACACTTATGAAAGCATTGGCAAAAAAATTAAACAACTGATGTAGGTCTGTGGCTCATGCTTGTAGTTATGTATTTAGCTAAACAGTGCAATTTTTCATCATTAATATTCATTCAGCTCCTTACAAATACCCTGTATCCATTAGAGATTTGCATGTAGCTGACAGCAGTATAATATCTTCATTTCCTTGTAAAGGTATATACCAAAAGTTGTGAGTAAATAATCCAAATTATAGGGAGTTTTCTCTGTATAAAAATTCTAGCCAATCTTGGTGATCAAAAGATCATGAAGACATGCCCATCCTTTTGGTGATTTAAACAAAGAAACATAAAAAAGTGAAGAAGCAGATTGTTTTAATAACACCTTAATGCTAATGCTGATTTTCACTTATCAGAGCATAAAATATCCAAAGAAACCAGAATTTACTATTATTTTATTAGATTAAAATAAATAAATAAATAAATAGATAAAATTATCTGGGTATTGAGGTTCTAGTTTATATAGCAAATTACCATGCTCCTTGATCCACTGTCAGCTTTCCTTGTGATCTTGGGAAGTAAGCTTCCGTGTGTATCTGTGTATTTTCATATGTGAAATGTGGACAATGCTTCCCTATCTCAAAAATTAGCTTTTTTTAGACATTTGTGAAAGCAGTGTCCAGATTCTGCAAATGGAGACATAGTTAAGTGTTAAGATAAGTGTCTTAAAATATTTTGAAATAAGCAGGTTTATTTTCTTTAAGATCTACTCTGAGTTGCATGATTAGGTGTTATCATGCTTCCTTTAGTTGGTGAAGAAAGAAAAGGATCTCAAAATAGTGATTCATCTTATTTTAGGATAAACCTCTAAGCTAAGACAAAGTACCCTTTCGAAATGTCTCAGGGAAGTATGGGGTTGTTAAGTATAATGAGTACCTACGGAACCAATTGAGACACTGATTTTTAGACATTTAAAGGTGAGATATTCAGATGTTTAACTTCCTGTTCATTAAAGCTACTCTTTCAGAGTTCAGATTTGATGATATTGCAGTACTAATAACCCCTATTCTGGTCTGGGGTTGCCTGGTTCCTACAGTACAGCATACAGGGAATGAGTATTAGAGAAGGGTTTCATTTCAAGTTTTCTTCTTTCTTTGAATTGTGTGTTGAAGTGTGAAGTATGCAAGAGACCCCTGGAAGATCTAAAAGCAGGAGACAGCATTTGGATTTACAGACAAACTGTGCATTGTGAGCCCTGCTATTCCAAAGTTAAAGGTAATGTACAAGACGGCACTGAACATAAGGAAAACAATTCTGAGAACTTCATTCAAACAACTTGAATGTACAACACAGCTGTTGCTTTTCTCATTTCTGCATACTTAAAATTTTTCAAAGCATCTAATTCAGTAAGCTTAGGATGATATCCAACCCGAGAGTCTAGATACGATTATTCTGTATCTGTGAGGGAGATTTCTTAAGGTCTCATTGTAACCCGTAGAGTCCTACCTATGCAGTCAATGAAGACACCTAGAGTGAGACAATAGCCTCTTGCCCTGGAAGTGAGAAGAATAAATTGCAAGGTCATCTGAGAATCAGGTTGCTCTACTGAAATGACTAAGCCAGGGTCCAGAGGTATTTTCACCTAGTGGAACAATTGTGACCACTAGAAAGAAGATACAAAATCTATTAAGTCATAATGAAAATATTATACTGTGATTATCATTCTTACCTTTGTGAGGAGCATAGTGAGTAAACAAATGTACAAGGCAGGGACAAATGAACATTTTATTAATTTTTCTAGAAGCTGCAAATTTTAAATCTTGTGTCTTCACAGCAATTATTATTTCATATAAATCAGTACCTAGTACCTCTGTACCATCTTAAGACAAATGGAAATGGAGAAGAAATGCTCTGATAAGCTGGTTATCAACCACATAATTCCAAGATAAGATCATGTTAACTAAAATTACATTAAAAATTTGTTTGATTAGAATACTTTGTGTTATGCCATTGCAAAATTTGACAGGAAGAATTTTGCAATTAATCAGATTAGAAAATTAATAAGACGTTGTAGTAGTTACAAAACGGTAAAAAGACATACCAGGATTCTGTATATTAAGCATTATAAATTGACATGTCCTTATTAATCAAATTACAAGATAGGACAGTCAGACTTCAGTAGATATTCTAAAAAAGAAAAAAAAAATTAGAGTATACTTCTTTGCTTGGCATTTCTGACCAATATTTTCTCTCTTGCAGAAAAATGGATCTACTAATTCTGACATACAGAACTCATGATAAAGAAGTTCCACTATTGTTTAATTAAGTCTATTGGCCTGTTAATTCAAAGCACTGTGTAAAATTATTCATTTGTATTGCTAGGAAAAAATTTCCTAAATGAAGTCCTACTGCATAGTTATCAAAGGAATTAATTTATTGGGAATTTAGATGCCCTTTCATACATACATTGCAGGAAGCAAAACGAGACATTGTTCAGTATTTTCATCAGATCTGTGAAACTGCTAATGATAATTTATTGAAATTTTCTGAATGTCAGAACATACCTACACACTTATTATGAAGGGGCTGTATTCTCTTTTGTGTAAAACACATCTCCTCCAATATAAAGATCTGTTGGCTTAATATAGCATGAATAGGATTCATCTCATCAAAAATTAGCCATTTGGAGGTCAACTATTTGGTTTAAACTAGTGTTTTCATACAGAGGGAAGGGGGTTCATGCTGTACCTTTGAGGAGAGACATCAATCTCCAGAGGAAGGTTCTTTCCAAGTAACCTAAATGGTAATTTTGAGACAGAACAAATCATCTTTGGAAAATGCATCTCTATTACTGCAGAAGGATTCTAGGCAAATATAGTTAGAGGGTTTTAAGTAGAATTATCCCACTCCATGTTTATAATTCTGTTACTATTGTATTACCATTTTTTAAGAGGTGCACACTTAATAGTTGCCATGAAATAATGAAATACATACTTTGCACGATATTATGTTGTTGTATTTATCTTTCCTACTTTATTAAACTACCTAAACACTTTGGATGGATTCCTCTTGCCTAAGTTTATATACAATGTAGACATCTATTTCTGAGTTACTTGATCTATTCTGTCTCACACAGAGGAGCAGACTTTTTTAGGAAGCAATTCAATCGGTCAGATTGCAAATGTCTATTTTACTGTGGTGTTAACCATGCTTTGAATGTATGTCTTATTTGCCATGGTTTGCAAAGGAATCTGGAATGAACAGTTCAGAATTCTACACATCTACATTAGGTCAGATAAACTGCTTCAAGACTACAGCGAAAGCATTTTTTTTCCTTTTGGACAGTGTATGTGTATAAAGTATAGAAACTGAAAGAGGAATTCATGCTTTGTTATAATATGTTGCCTAAAATATTCAATAGTTGAGTAGTTTACTGGACATACAAGGGGTTGACTACTAGTCTTTGACATGAGACATTTTAGATTATGATTATCCAGAACAGTTTTTTCTTCCTTACGCCTCAGTTTAAAAGGACTTCTTGGATATGGCCATGACAGAGTTAGAGTGTTTGGAGGCTGCTGGACCTGAGCAAGAGCTTAGAAGCGTGTGAAATGTCAAAGCCATAGATAAGCATTAGACTAGTGAATGGCTGTCCCAGTCAAGCTCTCTCACCTTGACTGCACATTTCATAGTGGAGACAGGAGGCGTGGATGGATGCCTGTGTAATTTAAACCATTGGGCCTGCAGCTGAATAACGACGTAATCTGTCTTGTCTGGCTTAAAGGATCTTCAGACTGACATACAAAGGAGCCATGAAACAGTAGATATTTTGTTTTGTTAATTTTATGAAAATTTCTTATGAATTAATGGCAGTAGCTCTAATAAATCTGTAATTATATATATATTTTTTCTGGTGTGTGTCTCTCGCCGATGACATATCCTAGTTAAACTATACTTATTGTTACTCTGTGCTTCGCCAGGAAAAAATGAGACTTGCACAAGAGGGTGAGAAAAGTAGTGGCAGAATTTTAATGTCACACATTTGGTCCTGTTCAGAGACCAGCAGTTATTGCTAAAGCCTGGTTACAATGGAAGATGTTACACGTTCATTTGAGCCAGCACAATTGAATCTAGGACTTCCTAGTGTTTGAGGGGATGAGAGATTTTAGTTCACTCCACTAGAGACCAGGAGCAAGCTCTGGATCAAAATATCTGCTACTTAAATGCTTACTCACAGAGAAGTAGCAATAAGAAACAATAAATAATAATTCTGTTCTCATTTAGTCATCCGTGCTGAACAGCCCTGGCAATTTTGCCATGTGTTTTTTTTTTTTTTTTTTTTTTTTTATTTTTTATTATATGTTGTATAAGTTTCCTGAAAAGAAACACCAGGTTTGTGATTTACCATATAAAAGCTGGCATAGCATTACTCATTAAGAAAAATCATATTAACATCTCAATATCAATGTATCAAAACTTAAATGTTTTTTGTCCTTTTTGCATATCATTAGCATGTGGTGTTTCATTTCCCTTTGACTAGTGCTTCCATGAAACAATCCATGAACAGTTTGCTGGCAGCTGTTTTAATGAACGTGTTATCTTCAATAATGCCTCAGATTAGACTGAAAAGCTGTATTGAGAGATGATGTACTAAATTATGTGGAGTTTTGTGATTCATCAGGCTCATTTTTTCAGTGTGTAATGGATACATTATTTTACAAAGTTGGGGGCATAGCTCTACAGTGGGGGAATCACACAATAAGAGGAAAGGAATGAAATAATGCATATAATGCATATTGATGCATTTAAGTGTGTAGACCGTTTCGAAGCTACTGATATTTACAGGAACAAGGAATGTCATAAGAACAGTTTTGCTGTGTTGATATATTCTGTTGTATCCTGTGTAGGTTCTTACAGAACGCTCAGCCTGTGCATCTCTACGTAGCAGTGCTCGACACAGGGTGACAAATGTCTGTAACATTGTCCTCTCATCCTCCTCCTCTTGAAATAAAAATTCCTGTGAGTTTGACAAAACATGCTTTCCATTACTTCATAGAGCCTCCTTAGCTAGGCTTGTAAAAACTAGACAACATCAAAGGGGCCTTGCATTTATTCAGTGGGTCACCTCTATTCCTTTCTCTTTCGTATAGGGATGAATGTAGTGTTGGGATAGCTTAATGTGTTCAGTTTATTTACTCGGAACATACCAGGTCAGAACTCTGCTACTCTGCTTGCCTTCCTTGATAGTTTAACATAATCCCATTGTTTGTACAAATCCTGTTGTTTACAGTGAAAAGTATCTGCTTTCTTCCTTGGTTTTGCTTTCTATTCATACTTGCATATTGTTCATTGTAACTACTCTGTTACACCAGGACGTGGTTTTAGCTTCCAGTCTAGTTGATGTCAGACTACCAGGGAGAAATGTAGCATCCTTTTCTTCCTTCTGCTGCACCAAAACACCTCATTTTTCTTCACAGCAGTGTAACAGCAGAAATATCCTTCATTCGATAAAGAGATTTAATACTTAGGTTGGTTTCATGTGCCAAAGTCTGAAATTGTTGACCAAACAGCTTCGTTTAGCTGCTAAATAGAAAAAGAACTGAGTTGAACTGATGACTTCAAAGGCCTCCTCCCCTGTTTTCTGCTTTGCCTGGTCTGGCATCAGTAAAACTAGGAATTACAAACATTTCTTGCATTTCAGGGAGAAGAACCTGTAGATATTTTCAAAATGTGTTTGGCACACTGCTAAAATCAGACCTCCTCAAAAATCTTGGTAACTACCAGCTTTTAAAACCATGGAGATGGTGTTCTCCATCTGAACAGATGAACTTGGCCCAGAAAGCGGGAGTGCCAAGTTCAATTTCTCCCTCAATGTACCTAACCAAAGTGCATAACACAGTGGAATAGGCCCTTGAGAGGAATAAACAAGATGCTTCCATAATGTTTTTGCACCCTCACCTGTGCAGGGTGGATCCTTATGGCCCATGTTCCACAGGATAGCCACAATGCCTGCACATTCACTATATGCCTCTTAATACCTCATGCATGACTGCTGAATAGAAAACATATAGTCCTGGGAGCAAAGACCAAATCCTGGAATCTCACCATCTCATCCTAGTGGTCTAACTAATAATTAAAAGCAGTGTGAATAAATTTCTGTTTATTTCTGTTAATGCCATGTCCCTTTCTAGCAACATTAGAGGAGCTGTCAATCAGATTTGGCTGGAGTAGGATGGTGAGGGAGTGGAATTCTGGGAGGTTTAATACAAGAGTACTAGAAGTGTTTTCATATGATGAGCTCTTTTAAGCCTTAGTATCTTCGTCTTTCCAGTCTCTGAGCTCTTTTGGACAGCAACTATCTTCTGCTTGAGCAGTGCCCAGCACAGCAGTGGCCTCTGGGTGGTACTGCTGCACCTGTGTAAGTGACCCAAGAAAAATTTAGATTTCACCTCCCTTTCCAAGCAAGCTGTTTAAAAATGTACTACCTTTTGTGGGATTTTTATAACTGTGTCAGTTATAAACTGACAACTACAGTCTCGTAGCCTGTGCCAAGACTTAAAAATGACTGGTTTTGTCCTGTTAAAATCAATATCTGAATGTAATCATGCCAAAAGCACTTGTCTGAGTCTTGGCATTGCTGTGCAATCATCAGACATCTGTTTAGGGAACTTAGACAGCTATTGCAGTCAAAATAATAGGCAGCCAACATTTTCAAACTACCTACTCAGGAAAAAAAAAAGACATCATAATTTCTGGAATGAAAAGGCAAACTTTTTCTAGCATTAAAGATATTTTTCCACATGTTCAAATACTAAAAGAAGCAGAAAAGTGAGAAAACATTCAGAAAAAGGTGAAAGTATTATGAAAATAAGCCAAATAAGGAATTTTAAAAGTACTAGTGTTGCTGTAAATAATGGTGCCATTGAAATTAATAGTCAAACTTGGCTGTAAGACGAATATTCCAGAAAACATTGGTCTGTCTTCATATTTTCTGGTTCCTTGAGGGAATTTTTACCCATGGAACTTTGAATTATATTATCTCTGTATGTAATTCAAATCTTGGAATTAAGAATGAGAATCCAGTTAACTGTATTTGTAGCATTCTAATTTCAAAGAGACAAATATTTAAACAATATTTGGGAAGTATATGACTGATAATGTATTTGAACACTGTTTTTATCTGTTTTTAAAACTGAACATTGATTTTATCCATTTACCAAAGTAACATGCATAAAAGTAACAGTAAAGCCTTTTGTAGCAAAACAGCAGTTTTCTCATAGCAAAACTCTCTACGGGAACAAGCACACCAATTTTTACATGAATGACATCGGTGGAAAGCTGAAGAAGGAAAGCTGGGAACGAGCAGTATTTTTTCTGCCTCTTTCACTCTAGCGAGAGACATCCCGGATACCCAGTCAGAGGAGGGCACATGCTTTGAGAATTCTGATTTCTAGGTTTTAATGCAGAGATCACCAGGACTGTTTAAAAAGGAGGGGAGGGAAGAGGAGAGGAGGAGAAGTGAGGCAAGGGAAGGGGACGGTCTAAAGCATTTGAAACTCAGAGTGATTTGATACAGAACTGATTAGTTAAAATAACAATCAATTGAATTAGAGCTGTCATGTATAATTCTGTCTGGATGGATTTACAAACTAGCAGACCCTAAACTTAATGCACAGACAGTACCTTTTGATACCACAAACGCTGATTTTCTGGAGCAATTGGGGCTCACCATAATGATGCAATTTTGGATTTGATTCTATAGTAAATCCATTCTAATAGTGACTACAATGTACTTCAATTTAATATTAATTAAATAAGGAAAAAGCCATAAGGAATCATGGTAGTTCAGAAAAGGAAACAGTATAAAAAAGAGAAAGTCAATTACCATGAAATTAGCAACAGCTAGGAAGTCAAAATGTTTGCAAGAGACATTGAGTATGAAAAATCCATGCTGTAACTCCAAGAAAATGTTTAATTGCTCAAATACTTCAAAGGAAATGTATAAATTTAACAATAACAAATTGCTAGGTCTAGGTAGTATCTATGCAAAAACTCTATGAAGCCCAAATGGGACATCGTTGAACTTCTCACAACCATTTACCCTACCATTCAAAGCAGGCTTGGTGCCCAACAAATTGGAAGCATCAGCTGGGACATCAGACTTGAAAAATACATGAAAACTGGTCTGGTGAACTACATTTCAGTTATTCCAATTTTTTATCAAGCCAATTTTCTACAAATTATAATAAATAACAGCATACAGAGGCATCTGGATATGTATGATATATTGGAGGAGTGTCCACACTGATTTTTTAAATCAAGCATGCTCATGAATGTATGAGTGTTTCTGAAAAAGCCAATATGCTTTCTGTTAAGCCAATTTCTTTAACTGGGTACACCTGGATTTACAAGAATTTTTTCACAGTCTTTCCCTAAACTATCATGACATAAGAAAACATGAAGTAAGAATAGAAAGAAAACAATGGGTTAGAAAATTCAGTTTTCATTATGGAGACAGGAAACAATGGGAGGTTCAGCCTGACTTCTGTGGGGGCAAGGCTGTATAAATTAGGGCTTGTCAGCTGGGAAGAAAAGTAACTGAGTTTTATATAGTCATGAATGACAAAGAGAAGCTGAATAGGGAATGATTAATCATTCTGTCTTTCTCAGAAAGCCAGAATAAGGGGCACCCAATTAAATTACTAGGCAGCAGATTTTAAATAGATAACAAGAAGCAGTTTTTATAACATTATTAAATTGCAGCTTTAATTGCCACAGGGTGTTGTAGAGCCCTAATTTTTAAATGGTTTAAAAATGGGACTCAGCAAATGGAATGTTATTACACATCAGTGGCTATCGAAAATAAATGATCCAGATGTCCTGATTTGACAGCTTCTGAAAGATGAAGAAAATACCTCAATATTCTTCTTGTTTCTGAGATGTTTTCTTTACAAAGCTACTATCAGCCTTTGCTAGAAGCAGAATACTCGATTAGATGACTTTTGCTGGCATGGTAGTGGCTCTCTTTTTATAAAACTACTTTCACAGTGATTTTTCAGACTGAAACTGCACTTTAAAATAATCTCACCAGACTTGGAGTTTACTGTCCATCCTCTCACCTTATTGTTACACATCCTTTGTATAACCCAGACTGGATTACTGCAATTAATTCTTTACTGGCTTGCCTGAAAGGCAGGTCCAGCCTGCAGCTACTGCAGTATAAAGCAACAGGCTTATTATCAGAAAAGAGCAGATGGGATTTGTGGACTTCCTGCTTCTTTGTTCTCTGCATTGGCAGCCTATTAGTAACTATACTGATTCAGAAATTCTTACTATAGGACACTGTGTAAGTAGCATCCTGTAGAAGATTTAAGGCATATAATTTCTCTGGTCCAGGAATAACAGATTTCATGGGCACATCATCATGTTTGGGTTTGGTGTTAGACAGATTTTATCAAAGCCTTAAAAAAATGAATGGAACCATCAAGTCTTCAATGTGCTTTGTAAAGTGCTGATGAAGTTCTGGGTTGATCAAACTCATCAGCTACTGCTGGGATACTGAATGGAGCTCATTGACAATATATTAGTAATGCAAATATTGGGAGAAGAATAATTTGTGTTTGAAAACCCCCAAAATTAGGTTAAATATTTTAATGACTAAGGTGTTCAAATCATCTTTGCAGAAGACAAGCAGACCAGCATGAACACCATGAGACAGTGTGTTGTTCATCAACATACATTTCACCTGCCAACATCTCTTTGTGAAGCTACAGTATTAGTGGAATTATATGTTAGTGTACTTAAAATAGAGCAACAAATACAACACGGTTAAATGCATTTCTATCCTTTACTAGATCCACCTGTCCAGGTAATGCCTGGAAAAAAGGGGGTTTCTCACACTGGCCGTGAGCACGGTAGTTGAAGCACACACAAGTTTAAGCTGCTTTCTACCCATACTGCTGGATGGAAACCAGGCTTACAGCAGTCCAGTAAAGAAAGAGCCAATCAATCTTCTGTCCCATTTTCTTGGGGACCAGATGTAATAACACTGTTCCTGCCTATGCTCAATTCATCTGAACTGCCTGGAACAGCTTTTGTACCCATGCTAAGACACTATGCTCAGTCCTAAGCTTTCTCTCTTTGGGAACTCAGTTCTGAAACAAGTGTCTGCATGGAGCATTTGCACAGGTGGCACAAACAGTAGATGGCATTTGAAAATTTGCAACTACTTGTACTCACAACTGAGGTAAACCATTTCCATGGTGACTCTTCAGATCCTATGTCATGATGTCACATGCTCTAGTGTGTCTTCAAATGTGTCTCCTGGTGCATCTCCAAACTGATGTCTACCTCAAGATTTTTTAAATTATGCAATATCCAGACCATACTGTCATATTCCTGTACTGACAACGGAAAACATTAGATATCCATTTCCCATTTTTTTTGCTGGTTCACTAAATGACCTGCTTAGTTCAAAGAAAAAAAGTGATTCCTCCATTCTGAATGTCTTTTGAGTATTCCACAGAATCATCAAAGTTGGAAGAGACCTTCAAGATCATCTAGTCTAACCATTAGCCCAGTACCACCACAATCACTCCTAAACCATAAACCCAAGTGACACATCTTCAAGACGTCTCTTGAACACAACCAGAGATGGTGACTCCACCTCCCTGGGCAACTTACTGCAGTGATTAACCACTCTTTCAGTGCAAATTTATTTTATAATATCTAACTGAACCTTCTCACCTCATTGCATCATCCAGCACTACTCTTATTGTAAACTTCTTCTTGGCTTTTTTTTCGTTGTATGTTACTGATGTCAATAAACTCCATATTACATATGCTCCTAATTCATCTTTTAAATCACTTTGCAATCTTACTGGATGAACAATGCACTTCTAAGAATTAAGGCTAGTACCATTAATAGTGATAACAACCTTAGCCCATTTTGTCTAGAGCTAAACATATAGAAACTCAACTCTTTTACCTCTGGAAATAAATATTACAGCTACCTGTAGCAGTGAAAACTGGATTTTATTACTCACTCTAATGACACACGGTAGAATTAGAGCCAGATGATTTTTACTCTCAACATTTTTCCATTTCTTCTTCCAAAGGGACAGAGGAGATACCAACAAAAGTTTTAGATTAAGTGCTATCTGGTGGCAAAGTAGTACAGTGGGAGCTGTACTTATGAAAGTTACATCATCTGGAAGTCAACGCTTTGTGCTGTGCTCTATCTTCCTTTCCAGTCCTTCTTATAAGACTGGAGGTATTACTTGCACTGCAAGAGTGCTTGAAAGACTAACAAACAACAGTGCTGTTGCCCTGTGCATATGCAGAAGAAAGTTTCCAGATTATAAACAAAAGAGAGAGAAGTGTGACAGGCTGGATGATTTCAAAGTTGACTTATGCCCTGAACAGAAAAATAATGTCTGTTTCTATTTGCACAAGAAATCTGAGCCAGCAAAAAAGCATGGGGAGGGCAACAGTGGCTGATAAGGCTACTGCTCTGCATACAGCTGATACTCAAGAACTGAGTAGTGACTAATAGCTATTATTAGTGGGTAGGCAAGCAACTTACGTACTTAGAATCACAGAATCATTTAGAAAAGACCTCTAAGATCATCAAATCTGTTAACCTAGCACTGCCAAGTCCCCACTAAACCGTGTCCCTAAGTGCCACATCTACACATCTTTTCAATACTTCCAGGATGGTGACTCAACCACTTCCGTGGGCAGCCTCTTCCAGTGCTTGACAACCCTTTTGGTGAAGACATATTTCATGATATCTAATCTAAATCTCCCCTGGCTTCCTTGAGATTTGTTCCCAATTTTGTATCAGTGCTTTAGGAAACTTCAAGATGGTTATTTAGGTTATGTCTCCTCTTCATATGGCTAGAGGAAATGAACTCAATGAGGGTTGTGTGATGGCTGAGCAGTCTTGGGCAACACTGAATCTCGGCTCACCTCCTAGGTGGAAGAAAGGGACACAAGCAATGGTTTCTTACAATGCTGGACAATGAAGGACAATGTAAAAACACTACCGTGAGTGAATGTTACTCACCTCTTTTGCAAAGATTTGCATGTTACAAGTCCACCTACGAATCTGGACTGTGTTAAAGGAAGACATTTCAATACAAAGACATCTTCCCCCTCAGGTGTTCTCCTGTACATCAACAATTACATAGTTAATGCAGTTTTCTGCAATGCTTGGTTCCGTGTTCTTGCTTCACCAGCAATGCAGTTTCAAAAATACGTCGCCTTCCTCGCTATGAACCAAAACTCCCAGAGTCAGCACGTTTCAAACACACGGGTTTTGGCTGAATTAGCTCCTTTCAAGCCCAACAAAGCCTCTACTTGTGATTCCCATTCCCCTCACACTCGATCTGCGTAATTACCACCCTGACACCACCAGGCTCTAATTACACGGCTCACGAGAGGCGCAGCGCTTGGGGCCGGCTCCAGCCCGCGGGCGGGGCGGGGTGCGGGGCGCTGGGGGGAAGGCATTTTTGTTTAAAGACCTGGGGCTCCCCGTGGAGGTGGGTCTTGTCGGCTTTTCCACGGCTGGATGGCGGGGGCGCCGGGTGGCTCTTTGTTCCTGCCGAGTGCGTGTGCGCGGCGCTCCGGCTGCCGGAGTGGGAGGGGATCCCGCCCGCGCCCTCGCTGCCGTTAACGGGAGGCGCAGGAGCGGCGGCGGAGCGGGGGCGGGCGGGCAGCGCAGCACCGCAGGGCCGGGCCGGGCCCCCAGCGCTGCGAGCGGCGCTCCCCGGCGCTCCCGCCTCCCCCGGGGGCCGGGCGCTGCCCTCCGGCGGCGCGGCGGAGCAGGTGCCGGCGGCCGCGGCGGCAGCGGGCTGGCAGGATGGAGGCTGCCTTGCTGAAGCCGGCGATGATGGCGGAGGTGAAAGGGAGCGGCGCCGGCCCCGGCGTGAGCGCCGAGCTGGAGGTGAAGAAGCTGCAGGAGCTGGTGCGGAAGCTGGAGAAGCAGAACGAGCAGCTCCGGAGCCGCGCCGCCGCCGCCGCCGTGACCAGCGGCCCGCCCAGCCCGCACCTGCTGCTGGCCCCGCCGCCGGCCCCCGGAGGGCTGCGCCCCGCCAGCCCCCCCGCCCCGGCCGCGCCGTGCATGCCCAGCCCGGTGCCCACCATGCTGTGCCCGCCGGAGCCCCTCGCCTACTTCAAGCCCTCGCCCGGCCTGCCGGCGGCCGGCGGCGGGCTGGAAGGCGGCGGCGGTCCGGGGGCGGCGGCCACGGTGCTGGACGAGGTGGCGGTGCTGGAGCTGGAGGACGGCTGCGGAGAGGACGAGGATACCTGGTATATGCGGCTCGGCCCTGCCCCGCCCCGGCCTGGCTGTGCCCTCCGGACCCGTGTGTCGGTCGCCCCCCGGCCTGGCCTCCCGCGGCGGTCTCCCGGCACTGCTTAGCATTAGCCCCCAAATCCACTTGATCTCCCTGCTTAGACTGAAATCAGCTCTTTTTTTTTTTTTTTTCTTTCTTTTTTCCTCTTCCTTCCTTCTAAACCGTGCCATCGGTGCGGTCGGCCTTGCCGAGGGAAGGGGCCGGTGTACGGAACGCGGCACAGGTCGAGTCTTGAACCCCCGGCTCGGGGAACAGTGCTCGTTTTCCACTCTGAGGTAGATGGTTCAGATCTCAGCCTAGTTTCAGCCTCCTGTTTACATAAGGAATTAAAAATAGCCGAATTTTGTTCCGGGAAAGCCTTGATCTGAGCAGCGCTGCCTCCTCATCCTAAAATCTCTGCCCAGTTGTCTCCCATCTTCAGGGATTTGGGAGGGCTTTTGTCTTTTAGACATTGATCTAAATTGTTGTGTATCTTAACGCGCCCACGAAGCTCCAAAAGGCACGGCAGGGTGCTAGTAAATTAAATAAATCGGAAACGACCAGCGAATGAATAAAGCAGAAAATAAAATCAACCTGGAGGAATGGTTACGCTCACTTAAAAACAAATAGAAGGGGAAATTACAAGGTACAGATAAATAAATAAGTAAGGCAGGTGCCTCAAAACCTGTTTCAGCAACGTGGACGAACATCGTAGGGACAGTGCTGGCATACTATCTTAGCCGTGTAACCATGTTAAATGTAGTTGATCCTAAATAATTTTGAAGTGTCAATAAGAATATGTAAATTATCTATATTTAAATAACTAATTTTAAGTATCTGTCAAAGCTTCAATGAAATATTTTTAATGAGACTAGTTTTTGAGTTGAGACAAAGTTTATGTCAACTGAGTATAAAGCATCTGAAATGTGCTTATTTTCGGTAAAAGAGAAAGGGTTCAAAAATTAATTCAAATGCCATAAATGCTTCTGAGTGCTGGTTGTGTTTGTCTTTGTGGTACACAATACCATAGTTCTGAAAATTGCTTTTGAGAATCATCTACAAATGGCATGGAGATTTTTGGCAGTGTTGCTTCGTTGTGGGTACGATTAGTCTGTGCGGGGCTGGTTTGGGCTTGTCAGTCCAGACTTAAATCAAATTTTCCATTGGTTCTAACTGCTAGGTTTCTTAGCATTAAGGAATAGCAAATTTGATTGATCATGTCCTGTTAAACAAAATGTTTTCCGTGTTTACATTTAAGAATGGTAGAAAGTCATTGTTGCATTGTGCCTTAGTAAAATTTCCAATTCGATTTGCTCTCTGGGAGCAATCCTAAATGCTTTTTGGGCATGAGACCTTACCTTTGTCAAACACATATGTCCACCGGCAGAATTTCATCTTAGGGATTTGTTAACAAGTTTATTCCGCTAAGAGTGAGTTGTTTTAGCTGTTAACGGCTGTCTGGAAAGCTAAAGCCCACTGCATATTGTTGTTGTTGATTGGTAGTTTTAGGCCTTAAATACCTTTGGTGGTTTTTGGTTTAGGTTTTTTTGTGTGTCTGTGTGTGTTTTGGGTTTTTTTTATCTGCAGTTATAAAAAACCCATAAAAACATAAAACAACTGACCCTGTGGAACTGCAGAGATATCAAACCACTTTTTGGCATTGAGCTTTTTACAGGAAGGTCTGATGATCAGTTAGATGTTTAGCTTTTGAAGCAGTTCTGCAGGTTAACAATAAAGCTCAAAGCTTTTCTTTACTTTTTGGTTTTTTTCAGTATCATTTTTTAAATGTGTGGCCAGGCAGTGCAGGAAGTCTGGGGAAATGAGTCCTCTCCTCAGAGAAATTCAATAGTTGATGTCTGCTGGGATTGCCAAGAGAGCAGTCGCAGTGAGGATATTTATTCTTTGTAAGCTCGATAGACAGTGCTGATTGACTTCAAAGGCAAAAAACCCCCATGGAGCAGACACTGGAGAGTGCTTGCTCTGGTGGGACTTAGGTAGCTCTTGAGCCAAAACTGTGAAGGTGAAAGGCTGCTGCTACCTGCTAGTATCCCTTGAGGAACAAAATCCTGTTTATTTTTTGGTCTTGTCATTGCCCCTGCTGTGTGCAGGCCAGATTCCTTTGCTGTCTACAGAGTGTTCTGGTGTCTGAGTATCTGCTGAGCCCCATGTATTGGAGGTGGTCAGGCCAGGGAGCTGCAAGATTTAGATATTAGGAAGAAATTCTTTACTGTGAGGTGGTGGAACAGGTTACCCAATGAAGTTGTGGATGCCCCATCCCTGGAAGTGTTCAAGGCTAGATTGGATAGGGCTCTGAGCAATCTGGTCTAGTGGTAGGTGTTCCTGCCCATGGCAGGAGAGTTGGATCTAGATGATTTTTAAGGTCCCTTCAAGCCATTCTGTTGTCTCCAGCAGCCAAGAATAATTTGCTTCCCAGGAGATTTGCGCTCTCCCAGGTGACTCAAGTCTGCTGTGCTTGCTAATCTGCCAGGGTTGACAGCAGCAACCCAGATCTCAGCCTCAAGAATTCCCCCATGAAATTTGCTTTGGTACCTGGCTTCCTAATGTACCTGGCCATCTGATTAATTGTCTGCTCCTGTCTGAGAATAAGGCACATACACTAGATTTTCTTGCATATATTTTTTTTCCTGCTGGAGTTGAATATCGAAAATGGATTTTCATTGTTTCTCACCTAATGTTTTGTAATCTTTACAAATATGACTGATACAACATTTGATTCATTTGGGAGAAGATATGGTGTATGAAAATAATATATATGTAATTTTTTATATATAATATAGAAAATAAGGTGATTATATTATTATATATAATAAGGTGATTAAATTGTGATAGGTAAAGGTGTGAAATAGTTAGCAGTGAGATTGTGATTTAAATATAAAATCAAATATTGAAATTGTCTTATCTCCAATAAAGATAAGTATAAAAGGGACAAGTGAGAGCACCTTTTTTTTTGTATGTGTATAGCACCTAATACATTTGAACTTTGGGCAGTGCTGGAATGAAGACAGTGGTAGTGATGAGATGGAAGATTTTGATGTGAAATCTCATTCTTTGTTTTGTCGTGCCAGAGCTGTAAAGTTTGTATTTTGCCACCTAGTTTTTTGAGGAGGGAAGGAAGAAAACTGATGTAACTCTTCTACCCCAGAAAGTCTTTTTTAATTAGATATCTTCTTGCGAGGCTTCGTATGTTATACATTATTAGTAGCTAATAGATAAGAACTTAAAAAAGCAACTTTTAAGTGTTGCATATCTTGCTGATATTTTTGTGTATTTTGGTTAAGGTTGTACGTCTTGCCTACCAAGACTCACACTTCTCAAGACAAATCATTGAATCCTCTGCAGTGGTGCAGGCGTGTTCTGGATCATCCAACTCCTGAGACAGAGGCTGCAAAACGTTCCCTATGCTTTAGGTTGGAGCAAGGTAATTTTATTCTTAGAATTTTTTTGATAGTTGTCTTTGGTGTTTTTCACAATTTAGCAAGCTTTACAAATGGCAGACATGCAGTTTTTTCGTACATATACCTAAATGCTAACAAATGTTTGAAATTTTTTTTCTGATCATGCAGTTTTGAAGGTGTTTACCTCCTTTGTTATCAATTTTTTCTCCTGCACAACTTGTTTAAACTTGGCATCCATTGCTTAAAATAGTAGACTAAGAAGAACCTTAACTTGACTGATAGTACTGCTCTGTTGGGCTCTGGGTTATCTCAAGTACTGGATCCAGTCTGATGGCTGTTCACTGCCAGTGACCTTGTAGAGTTATATCTGGGTGTGCTGAATTTTGTTTTAAATAAATATCAGACAGCATGATTCTTACTTTTTTTGCCATTTAAGGTCTCATTAAGATTGTACTAAGCATTGTTGAAAAAAGTGATTAAGGGAGGATATTGTCTTAAGGTTTATAACTCACTAGGAAAGAAGATGAAAATGAACAATACAGGAAGCAACAGGAGACGGAAATAAAGCTAATGACAACGTGAACATATGGCTGTATAAGTTAACTACAGCAATTACTAAGAAAGACTGAACATGTTCCTGTGTGCTACCCATATGGGTAGCTGTGGCTGAGTCTTATCCAAATCAGTCATTTATCTGACTAAGACTCTGAAGGCATCTATCTCTTTGTATTGCCTTTAAAAGATACTACAATGATTATTGCCCTAGCAATATTTTGGTGAGCTCATTTGCCTTAAGTTACATGGGTCAAGCTGTGGTTCGTATGTTTGTAATCATCCCACCTAGCTTTAGGGTTGAAGGATGTCCATGCTTGACCACCAGTGGGAGTTTTGTCTGTAAAGTCAGAGGAATCAGGTGAGCTGCTCCAGTGACGAGCTCTAGGTATTTGCCGTAGAATGAATTCAGTAGCTCTCTTTTAAGTCCACTGACAACAGTGGGTGCTTGGCATTCACCTCATCTGGTCACCTAAAGGTATTGTTTGTGTGGTGTTTAGCGTCCAGCAGTGGAGCTGAATCTGATGTGGAAGCTCCACATAGATTGCTGCACGTAGGTACCTAGTGCCATTTGAGATGGTCTCCTTTAGGCTGATATCTAGTCAGGATACAGACCTTCCATAGGTCTTGCACCTCACCTACCATCTTTTAATCATATCTTGGCCTCCCCAAGGGGCCTCTCAGGTGGGCAAGCACATCTGAGTATGGACAACTGAATCAAGGCTATAATGGGAATGTAGAAACAAGTCAGAGGACAGCGTGACCTATTTTTTCCCTTATAAGGATTTATCTAAATTTAATAGACAATAAAGATGTCAGATTTGAATCTCTCTGTGGTTATCAGTTCAGTTGCTGTCTGTGCAGAAGTCACAGGAAGTGACATATGTCACAGAGTTATGTTGACAATGTGTTGCTCTGATCCACATGTTCTACTCGTGGTGATTTGCTCATGAATTTCCTGAGGTCCATACAAAGTTTCTGAGAAATTATATGCCATAAATAAAACTCGTTATGGGAACGGTACGTTCAGGGGTAAACTAGACTTGTGTTTGTACTGCAGCAATTCTTTGCTAAAATTGCTTTAATTAATAATTCAGTTAGTCTCTTGATTAACTCTCGTATTTCTTAATGTTTTCTTTAGCACCTGTGCTTTACAAGTAATACGTAATAAAAAAATGTCATCCTTATTCTAACTTTGTAGAAGTTGGTTTCACAATATTTATTTCTGTCTCAGTTTTGCACCAGGTGTGAGATTTCTGTGAGAATCTAATGATTTGGTTTTTAAAGTACAAAAAACTTTCTGTAACCTGACTTTTCAGTGTTTTGTTTTGCAATGCACTCAATCAGTAATATGTGCGTATAAATAGGTACATGTAATTTATCCAAATTTTAAAAGTGACTCAGTAAGAATGGCATTCTTCTTTCCTGGTATTGAAGTTTCAAACTTTGTACTTGTAAGTTGAATGTTGTTTTCCCCTTTTAGCCATATGCTTTGTAAGGGCATTTTGGAGATGTTTTGAAAATGTAATTGTGCCTCTTCTGCTCAGCCTTGAGTCACTGATTAACAGTGATGGACTTGAGAGCTACTAAATGCGTAGTCAAAAAACATTTATGATGTACCAGTGTGTGATTTCTGGAATGGCTTATAGGTGGAATTTGCTTAGTGATTTTGTCCATGGTGCATTAGCCAAGTTAAACTAGTTGAATTGTCATCGCTCTTTAGGCACTGTAGCGCGCATAGAAATTAAAAGCAGTAAAATTGATTTTTGTTAGCAAAGTCAGCATATCTGAGTAAGTGCGCACAGAGAGAAGAGCTGTGAGCCAAAAGTAATAAAAATTTTGCTAACCTACTTTTGACTTTTAACTAATTTCTGTTCTCGAGATTATTAATTCTGCCCTCATTTATTCATGCTTATGTAGATTTTTAAAATTACATTGTATCCAGATTTTCCTAAAAGTTTTCATTTGTTTTCTGAAATATCCCAGCATTGGGATAGCTCATAACAAGGCTAAAAGTCTTGTGAGAGACTTTCTGCCAAAGCAGTCCAAGGCAATGAAATAATCCAACGACTACTTGATCTCTCAGGGTGGAGAATCACTTGAATGATGGTGTTTTCTTTTCGCTTCGCTGTGCTCACCAGCCTGTTTCTTTTCTAATGAAAATGACTGGTTTAAGTATTTCATAGTGGAAGTTAAGAATTCATCTTGGCATAAATCCTTAAGGTTTATTGTGAGCGCAGTGGTGGTCTCTAGCAGGTGGTTCTTCTGTGAACCACTGTGAGAACTTGGACAAGCTTCTCAACGTTCCTCTGGTCAACGACTAAGTAGGTAAAGCTTTTATCATGTTTATAAGGAACTAGGCTTATTACAAGCCCTGTTTCTGTGGATTAAGCATGCTAGCTTTAAGGAGGATGAAAGTTAAATGTAACCTTTTATGATAAGATCTTTGCTTGGAATTGTTCCTGTTTCCCATGAGCAATTATAGTATTGAGGTACTATTTCTTTGTTGTTTGTTTTGGTTGTTCTTTCTCTGCCACCGTACCTGGATCACTTCTTTCTTCCTGCTCTTCTTCAGTTATCTTTTGTTTGAAACCTTTCTGATTTGTTATCCTTACAGCAGATCTCTGTTGCAGGGTTAGAGTTTCCTCTCCATTTGATTTTTAATCTTGCTGTTTGTTTTATTTCGGTAGGTCAACTGAAATGAACAGGGCCACCTAACAGTCTTAATGGCATCATAGAGCTGCTTCTGTATTTTCTTGATAGTACTTGAAGATGTTGGAACATGTCAGTATTAAGCCCAGTGAGCAGAGACATGTTATTTGTAACCTTCCTAGCTAGTGCAGATGGTTATAACCCCTCTGAAATTGATAAGTTGGTGATTGACACCCTGGTTGAAGATAACTTCACCTCTGTGAAAAACTCTGAAGCAGGCAGGTGGATAAACTGAGGAGTTAAGAGGCTTAGCAAGGAGTCAGTCTGTAGGAGCTCAGCTTTTATGCAGGGCTTCAAAGCATATCTCATCCAGTTTAGCCTCCCAGACAGAAAGCTCTTCTTTCTTGTAGAATATGAAATATTGGCTAGATTCAGAGTTTGGCTTAGATGAGTTCTTATTCAGAAATGCTGCTTCAGATGTTTAAGAAGAAGAAGGAACAGAAGTCTGTAGGTTTTGCAGTTGGCTGTAGTAGTTTAAAGAGTAAAACTCTGTTTTGCTTCTTAAATTATTAATGTGTTTCAGGATGAATGCTCTTACGTTGTCTGTGGATGATGTTGTGAAACAGATCCATTGTAGTTTCTCTCCAATTGCTTGTGATTCCACAAGCACCAAGAATCTCGTCAGTGAAGTTTTATCCTTTATTGTGCAGGATCCCAATGTTACATGTTAGTTAAGGTTTATGTCCAAATATATAACATACTGAGAAGAAAAACTTATTTTGACATTACCTATAAAAATAAAGGAAGCCCCAGGCAAAAGGTTTTAACTGGATGTGCAACTTGTTGCTTATGCAGAAAGAGGCAGGTTCAAATTTATTTGCTGTCTTTTGATGGAGCAGAGATGTATGTTGTGGTACTCAAAAGTAGATTAATAAGATTTCATATAGCTTTCTTATTTTTCATATATAATGTGGATTAGTTCCATGTAAAATGCTTTTGAGGTAGCAAATGATAATGTGCAGAAGCTTACAGATGATTGGATTGTTGTTTTCATCATAAAAAATAAAATGTCTAAAGCTGTAGAAGGAATGAAAAAAGTGACATGGGAGGTTTGGTTTCTTTTTATGTATGTTTCTGATAAGAGCTGTGGTTGTTCATCACTTTTTATTATCAGCGTCTTAGCACCCTTTGAGGAGTGTGGCATCTCAGAGGTCAGGATGTATAGCCATCTGCTGCTGCAGTACAGACTTAGCGCTCGGAGTGCATCTATACATGCACAGCAGTTATTTCCTATTACATTTAATTTATTTGAAGTAACCTGTTGTAACAGCTGCATAATTCCACGCAGTTCATAGAGGTTTTGCAAATGGATTGTCTAGTGCACCTTCTGAGGATTCATGTTTTTCAATTTGGAAGAACTTTGGTTTGATATTATACTTGCATTCAGATATCACTTGCCTTTTTATTGCAGCTCTTGGATGTGACTTCTACTTTTTATTAAATTACAATATGCATACTATTCAAGAATTCAATTTCAGTATTGGGGGTTGATTGTTGTGCAGCTCATAATTATTTGCTTAGAATAGACCTTAGGTTGTCATTATACTTGCAAGAGGAAGTTGAATTCTGAAGTCTCTGTAAAGATTGGTAGAGAGGTGGTGTTGGGTCTTGCCTCAGTTGAGAAGATACTCATGCCATTTTAGAATATATTTTATAAATTCATGCTAGGTACTGAGCAGGGATTATCAACTTCTTATGAGTGGTTAAACAGCTAGAGACACTGTCAAATTTTATGTGAGGATTTCAGTAGATTTATTTAAAATAACTTATGGTGTAAGTTCAAGGTCCGTAATGCAGTGGATGTCTAAAAGCAGTAGAAGTAGCATCAACCCTGTTTTATGCTAAAAATACAGGCACAATTAGTGTTACCTAGCAGAGTACTTACTAATCACTGGGTTTGTTTTTGAAGTATGCAAATACTTTACTGGATAGAAATTAAAAAGAAACCTAGGTTTTAATAGTTCACTTAAGGGCACTTGAAAGCTTATTCCCTGGAGATATTTTTTCTGTGGAAAAGAGGATCTTTTCAAAACTGCTGTTCTGGAAGCTGTCATTCCATTTTTGCTTCTGATAGTTTGTGTCTTGCTCATTGTGTGCTAGTCCCCAAATTATTGTTTTAGGTTTTGTCTTTCTTGCTGACATTTTTTCACGGTCTGTTTTTGATGTCTGCGGAAGAAAGCAGGGAATAACATTTCAGAATGCAGACAAGCCTCTTGCATGTGGTTATACAGAGGCTTCTTTACTGATGTGTTGATAATTTCTGTATTTTCACTTTCAGAGAGAACTTTGGTTCTTGTCTTCATAGCATTGTATCTTTTGGGAAGCTTTGGTTTAGACTGTTTTATGCCATGATCCTGAAGTATCTTTTGGTTGGACTGTATCTTCTGGGATATAGTCCACAGTTGCATGTAAATATGCCATACAGTCTATTTTACCTTTGCAACTGACTTTGCATGTTAATATATTAGAAAGAAGTTGGTTATCTGCACTTGCTTTCCCAAGTGTTCCACACTCAGCTTATATGTGTTCATATTTCATGGAAATAACACATTTACACCATTAATTTGCTTTCAAGTAAAGGTTTATGGAAAAGTTCTTATAATGAAATAAAACTTTTTTTGACTCTACCTGATAATGAAATGTAGTCAGTAAGCTCTAATCTGAATACTTGTGAGGCATAGGCATTTGATATTTTTTTAATGTTGCAAGACAGAAAAGGAGTTTGTGCAAATGATAGAGACATAGAAGTTTATAAAAATGAAATTCCTCAGCATTTTATATATTTTTTATGAATCTCCTTTAAAATACTATTTTCTTAATTTTACTTCTAGATTGGGATCTACTTGAAGAATTTTAAAATACAGAAAACATTTTCTTGTGGAATATTCACTTTCGGTGGGGTCACTAAACAATTATAAAAGTCTCTTTGAATATGGCTTTTTCAGGTGCAGTAATGACATACTTCATTAAATGCTTCACACTTCAGAAGTCTGAGTGACAAAAGTAGTGAAAGTGTGCCTGTGGGATGAAAAACTACGTTTGTTAGCAAAAAATAGCTGGAACCTAGGTAGTTCTTGTTTTGAGAAACATTAGTGGCAGTGCAAAGATTACATTTTTGCTAACTTTAGAGAATCATACAGAATTAAGTCGACTTCAAGTTCTTGGATATTTTATACTCTGGCTATGAGATGTTGTGGAAAACTGATATGGGATAACAATTTTTAAAATAACATTCAGCTGGTAGCATAGACACTTATTTATTTGTTTTATTAATTTTATATATTTTTAAGTTTATTATGTTACCAAGACAAAAGAGGTATTGGGTCATGTTCATTGGTGAATTTGGACCACCATTACCACTTCTACAATGTAAAGTACCTGTAAACTGATTTTACACTGCTGACTGTGCTCAGATTAAGCCAAATTTGTATTGCCAGAGAAATCTGTATGACATCATCATTTTGGAAGAGCCTTTTCCTTGAAAGCAGATGGCTGAACGTACTCAATCCTGTGTGCCCCTCAAATGCAGAGAGGGTCATTGCACATGCAGGCTGACTTGGAACAAATAAGTTTGCCTACTTTTGGAAAGAAAGTCAGCTTCTTTGTATTCACTTGTCTTCCCCCATTATGCAGTACTAAGCAACGATGTTGATCTTGCTGCTTGTGCTGTATTAGTTCATAGTGATTTGTACCTTGAATTGCACATTTCTAAAATGGTTACACAGAGAGTTAGAAGTGGATAACTTTAGCCTAGATGTCTTCTTGCAGTCAGATAAGTTCCACTCTAAGAGTTGATGAATTGTTCTCTGCTGCATAGGAGAAAAGATCAGTTGATTTTTTCATAGTTTTATCTGCAGCTGATGGAGGACAGATTGTTTCTTTCGAATAGGATAAGGATTTGTAAGAGGTCTTTTTGATCCTAAAAGGTTATGAATAATTTCACTGAACCTTAGTCATTTAAGTTAGATACCTGGGAGGAACTTACCTGTCTGACTCTGAAGAAGCCACAGTCCACCCAAGCTGTCTTACTCCATTCTTAAGCAGTGGTCTGAACTGAATCTGGCGATAGTAATTTCTGTCCAGTAATTAGAAAAAACTTCGGAGTACTTGGCATTGGAAGGATTTAGTGTGCTGGTTTAGAAGTAAACCTGTGGGAGAAATGAACCCAACTCTAGAGAGATTATAAATCAGAGCTACAATTTACTAAAAATAAATTACAATAGATGCAACGATACAGAGAAAAACTGGTTTTAACCCACAAAAACAGATGTATAACCCAGCCCCTGGGACAAGAGCAGAACAGTGTTCATTGGTCCCTGTGCTGAGCACCACGTGGCCCCCCTGGGTGCAAAGTAAAAGGAAAGGAAAGCCTCTTGGTCCGGACAATGGTGGCAGTTCTATTGAGGTAATGATCACAGTCTTGTCGAGAGTGGCAGTCACAGTCCTGTTGGAGTTCTGGTTGTTCCAAAAAACCTGAAGATTATATGTGGTCAGGTTCAGGTGGGAATGTGCAGTATCTCCCCCAGGGCAGGGAGTTTCACAATGGGTGATTTAACTCATGGGATATTTTTGGAGTCTTTGATGGTCTAGGTGTTGCAGCTGCCTATTATGCCAGTCCAGTACACCCATTAGCAGAGATGACCCCTCAGGTTGGGTGTTAAGGTGCTAATTCCTCCCCAGAGGGGAGTTATCACAGCTGAGTTATTAGCTGTGTCCTGGGCAGCTACTGCAAGTGATCCATTGTTAACAGTCCATCAGAAATTCCATAGAGGGTGTAGAGTACATAGTTTTGGTTATACTCACATAGTAATAAACTGGTCCTGGCCCCTGCAACTAGGACATTTAGATGGCAGTATTCCTTTATACTTCTAACAAGTTTTGAACACCCTCTTCATTTTGCAAGAATAACCCTGGTGTCTGTCATTCAGAAATGGTTTCTCATAGTCTGCTACTTCAGTCATGGCAATTCAGACCTTGTTTGTAATCATTTGTTTAGATGCCTAAGCTTATTCTCCAAAATGAGGACGCATAGGACAGTTAGGGATTTTTTGGGTGTTTTCGCATACTAGGAGCTATCCATATCTTTCTGTGATAGGCACAAAAAATCAGTACCACAGTCCAATCACTGGTGAAATAATTGGTGTAAATTCTATAGTATGTGTCTGCTAGTCTTAACTGAGATACAGGGGTTATTGCTTTGTGTTGCATCTGCATCACAGAGGAAAATCTTTGTGATTGAATCTCCCTGGGAAAGATATTTTGTGTCTAAGTTTCCGGAGCCAGACATGTTTCTCTTGTGTCTGACTGTAGGTACCTTGTCCTTGAGTCTCAGCATTTGTTGAATTCATAGAACTTTTAATGGCCCAGATTTGTTCTAACTAATTTTAGGCATGCATCTGGTATATACCTGATTTAAGGCACAATCACTTCGATTGTGATTCATTGATCTTAATGAGGCTCCTAGGCATAATTTAGCATGCATTTGCATCCTTGAGGTATCTAGATGGGCAGATGGGTTTGATACAGGATCTGCACAACAGCGTCACTTAACTGGAGCACCTCAAATGTCATTACATTCTGGTTTTAGACAGCTGAATCATGCTTCTCCTGTTTTGTGCTGAAGAGTGGGATATGCTTCGGACTGTAGGTGTTCAAATGAGGCTGCCTACAAGCAGACACTTCTGTGTGTATGTAAGTGTTGTCTTTTCTGTTTAGAATTGCTTTTTGCATATGAAGAAATTCAGTATGCACTTTATATTGGTAGAATATAGAAAAGTTATCAGTATGCAAGAAAATAAGTGCAAGGTAACTTGCATTGCTATATTTTTAGCACGTGAATGGATCTCAAGTAGTAGTAACTGCTTGCACTTCGCTTAATATCACTTGAAAGCCCTGTAAAGTTTTGTGTCAGAAATTAAAGTAAGCTTTTAGGTCTAGGGGATATAATTTGTTGTATTCTTCAGGAATGGCTCATACTATATAGTTCCAATTTCTTTAGGCTCGAGATACTACCCCACTATAGCCTTAATAAAAGAGTAGAATTAAGTTTTTAGAATTTGCATCTGACTGGTGGCATATCCTTTTTTATTTTGTTTTATTTTGGAGTTATTTGGCACTTGATTTTTGTCTTCAAGCAATTTCTTCTTCATAAAATGTCTGAAGTCTTTTATGGGTACAGGGCAGGATTTTATGGCCTGAAGGGTGTGGGCGATAGCAGCTGAGTCATCTGTTGTGTTGCTGCCTGCAAACACAGAGGACTGGGCTCAGCATCCTAACACCCTAAGGTTCTTTCTTCCTAGAAGTCCATGTCCCTCATTCGGCTCTCTGAACCACTAGCAAACCTTCTTGATGTTCTTCATTGTTCTTTCCTGACCCATAGGAAAGGCAGGGTAGAGAGTGATTTGTCTGCATGAAATAGGGCAGGATGGAGTGACAGAGGGAGTCATGTCTTCAGTTTGTTCCTCTGTGGTGTTACAAGTTTTCTTTCTCGTCTTTTCTGCTTCATATGTTGCATTTATATAGTCAGTGTTCAGAGTGCATTATGGTTATTTCTTGACGTCTTTTGAAACACTGGGTGTGAAATACTTTACTGTAATCACAAATGGATCTTTATTTAATGAATAAGGAAACAAATTTCAGTTTTTAATCAGGCATGTATGTTCTTATTGTGTTGGACATAGTCCAAAAAAGATTTTATTTTTGATCTATGTGGGTGCTGAAAAATCTGGAATAATTACTTCAAAGAAACAAAATGGTTTTTAGGGAGAAGCTTGAAGAAGCGTCTCAGACTTTGTTGTCCAAGCCCATTTTTGCTTACTGTGGACATGGCAGGTTCTGGTGGTGGAAATGCGTAGAAGGTACTGCAGAGTACCTTTTATCTGGGACAGTAAGACACAGGCAGATGAATGTTGCAGCAGTGTAATAACTGTACTGAAGGAGCTTCTGCAGTTTGTGTGCTCTGACTCGTCTGTATGCCATTCTTACGCTTTCCCTGTTGTACTGTGCTCTTGGGTGATATTATACTCCTCTCTCCTCCTCTGTCAACTTATACCTGTGTTACTTGTTAGTGAGGAGCAAAGATTGCCTCTGTTAAATGCTTGTACAGTTCTTGATGGAGTGTAGGTACCTCTGGAAGGTACTCTGAAGAAGTTTACTTAAGGAGTCTCTCTCAAGATGTCTGAAATCACCCCAGGGGAGCTTAAATTTAGGAATATGCTCCAAGTTACTGCCAGGAGACATTGGTCTCTAGGCAATCTGAAGAGATTAGTCTGCTTAGGTTAAAAAGTGTTGCGGAATCCCTGACCCCCTTGACAGTAATAATGGTAACGGTATTTATAGCAAACATCTGTGTTATTTAACCCATTTTCCTAGAAGTAATTATTTGGTTAGTACTTCTTAATTTGGCTCTAAATTGTGGGCTTAACCTTAATTCTACATGAGAGTATGTATTCTGAATACATTCTTATATTTGGCAGTCAGTTAAACCTCTATCAGAACTTTTCTTAATCCTAGACTTTCATGATTTTTTTTTTTCTCCATTAGGTGTTTTAAAAGTAGGAAAAACCTGTTTTACAGTAGCTTTTATTTTTTAAGTGTTTTGTATCTTTTCTCTGCTTGGGTAATAGTGTTAACACTTTCTCATAATAGGCACATAACTGTGGCACTTACTATATTTATCCAAAAACCACAGGGTTCCTGGAGGGTAAGTGCTACTTTTGACCTCGATTTGAGCCTAACTTTTAGCTTTTCCATTCTGACTCAATGTAGGCAGTAGGTATACATGAGCAAAGAAAATGGAGTGTGGCATCTGGAAACAGGGTGTCAGAGTCAGAAACTATAAACAGAGAAACTCTCTTGCAAAACTCTGCTGCCAGAGGGTTTAACCTGTGAATAAAGACAGATGGCAAGTAGATAGAGTTGTAGGGGCGCTATAATGTGTTTACGGATGTTTCTTGGATGCAGGGGAAGTTCAGAAGTAAACAGTAATGTTAGAAAAAATTCAATTTAGGGTTAATGTTGGAATAATTTTATCTTTTCTGTGTTATGATAAATGATCAAGAGTTATACTCCAACAGACACATATATTTGATTTCTACCTGGTATGTAATAAAGATTCTATATTGTTAGGTGAAGGATTGCAAATTGTCCTTCTATGAGTCTGTTATTAACAGAATGGATCCCTCACCCTTTGTGCTTACCTGTCTTGCCAATGGTAATGCACCAAAGAAGAAAAGAACTATGTATGCTATGAGAAAATTTAAATTTAGGAAATGTAATTAGCTATATTTCTCCTCCAGTCACCTGTTCAGAGCAAAAATGCACACCTTTGATTAAAATTGTTGCTAGCATGTCTGATTAGCAGTATAGTACATGTCCACCTACAGTTGTGATACATCCTGTGTGGCATGTGGAGATGAAGTTCTCTTTTATTAACTGAATGAAAGCTGTGGCTACCTTCTCTAAAGTAGTGCACTAACCAGTAGATAACAGTTTGGGGATGTTTTGTTTACTTCTAGTACAACGTATAGACTAAATGAATGGGATATCTTCAGCATGAGAGCACCTTGTGTAGTACCTGTGCTCTGATCTGCAAGGGGAGTTGAACTAATACCTGTTGTTTAAATCACACAGAGATGTCTTGCTCCTCATCCTAGAGGAAGCCCCTAAGCATGGACTTGCAGAGTGAACAGGCAAAAGCACCCTTCGTCTTCGTCCATTTTATCAAGGGCAGCTGAGCACTTCTTGAAATATATTCAACGTATTTTTTAAATAAAGTTGTTCACAACATGGCTCAATTCTTGTCCTGATTATTACATAGTCATGATTTGATCTTAATTTGTATTTCTGGAATAGTACTTTTAGTATTGTCTCTTCCCATCATTTATTCAACTCCTGAGACCAAAGCTGCAGAAAAGGAGAACTCTCTGAGGCTGCAATGACTCAACTCTCATGCTGAATGAACAGGAAGATAAATACAATGGCACTGATGATCTTAGACCTACCAGTACAAAGACTTAAGATTACAAAGCAGCTGCTTTTCTCTAGGGACCGAAACCAACATTTTCAAAGGAGTGAATGCACTGCTATCATTGGGGTTTTAAAACTGTTGTTGGCTAATTGAAGTAGGGATGTTTAATGTACCGTTGTAAGAGGTTGGGGAGATTTATTTCTGCACAAAAAAGTGCAGTTAGCTTAACTGTTTTGAAAACAGGACTCCTTCTCAGGCTGAAGTTAAGAAAATACATAAGGCCTGTTCTTCTTTTGCTATTTAGGAGGTAGCTTGCTGATGAGATGAAAGCTTCTCACGTTCTTAGTAACCTTGAAAGGTACACTTGTATACAGAGCATATACAGGCAAGCAGAAGACCTCATCCCTTCTTGTGTTATCAGAACATAATTAGACCCTGAGAGCTGATCCTGTCAATGCGTACAGCGTGTCTACACCACGCAGAGCATGCCTAACAACCTAGCTCCAGTACATCCACACAGTGCAGTGCTGCATGGAAAATATACATTGGTATAGCTTGTCCCTTGGATCCAACTTGAAATGAATGTCTTGATACTCCTCATATTTCAGCTTTCAGTTCACGTCTCTAGTTACCATATATGTCTGTCTGTGTATTAAACATGCTATAAATGATCTCAAGATGAGATCTGTGCTACTTTGCATAAGCTTCAGGCTTGAAATCAGTGACTAGTTGAAAAATAATAGCATCTCCAGAGCATGATGTCTGTCTTCAGTGATAGAGAGGAGAATAATTGGTTAGGTAAGACTGGAGGTCACATTTGAGTATTGAAAGCTAGTTGAGGTGAATATGGATCACAGTTTATTAAAGATGGAGGATGTACTGTGTTTTGCAAAATGTTCTTCCTCTACCTCTCTCCTCCTGTGTGGCTGAAATTCAGATTAGATTCCATACTGTAGCTCTTGTAAGAATTTTTAATCATCAAACAAAATTAATTTGCAGCTTTTACTTATGCTGTGGTATACTGGAATTAATTCTGTTGAAAACAGGCCTCCTACCACTTGAGAATTAACCTAAGACAAGAGTTAAGTGTCTCCAGTTTTATGGTAGGAGAGGCGGTAACTAAATAGCATTTTAAAAATCTTTTGTAATTACATCTAATGTATAATGTACTAGATAGAAACAGTGGAAAACTTAGAGTAGTTGAAATGTAGTAGAAAAAAGAACTTGTTGACCCAAAACCTATTGAAGTCACTGGAAGTCTATAATTTTATTTTGGTTTGTGCATTGTCTTTATGTTCTGTAAGGTATTTTGCCTACTAATTGCGTGCTTTTTGGGATGAATGTCAAATCACTTCGAGATGAGTTTTCTACTTTATATTTGAAGTTAAAAATGTGTTAAGCTGAGTTTCTGTATGTGTTTGTTCCCATATGACTGAAAATACAGTAAGTTCATCCTCCAGATTTGACTGGCAGTGATCAGTACAAAGAGTTTCAAACTCTGGAGTTTGATTCCCCAAATTCAGAGATTTTGCTTGAGGAGGGCTGTGCAAAACTTGCCCGGGTGCCATGGTGTTTTGACTCACAGAGCAAGTAGTGGTGTTCTTGCCATTGTACAAGAACTGGGAAGGTCAGGTCAGTTCTGGAGATGTGAGTGCAGCATAGTTTGGTTCGTCAAGCATGTGAAAAGATGTGAATCCATGACCTGCTTTTGTAGAAGTCCCTGGTGGTATACATGTATTTGTTCTGGAAAGTTTTCCTTGAATTGGTATAATGTACTTAGTTCATGTAATGCTTGTAGAGTGTTGTCATAAAGAACAACTTTCCTCAGTGGTGTAAGAGTCATTTACAGGTATTACTCTACTGTATTAGGGAAATACTCCAGCACCAAGTCTTACTTGGTCTTTATAAAGTAATCCAAAGGATTAAGTCTGTGTATGGAGTAGACTGGTTTGGGGAAACAAGTATCTTTGAGCTGCAAGACAGATGCCCAAGAAAAGCATCATTATTATAAGTACTAGCTCAAGCAGTAATTGTTAGATTAATTGTTATAGAGGTAAATGAATTTACCAGCTTCTACTGTAAGTGAAAAAGATTGTCACTGCAGCCTATGTGACAAGTACAAGGGTGGATGAAAGCCCCTCTGAATAGGCGACATGAAACAGTTTTGCTTCCCCTTGGATGTTGAGGCAAACTGCTCATACTAGGATAGCCCCAAGGGACAGAGCTGTCTGAGTGGGGAAGAGGAGTACCTGTAGCAAAAATCACATAACCAGTGTATGTACCAGATGGATTGGTAGCTTGAGAGCCTGCTTCTGAATAATAGATAATCGTGTCCAAAGAAGCATCAGGCCATATTTCTCTCAGTTAACATTACCACCAGATACTTTTTAGGATGTTAAAGGGCTTAAGTGTACAGATTTATGATCATGAGCCTGTATTACAAGCAAATCCCCCACTCCAACATACATCATTAATTTAATATATGATACTAGGTTTCTCCCTTCATTGATCCAGAATCTTGGCTGTTGAGAGCAGTGAGTTAGAGGGCTCAGCATGCCCCAGGGGATGTGCCGGGGAAGAGCACCTCTGATCCTTTCTGTTATGTGGTTTGCAGTCTTTCAAAATAACATCTCTCTTAACTACTCTCCATCTCAAAGTGGAAGGAATTTCTGCATTTTCTCCTGGTTAAGGCTGTTTAATTAGCTTTGTTTTCTTTTTTTATCTGGGTCAGATTACATACCTGACTTTAAACGTCCTTTGTTTTTTTATACCTGACTTGAAAATTAGTGGCAAACTCTACAAACTACCTGATTTCAGGTGAGGTTCCAAGACTGTATCTCCTTCCTACTCCGTGAGCATGTTATTGATCCTGTTACAGTTAAAGACACCTCTCTGTGAGACATATTCTGTGACAGTATGGCAGTTTTGAGTCAAACAGATTTATGTCCTCCTATTTTTGGATAATGCCATGATCCACAGAACTGTGATATTAATAAATCTGCACAGTGGCTATC